>NC_089590.1:97353393-97698788 GCF_019320115.1 Miscanthus floridulus | reverse complement strand
TATATATATATATATTATATATATATATATATATATATATATATATATATATATATATATATATGCAAGTGGGTTTCATTCAACTCCTTAAAACTTAATGCACAAATATAATTTAAACTGCAGAAAAGTAGGGGTTATGCACCAGGGCTTGCTTGGGTAAAGTATAACTAAACGTTAGTATTTGCATTTTTAGATCATCCACATCCTCTGAATAGAAAGTCCATTGCATCATCTCCTGGAGAGAATACCATCACACCATCTGCAGATTCTCACTCATCCTTCACTTGATCCGTTGATCCATCATCGTACCTATATGATATGCGATGCGATGCAATGCAAAGACGTAATTAATCAACTGCAACCATGACTCATAAAATATGATTTACGCCTCTCAAGTTAATGGGCTAGTTCTAACGGAGATCGTACTTAGGCTACATATCCATGTTGGTAAATAAGACGCTATTTCCCAATAATTATTTTAGTTACATAAACCCAAGTTGTTTCCTTATTTCATTCTATCGATTTAATCATTATTCGAAATAGGACATCATTATCTATTTAGCAAACTAATTATTCTAGAACTACAAAAATTATAGTGAGTATCTAATATTGCTAGGAGCCTACTGTAAAAATTTCATATCCAACACTATTACCAATTTATCACAACAATTCCTATAAATTTATATTTTTACAATATTAAGTACCTTAAATTAATTATATAGCTTCCAAGAATATTACCACACTATGTGAACAAACTATACTAATAGGTAGATCATGATTTTAGAAGACTAACAAAATTAGTTTTACTATTTTTGGATTCCTATACCATTTTATATGATTTTACAATTTAAACTAGAAACCGATTTTAGAAAAGCAATTTAGAAATGAAAAGGACCGACGACCACTAACTGGCCCAGCAGCCCATAGACGCGCGCGCGGCCTACAGCTAGGCGTGGCACAGCAAGGACGCGGCGGCCCAGGCGGGAAAACAGGGCCCGAGCGACCCAGCGCGGCAGACCGGCCCAACGGGCGTGCGAGCGGCCCAGGCGCGTAGGCACAAGTAGGCCCAGGCGCGGACGACGGCGACTGGCCGGCCCAATGCGCGGGCGTGAACGGCCTAGTAACCGACAACGCCGGCCCATGCGTGGCGAGCGCGGCCCAACACGGACGACGACTATACATTTTGCGAGAAGGCCCCTGGGTTAACTCGAAACTAGCTCGCAGTACAACCTATACTGTTCATGTGAGTCACGTATTTAGCAATAAGGACCATGTATTAAGTTTTACTTGGACTCTTTCCCTTCTTGTCATCCACAAAGCAGAGCACGAATGGGGAAAACACCGGCCGACGGTGGGAACGACGCATCCAGGCGTGTGGCTGTGCAACGGCGGCGCGCGTGCGCGGGGAAAGGAGTGTGCGGCCGGCGGTGGCAGCCATGGCGTAGCAAGCTCCACGGCACCGGCGGCATAGCGTGCCCGCACGTGCGGTGGCGGAAGCGGACGACGGCGGGCGAGGCGCCATGGAGCAGCACGACAGTGCTGCGGGCACAGCGCACGGGAGGGTAGAGAGCAGGGAAGGCGGCGGTGGTGGCCGAGGAGCAGGCCAAGGCGACGACGCTCCTGGGGCACGGTGGCACGGTGACGGAAGCGGCCGCAGGTGCCGCAGGAGGCCACTCAGAGTAGCGACTGCGGACGCGGCCGGACGGGACACGCGACGCGATGGCGCACCAGCACAGACGAGGCACGCGGACAGTGGAGGAGGTGCGTGGGAGGGCAGCGACACGGAGCAGCGGGTCCGACGTGTCGGGCGGTTTGCAAGGCACGGTGACGTCGGCGCGAGGCAAGCAACTGAGAGGAGAAAGGAGAGGCGGCACTGCTCGGGTGGCAGCGGGACGAGCAGTGCGCGCTCGCGGGGCAGCTTGGTGGTAGGGGCGCCGCGCGAGGTAAGCAGAGGAGGGAGCCGAGCAAGACAGCAAGGAGGGCGAGCCAGAGTTGGGACACCTCCCATCGGTAGCAGAGAAGAAAGGGAGAAGTATGCGGTGCCGTGGAAGTTCACGCGCTTGCATAAGCGGTGGCCGGCGACGGGAGCGTGGCCACGGCAGCGCTGCGGGCACACAGGCGTGGCCACCGCGACGGGAGGCGCTTGGACCAGGCAAAGGAAGAAGAGGGGGGGCAGCGCTGCGGCACGGACGCATTGCGCGTACGGTGGCGGGGACTCGGGCGGATAGTGCTATGGCTGTTGCGCGAATGAAGAAGAGGGTGCTGCTTCAGAATGCAGTGAGACGGGGAAGGACAAGGCCAAGGCCGTAGCTGGTGGCGTGACGTTCGCGTGATGCGGCGTGAGTCTCGACACGGCCAGCAGAGAAAGAAGAAGAAAGGAGGAAACAACGGAAAGTTCGGCCGAGTCCGACAGAAACAACAAGGCAGGCAGAACAAGCAACGGAGACAAGAAAAGGCAGACAGAGATATTCATGACGCCGTAGAGTGAAGCGACGGAACAAGTAGTGTGGGAGGGAAAGCAAGCAAAGCAGTATACGGCAGCAGCAGCCCGGCCAACTTTCATTAATACAGGAGCAACGTGGCAGCAGCAAGGACGGCACATGTTCCACGCGCTAGGGCACAGCGATGGCTCATACTCGTACCAAACCATGGAACAAATATTAAGGCGCTATGCAATTATTTTGCGCAAAACAAATCGCCACAATCAACTCTTTAAAATATAATTTTTGATTTTTACCGTTGACGTGAAAAGTTGGTTTTTAAATTTTAAAATTCGAGAAAATCGTTTCAGAAATTTTTCTTAAGCCTAAATCGCGGAGCTAAACGGGCTTGTAACACCAGGGGTGTTACATTTCGGTTACTGTAAATCTAAAAAAATGATATACAGCATGTGATGCAATACTCGATGATGTGTCTATTTGCCGAGGAAATATGATTCTTTTTCAGTTTTTTCTCTATCGTGCTTGGTAAAATTTTTGTTAGCTTATGAAACAGAGTGAGCAGATAAATGCAGCACTGAACTTTTGTTAGGACCGACACTTGAATCATCAGTACAAGGAATACAAGTGCATTCGAACTTTTAGTTATATAAAGTTTTTCCTGTTTCATGTAGTACGTACTCCAGACGATTCTAAATATTCTCCTTGTTTAAATAAATATACAGAGCAGCACGGCGCTGCCTGGCTCCCTGTCGGCGAGCTTGGCGATGCACGCGGCTCTTCACCGAGTGCGCATGTGGTAGACGCCGCACCCATGGATTCCTTGCAAGATTGCTTCTAAAGCCCTGTTCGCTTGGTTCAGAAGTCATAGCTAAAAGTACTGTTGACTAATTTGTTGTGAGAGAAAAATACTATTCGTTGACTGAAAAAGTAAGCCAAGCGAACATGGCTTAAGTGGTGGATGTCTTTGTCAGCTTCTCCTACAAAACGAGTTAATGCATGAGTATCATAAACAAAACTGTATTTGATATCCCACATCAAAAGCTTTATTTCCATCGTCTCAAACCCATCATGCTATAGAATGAATTTACGTTTACACATATGTAACCAATTACCACAATTCTATAGACACTGATTAATATTTTTTCCTTTTTTTGTTTTTCTATCATTTAATAAATTCTACGATACTTTTTGTCATTCCTTCTGAAAGTGGATATTGAGTAATGATACTGCTCCCTACCTAGTTGCAGGGTAAGCGTGACGCGTCATCCCTAATTGTATGGGCTTTGGCTTATTTTTGCTCAAAAAAACTGGAGTGAAACTTCTCTTTGTTTGTTCTCCTAGTAAGTTTGCAATAAATTTATAGGCGCCCTTTTAGAAAAAATAAGTGATACTGCCTATATGCTTAATGATGTAGAGAAATGTTGTGTAGAGTGCATGGACAGAGAGATTATCTTATGTGGGAAGAGAGAGACTAAGGTAGGGCATATGAAACATAAGACTTTTCATTTAATATTATAGACATAGATGTTCACATATCTACATCCATACTTACTCCGATGGACACATGTTAGATCCGATCAAGTGTCGGGTTAGGTACCAGTCCAAGAAAAAATGTTAAGACAAAATCTTTAACTCAAGTCTGACCCGATGCATTGACAGATCAGGTCGGATCACATGTTATTTTCTACTTAAGGCCAGATTTTCTACTTAAGTCTGACCCGATGCATTGACCCGATGCCCTGTTCGGCTGATCCAATTGCGGTTGATTTCGGCTAATTTAATAGTGTTATATGAGAAAGAATAAGCTGAAAGAAGCTCAAACCAAGCCAGGAGTGGAGCAGCCGAACATCGTCTGAGTCATGGATCAAGAAATCATGACCCAACGTCCTGGTGGGTCGGGTCGAGTTTTATTTTGAACAAGTCAGGTGGTCCATAATTAGGTCTAACGTAGACACATCATATTTGTATCAATATCTTTGACGAATCTCGAGGTCGACAAAGTTGTTATAGATATTTTTATAAGTCGACAAGCATGTTGCTTATACTACTGAAAATACAAAGTATATTAAGCCCCCTTTGGAACGACTTCTCCACCATATCCCGAAGCCATTTGGAGCCGGTTTGTGTCAAATGGGATAAAATCAAACGGCTCCATTCAAGGAGCTCCTTAAAATCGTGCTCTCACAGAGAATATATGAAGGGTGGAGACGAAAATAGTAGCTTCACCTCGTCGTTGTGGATCTTGTATGAGATTCAGCGAGGGACCATCTTTTCTTCCCTTCTACTGACACTGAGCGAGCAGCAAGCATAGGCAATAGTTTCCGTAGGGGTGGGGCGCAAGCAAGCATTTTCAGGCTCCGCTAGCTAGCGTACTCTTCTGCTATCAATGAAACCGAAAGAAAAAACCTGTGCCCTTTCGTATAGATCGAGACGCAGTACTTTTTCTTGACTTCTTCCATACTAGGAAGAATGGAAGGAAATCCTTCGATAACACTTCTTCTTCCTTATTTGAAGAAATGATATCCGACGCCCGCTCTTTCATTTCAAAAAAGTTCTTCTTCTTAAGAAGCAAATAGCATTTCCTATTGATTTGTCCCCTGGACTAGACCTATGTAGATTCGGAATTATCCGTCGCTACGCTGTTCCCAAGGACTAGCAAAATCAAAATAGCGAAATTCTTGGGTCATCTCAATGGGTTTAGAAACCACACGTTTCTCTGGATCATCATAGCGTACTTCCACATATCCACTCAGAGGAAAGTCTTTTCGTAATGGATGACCCTCGAAACCATAATCAGTTGATATACGGCGTAAATCCGGATGATTGATGGAAGAAACACCAGACATATCCCATACTTCTCGCTCCCACCGGCCGGCTGATGGAAATGGACTGACTACCGGAGATATTCGTGTTACTTCGTCCGCACTTGTTTGTACACGAATGTGTGAGTTATACCGAGTACTCAGTAAATTATGGACAACTTCAAATCTTCGTTTTCGAGAGGGATGATCCACTCCGCAAATATCGATCGAAACTTGAACCCTTGTATAGGTATGCCATTTTAGAAAGCACAACAATGGAAATGGGTAGTCAGTATTGGTATAAGATCTATTCCCATGTTCCGATCTTTTCATTTTATGTACCCATTTCTTGGGTAAAATCTCCCAACTATATTTGAAAATGGATTGGTTATCCATAAATGAAAATAAAGAAAGCTTGATTTTTTTTGTTCCGCTTCTTGCTCTAAGCAGAAAGACTTGTCGGAAATCGCCGGTTGGGTTGGTCCGACCAAGAAAGGCATGGGAGTGGAGAGGCGGAAGTGAAAGACTGGCTACCAATAAAGATCCCTCACTGCACACTTTCTATAGTTCTGTATCTAGGATCGGCTGCATGCACTAGTGTTGAATCGGGTATAGAACCCGGGATGCTTGGTTACAATTCCGAATCCGCTAAACCATGTTTGTTTTCTTTTTTTTTCTCGACTGGCTTTGCTTTATCCATGGGTAATGAGTTTCGATGTATTGGGCGTTTCCGTTTAGAAATAGAAGCTTTTTCGTGCTTGCTTGCGAGCATTGGAATGGCCTGAATGGAATGAATATTAAGATAAATAAAAGATTCCAAGAAAATTGAGAAAGTTATTCATTCTTATATTAATTTCCTATACTTGACCGAACAACTTCCAATTCCGTTATTTCAACTACACCAAATGATCTTTCGAATTGGTCAAGACTCTCTTGTTTATGGCCCCTTCTATTCTATATGGTACCTGTTGTTGTTTCATTGAATTTGCTTTAGGCTTGCGATTCTACTTTGATCATTATGGATTGGTACCAAGAAGATCAAGTCCTAGGCAAGCGGACCTAAACCTAATTTTCACAGCCGGTACGGTAACAATGAAAATGGCTCCTTCTTTAGTGAGATTATATGGGCAAATGCCTGAACCAAAATACGTCATTGCTATGGGAGCTTGTAGTATTACAGGGGGAATGTTCAGTACGGATTCCTATAGTACTGTTCGGGGAGTCGATAAGTGAATTCATGTGGATGTCTACTTGCTGGGCTGTCCACCTAAACCGGAGGCGGTTATAGATGCCCTAACAAAACTTCGTAAGAAGATATCGCGAGAAATAGTTGAGGATCGAACTCTATCTCAAAAGAGAAATCGATACTACCAGTCACAAGCTTTATGTTCGGCGCAGTACTCATACTAGAACTTACGAGCAAGAATTGCTCTATCAATCACCGTCTACTTTAGACATATCTTCTGAAACTTTTTTCAAATCCAAAAGTCCAGTATCTTCCTACAAATTAGTGAATTAGGAAGGGCTCTTTTGTGCAGAAAAAGAAAGAGCAGGGCAATCTTTCAAACTTGCATTCGAAATGTGAAATATTTATACAAAAGGGTCCAGATAGACTGAGCAAAAAAGGGCTTCATTTCGATTCTCCAATTTGGAAAATCACATATTCATTTCCTTCGTATAAACAGAAAAATATGATGACTCAAAGAAGTTCCCTACCACGAACTTTGTACCGCGCGCATTACTTAGAACAACTAGGAAAGTAAGATAAGATAAGCAAGAATATAAAAATATTCGGAATAGCAGAATAAGAAATGAAAAAATGAAGAAAAGGGAACCTAATCTCACCTCCTTCTGTACCATAAAGAAAATAACCCGAGTCCCTAAAGAAAAAGAAGTGTCTCTATTTAGAGATTTATCTACTTAGATGAAAAAATAATACTCCTTCTATATTATTCTAGAATATGTATCCCAATCTATCTCGAGTTATTTTTATCAATACCTATTCGGTAGATCCTTTTTTCTGTGCCAGGAACCAGATTTGAACTGGTGACACGAGGATTTTCAGTCCTCTGCTCTACCAACTGAGCTATCCTGACCATTTATTGTGCATCATCCTAGTAGAGTACGTACTTGTATCTATGTCAATTAAAGGGACTAAAAAAGAAAAAAGTCTTCTAAAATTGGACTTAGTAAATGTCAGGATAATGATATGGATTGTGAATGACTTACTTAATAATAGGGATTACTTGCCTATACTATAATATGTTCATTTGTATGAATGGGATAAGATCCAAAGAAGTAAGTTCGGATCCATTTGTGAAAGAGTAGAATAAGAAAGATAGTGAATCTTGTTTGAACCATTAATGAAAAATAGAGGTTGGTACAATAGTTAGGAAGTAAAATGGGCTTTTTATTGGGGATAGAGGGACTTGACTTGAACCCTCACAATTTAGAAAGTCGACGGATCGACTATATAATATACTATAAATTTCATTGTTGTCGGTACTGACATGTAGAATGGGGTTCTCTCTCCATTCACTTTGAGCTGGGTTTCTTGTGATCTTTGTAGTTGTTTTTTCGTCCAATTTTATGGTAAATTCAGTCATAGGAATCCAGACTCCGCTTGATTCGATCTTCAGTTTCGACCTTCATCACTCAGGAAATTTTTGTTGCCACTTATTCCACTCAGAGAGACCGAACCAGGCAACAAAAAGGCTGAAGGAAGTTCTCTTTCCATTCCAACTAAACTAAGTGAAAAAAGGGATAGAGCAAATTGTTGAGGAACAAAGAAAATATCTCCAAACCAACGACTCCTTTCCTTTGGTCGACTCTAAAGAATGTATCGGGAGTTGGGAGTTAGCCGTCTCATAGGAGTGATAGCAGGGTTTTGAACGGAGTTTCTTCGTACGATTGAAAAAAAGAGTGCTCTAGGTCGGAGAAAACAACAAGAAGATTGTTCAACAGTCTGTCTCCCAACCTCTTTAAAGCAGCTACCTACCGTGATATGGTCTTGGGACAGCATTGGCACCTCCGTTTGCTGGATCGTCTAGGCACTCGAAAGCGCTTCCACGAGAGACAGATGGACTTTGAGTTATAGACGGAGAAGAGCCCTTAGAGGATGAAGAGTGATTCCTAGCCCTTATCCGAGCGATGACTACGACCCACGAGCGATACCTTTGTCTTTGGTGCTTGAGTTGTCCTCCCAGCGGTGTGCTCCTCGATTTTGGAAATGACATATTGAAGCGGTATCTTTAGCAAAGCCCAAATCCGGCATCCCCCTTTACTTTAAACCGAGCAATCTGAGGGTAGAACCTTCCATTCTTACATGATGCTATCCATAGCTAACTTACTTGATATGCTTACCCTGACCGGACAACGGCGGCTAGTTCGATTGATCGTATGATCATCCTTCGATGAAAAGAAGGAATCACAGCTGAATCCAGTACATTCCTAATTACGACCAAGGCATGGTCGAAAACTATCTCTTCGTCTTCCTAACTAGCTATCCGCATGCTCATACTTCGTAGCAGGGCATCCCGAACTCCATTCTTCTATATTTATATATTGGTTAAATGGGGACCAAACCTTAATGAGAAAAGAGCCTATACTGACAAGAGGAATAAACCCCCTTTTCCCTCGGTAGACTTTCGTGTGAAAAAAGTAGGATTCCCCCGGATGTTCAACAAAAGTAGCTTGATCGATAGGTGCGCCAACTCCCATCTTTTTTCTGTTCCAGCAAGGAGAAGCAAATGGACGAGGATTGTTCCTTCTTTCCAAAACCTGCATCATGTTTGCTTTATCTCGTTGCTTCTTCTGCTTATCCTTACTTTCCTACCATCCAATCTGACTGAACTGAATCCGAATCCTAAAAGGCAAGACCCAAACCACCGGTCGATCAACAGTTCTTCTTTCACTTCCATCTCTTGATACCTGTTTTCTTGCTTTTCTTACCACTACTGTAGTGAACCGCATCTCTAAGCACCGGGAGTCGTGAACCGCGCACAAGGTCCTTCTTAAACTAGAAATAAGTGAAATAATTGTTAAGGGTCACCTTCGCAATGTTATTACTAGTAGCTGAGATGGTGAGTTAGAAGCTAAAGGCAGTAGAGCTTATTCGTATTGTCAGCTAGAAACTTGTTATCAGATCTATACGGGACACAATCCTGTGGTGAAAGCCGCCATCAACATTCGCGTAGAGAGTCCCAAAAAGGGAGGGGAAAACGAGATGATTGCTTCGCCCAGTAAACTATGCTTGCTCTGATGACCTGGCCTTTATCTCGTTAAAAGGTGGGTACCTTTCCCTAAATCCTTCTCCCGTGCATGCTATTCTCCTGTTCCCCCCGAAGGGCGGTATCAATACGGCAACCCGAAAGCTCGTTATCAAAGTGGTCTCTTCTCAAAAGCTTATCTGCCAGATGAAAACAAGTTCGTAGTAACAGGGGGCAGCAGGTTGGATAAGGGTGCCAGTGAAGAAATCAAGAGAATATGCTTTGGAGTATTCATTGAAAGAAGTCTTCCTATAAGATAATCATCTTTCCTTTGTTTTGACATTCTTGATGTATTTTCCACTGTATGGACATCCTTCTATCTTTGTATCGGTAGCCTCTTCAAAGTATTGCTTTAAAGTTCCTCATGAAGATAGAGAACCAGCTGACTACTAGAACTCCCCATCTCATCCCTACTGCTGATCCGTGGTACCATTTCTCTATGGAGAAGTGTTGATTGATTGATGATCTAAAATAAAAAGAATGCAGAGAATAGGATCCATGGCTATGAGAGAAAGCAAACTATACTAGCTTCCTGTTGCCGATTAGTTGAAGGGAAAGTAATAAATAGTCTTAGGAATTATAGAGCAGTAGACAGCATTCTAGACCTCCAGGATAGAGGAGTAGCTAGACATATATATAGACATCAAGGATAGAGTTGGAGACTCAGATCCAGATCCGGAATAAGAGAAGTAGGTCAAAGAAGAGTGATGGGACTCACCCGAATGGTTATGCAGCTGGCGCAGGAGGCCAAGCATTTAGCCAGACGTCCTGGGAGCCCCGTTTGCCTTTACTAGAGTCTTGAGTTTATCTTTCTAGCTAAGTTTCAAAAGAAAAGGTGAACAGCCCCCTACGCCAAAGGGCATTTGTCATCCTTGGTCTTCGTTCAGGCAAGTCTAATCACACAAGATCAAAAGAAGTGATTCGGGAGTATCAACTAATTTCATTTAAATGGCTGGGAAAGAAATCAACTAATTGGTAGCCCGCTTGGTACTAAGAGGTTCCTTGCCCTTCTTCCATTTGGGAAAGTGATATTTTTTTGATTTGCTGGCAGGGAAGTATGTTTGTAGGTAAAAGTTGGAATTAGAAACAGGGAACTCGGTAAAGTAACTTTCATAGCTTTCACATATTTGTGAGCCCTATGGGTAGATATAAGAAGGTACCCGACATCATCCACCTTACGTTGAGACAGAAGAGAAAGAATCCCTCGCTAGCAAGCTTCTTCTACTACCTGATGATTGAATTGGACTTCCTTCCCCACAGAACCCAATATGGTTGACTACTAGGCTCACAACTCTACGCAAAGGTAGGCTCGATGAAGAAAGCACAGGGTTACTTTCTTGCCTGAGGAAGTAGTTAGAAGTACTTTCTTATTAATCTACTTGATGTACATAAATCGATGGTTAAGGCGCGCAGTGGTAAGGTTCCCACCGAAACAAGAATTCGGCAATTGAGGAGCTCGATTAGTCATACTCACCACCACCAGCTCTAGGCCCATCTCCCGATCTCAGAACAAGTCAGCAGGGAGAGGGAGTTTATCTAAGCGAGAATGGGGTCGGGGCCAATGCTTCGTTTTGGCTTGATCTATTTCACAACAAGTGAAGTGGGAGATTGACGTTTACAGACTGCTATCAGCTCGGGAAAAAAAGAAAGAAGTATCTAACTAGAGCTCGCTCCTTTAGTAAGGAATAGGGAAATTACCACTAGATGGCAGACAGAGAAAGCATAATCATATTGCAGACAAAGCATAGTCATGTGATATTACAGACTTTCCAGTCAATCTTACTTACGCAAGAATCGAATCCATTTCTTTCGTATATGAACTACAATTTGCCTAGGAAGCTGACCTAAAGGTCTCTTTCTCGGAACCAGCTCTTAGGTCTTCTTCGCCTTATTGATTAGAGCGAGGCTTAGGGCAAAGGGCTAATGGAAGACCGACCCTTACTTTCCAATCTTGAAATGAAAATCAAAGAATTTCATGTGTGTGCGCGTGAGAGCCTTTTGTTTCAACTTTATTGCATGTGAGTGGAGACAATGGCTCTTCTTTGCTTTGGTTATGCGATTAGGAAAAGTGATCCACTTAGAGATGAATGTGATGTTCTTTCGCTTGGCCCAAGAGCAGGCACCCCGCCTGTATGCTAATCCTTGGTATCTGTAGTATTCTGAGTTGAATTCAATATTCAAGTCATTTTCATTGTTTGTTTTTAGTTTTGTTGTGGAGAAAGAGGGCTACTTAGGAAGCAAGGTAACTCTATCACCTTCCGTCCGTCTTTTCTTGAACATTTGACTTCGAATCCTAGCTTTTATAAGGCTCATGCTTCGGTCCCGCTACCGCTCTACCACTGTGCTAGACTCCCATCCATACCGCCTGGTCTGAATTTTGAAGATTGGATTTCCAATCAACGAGTAAGTAGCTCCATTTGGGCTAGGTCAGAGTTGGCTAAAACATATATGTCTAGTTCTTTTTCCTAAAGATAACCTATTACACAATGACGGATCTTCTCGAACCAGACTGACTCATCACTCATCTATCCAAAGCTTGAAATAGCGCCGCTTACCTGTCTCAGCTAGCATAGGACCAAGCAATCCCCATACCCAGACCCCTCTTCTCCTTTATATTTAATTAGTCTGTAAGTGCATTATTTGTGCCCGAGAGAACTACTGGTAACTACTTGAACTATGGAGCCGGCGTATGGTCTGAATCAACGAGAGTGTGATACTTAAAATAAAATCATAATTATAGGGAGGCTGCTATATCTTTAATCTATACTAGGTCTTTTCTTTTAGATGAATAAGTTACTTTACTCCTCGAAGAACATTACTTCTCTGGATGCTAAATAAAGAGATTGAAATAACCTTACTAAGCTTTAAGTAAGCACTCTTACCCGCACCGGATTCGTATGGAAGATCGTATAAAAGAAGTATAACGTTGCTGTAGGAATTCTAAAAAAGAAAGAAAGACGAATTTGGATCGTTTGAGTCTTACTGTATATCCCTCGATTTAGAACTTCCTATCAAAAGATATGACTGAATAGTTGAAAAAAAAGCTTATTGAATCTTCCTAAAATGCTCAATCCAAAAGGACTATTTCGTTGTTTGTGCCACTCTTTAAAGCTAGTGAAATCGGCTCATAAGCGCCCGGTGAAGTGGCCAAGAAAGGCATGCATGGCTCTTCCTATTCTTCACAGGCGGTGGGATATCTCGTAACCCATCTACCTTGGCAACTAGCTCTATTCGCTTTCCTCGGGTGATCGAGTTCTGTTCAATAATTCGAATTCTAAAGAAGCTGTCAAGTTATGGCTAAATCCTCATCTCCATAGTGGAATAATAAACCCAGCCCAGCCCTTATCTTGGGCTTGACAGGTAGACTATAAAGAGATTCAGTACAGCAAGCCTGACACTCATATTTATTAATATAATGGGGACCCATTAATAAGTAGCATATTCCCGAATACTGAGCTACCAAGCAAAGAAGTGAAAGAGCAACTAAAATAGTCTCTTGTTTGCCGTGGCAGATCCGTCGGGTAGGAATGTGCTAAATATGTTCCAGGGAGTCCGAACTCTATCGATTCAAGGAGCTAGATCTCACTTCCAATAGGAAAGAAGGGATCATTTGTTCCGCCAGTTGACTTAACGGGTGAGGCAGAGGATATTCCTTTCTTAGCATATTCCCGCATGCACAATCCCTCGAATCCGGTGAAGAAAAATACCTTCATAGCGTAGGAGAGAGAGATTGTTTTCATTTCGATTTGACGGCCTGGCAGAAATGCGTGTCCTTATCTAGTGATATCGTTGAGAGGGAGGCTGTGTTCAGCTTGGTATAAGTACCATAGTGAGATGTCCGCTCTAGAGTTTGTTATCAAAGTGCCTATTAGGAAGGATGCTCGCTAAGTCAAGTGGAGTTGGAAAGTTGCTAGCATTCCGCCCAAATTACCTAAAAGTCTAAGCAATATCAAGTGATTTATGTATTTCCTCGCTAGACCTCTCTGTGAGTTCGATAGGGAGCTCAATTCTCTATGTGTAGGTCTGTTTTGTATTCTTTTGCTATGTGATTCGTCCATCGTAACTTTGATCGTTGCGTATGTTTCGTATTGGTACCAGTCGTAGGATTGGAGGAATCCGGTAGATTTCTCGTCCCATTGAATGGAATATACTTTGCCTTTGACCTAGCCCCAAAAGCCGTAGCTGTCCCCGCGTAAACTAATATCCCGTTAGCGTCCTGGTTAAAACCCAAAACTTTGCTAAAGATACTGGTTCCGTTCTGAGGAGAGGCCCTAGCTAGAGTAGTAATGAAGTGAAGGCAGCAAGCTATTCAACCCTTCTGGTGGGTATACTTCTCTGCTTACCCCAACTTACCTTAATTGCTTTGCTTTAAGGAAGCAAGGAGCCGTTGTTGCAGCTAAATCGATAGGAATAGGATTCGATTAGGATTGGTTGGAAGGGATACCGTTGTTTAGCCGTTACCGTGCTTTGAATTGAAAGGAGGAGCAAGCACGTTCCTTATGCGAGTCATTTCTCTAGCGATGAAAGCATCGAAGGAAAGGGAGGTAGGCAAGCTAAAGTTGGGAAGTAGGTTCGGTTGGTATTTTGGAAAGCAAGGCACTTGAAAGGAAGGCACTCGAAAGGGGGGTGAAAAGGGAAGTATATTAATATGAATTGTCCATATTCCTACCCCAATGCAACCCCGAAAGATGCGGGGGAGAAGGGTGCCAAAAGTACTACTTTTGCTACTATATGAAAATGAAAATGAAAATAACTCTGTTCAAAAGTCAGGCGAGAAACGTATAAGAATGGTTCTTAATGGTTCTTCTGCTCCTCCGAAGGAAAGCTAGCTCGAAAGCAAGGAGCCTTAGCCGTTCTAGGGGCCGCTACCGTACAGGGTAGGTGGGAACCGTACCAGAAGTTGGAAGAACTACAGCCGTTGTTCCGCGGTTTGCACATTGAATAACTAAAAGAAAGGGAATGTGCTTCGATCAACCTTTGCTAATTACATGAATCAAAAGACGTTATTTCCGTGTAGCAATCCGATGAAAACCTTTGCCTTAGCCGAGGGTCCCGGAACTACAGCAGCTGAAAAGGATCGTGCAGTGGATGTGTCGGGTTCGATTCCTCATCCGAGGAAAGGGACTAACCTGATTAGGGTTGATAGGAGCCTTAAGTAAAATCAGCAATTTGGTAAGAGAAGGTCAAAACATACAATCGTATCTCCTCAATCAATCCAAACAAATCGGATATCTCTTCTCTATGTAAATCAGCATCCCATTGAGCCTTACCGATCGGCATCGGAGAGCTTTTCATAACATATGGATAAAAGGGGTTCACGCCGTAATAATCTAGGTTTTGCCCTCTTGGTTTCTAAACATCAGCATGGCCTCCGGCCACGACGAATGAGATTCTCTTCATTCATATTAGGGATGGGGATAGGTGTTCCCTCAGGTTTATAGGGGTGTTCTCAAGAGATAGTAAGAGCAAGTGCTGGTAATATTATCTTACCGATAACGTCTTCGCTATCGAGATCCCAGTATAGCGTTTGTGCTTTTTGCATGATAGAACCGAGCAAGCGGATATCTTTTTCATGTATGAGAGCAATTCACCCTTCCGTTCCACCAGATTGTTCACACTAACGGATGAATGATCAATATCACCCTTGCCGCCTAATTCAGGACAGAGGCTTTTTGCTAACTCCTGGATCTTAGAAGGGAGAAGCAACAGGGAATCACGAGAGTTTCATCACTGCAATAAAAACCCCTCCCCAATTTGCTCCGCACCGACCAGCGGACAGGGCATAGGAACCGAACAGCGCGCCGCCCCGTGGAGGTAGGCCAGGCCCCGGGCCACGTCCCCGGCGTAGGCGTGGATGTCGCGCTCGGCCAGGCGGCCCACCGAGCTCCTGGCGGCCTCGTCGGCGAGCGAGCCCCGGGGCGCGAACTCGAGGAAGAGCTGGTACTCGCCGCCCGCGCTGGCGGTGCGGGAGCCGAGGCAGCGCACAATGTGCGGCGAGCGCAGCGCGGACAGGACGTGGCCCTCGTGCCGCAGCCGCTCCGCGGCCGCGAAATGGGAAAAAGTTTCTATTTTTTTCCGCGAACCGAGCCTAGTTTACCTCGGATGTCGGATTGTTAGATTCTTGAGACAATGGGATCTGTCAATCCGTATTAAAGTTGTCTAGTTGACTGGTTATTTATATTGTGCTAAATTTAGTTTAAGATTTATATTCTGTTTAGCATGGTTCCACTTCATCCGTGAAACGGCTCCAGCTCCACTAATAAAACTAGTAAACCGGCTTCAACTACACCAATAAAAGTGTTCATTGAGTAGCTTCACGGATGAAGTGGAACCATGCTAAACAGAACATAAATTTTAAACTAAATTTAGCATAATATAAACAACCAGTCAACTAGACGACTTTAATACGGATTGACAGATCCCATTGTCTCAAGAATCTAACCATCCTAGGCTCGGTTCGCGGAAAAAAATAGAAACTTTTTCCCATTTCCATTATTATTTTCATCACTGCAATAAAAACCCCTCCCCAATTTGCTCCGCACCGACCAGCGGACAGGGCATAGGAACCGAACAGCGCGCCGCCGCCGTCGCTCCCTCTCCACCTCCATTTCCTCCGCCCCTGCCCCTCGCCTCCCCCTTTACCGGGGCCCGCCCACCAGCATTCCTCGGCAGCCGCCGCGGTCCCGCTGCCGCTCGCTTCGCCGACCGATCCGTTTCCGTGCGAGACGCGGGAGGGATTGGCGCCGGAGGCAGACAGGGATGTTCTCCGGCGACTGGACGCCGCCGTGCGGCAGCTGCTGCACCAAGAAGTACGCGAGCCTCGTGCAGATCCCATGTCAGTGCCTCGGTCCACCTTGCCCCCGCGAAATCATATGGTTGCTTTGCTTCACTCAATCACTCCAAGCTAGCGGGCCTTATCTTCTCCTTTCCTTTCTGCCATTTGGTTTTTTTTACAGGGAGGGTGTTCTGCAAGAAGGGGTGCAACGCGGACGGCGACACCTGGGACGAGTGTGAGTATACTTGATGTGGAAGCTGAATGAATGGCTGTTGCTGCGTGTCATCCCCTGGATTGAGCTCTTCCTGGAGCTAAATTCTTGTTCAGTTTCTCTATCGATTAAGAATTGATTTTTAGCACTAGGTCTCTCTGGCTCCTGTCATAGGGTCGTGTCTGTCTGCCTCTGCTAACGTGTATGCTCGTATAGTCGTATTTATGAAAATTATGGTATTTCGTCTTCTAGACGCTGTATCTGCAGTGTGCATGCAACTTACTTGCTGTAAACTCCTCAGGCATAGGAAAATGTACCGAAATATGCTACAAAGATCCGGTGTTAGAAGATCGCCAGTGGAGCGCCTATATTGATCGATCTCCAGGGCAGGATAGTTACTCTTTGGTGAGTCCTTCATTTTACTGTTTGTTCTGATTACATCATGTAGAAGTTATTATATAAACCAAACATTTACCATCTATTATGGTTATTGCTGCACTTCTACATTTACATCTTTCTGGCTGTTATCATACTTTGAACATGCTCCTTACAGAATCAAGTTTAGAGGAGCGCATGGTTAGGAAGAAATAGATAATTGATATCATTTTGAACTACTCTATGCACTCCTTGGAGTTGTTCTTGGCCTAAAATAGTTATTTTTTGATGTCTTGTTATTATTTGATCTGCATAAGCAGGGCACCAGAGGCATTTTTTAGTGTAAAGCGTGTAAGGCTATAACTAATTTTGGTATTTGTGACGGGGGTCATGTAATCCTTTATTTGATCAACATTTTAAAATTTATATGCTGAGTGGAAGCATGAAACAGTGGTTACTTTCTTTAAAAGCATAAATGCAGCGATGTTTCAACATTTACAGGCATAATGCCAGTAGAATGTAGTTAATTCTGATATTTCAGTCCAGTCACAAACCAGAGTTCACTAGTAGATTTGTTGGTTAAATAATTTGAGTGGTATACAAATATCAGTCTGATGAACTTTGTTTTTGCTTATGTTGGCGATTATATGTCGATTTATTGATAATTTGGTGACAACAGGTAACCCAATTTAATATAAATCTTGGAGAAATATAGAGTGCCTGTGAATTCCTATGTTTTGATGCCCTGCATATATTTCCATGCTGGTATTAAACTTTTCTGGTGTCGATTCGCAACAACCATAGCTGTTGAGATTTGTCAAGGGAATACTAATCAAGTTTATGTTGTAAATTATTGTTTGCATTGCATATTGTCTGTGGCATACTGACAAGTTTCAGTTATTCAATGTAGTTTTTGACAAATTCAGTTTTCCATGCAGGAATGCTTCAATGCTTGTGTGTCTGGCTGCGGATTCAGGGTATGTTAAATATTCAAAAGCACCATATCTTTTATGCGTGCTGCATCTTGGCTTGTATGTCGATCATTATGTTTTCACTATCCATGAGGAATCTAAGTAGTCATATTCTGTTGTTGCACTGCAGTTTGACGTCCCAACGGAGAAGGTCGAAGAGATCAAACCCAATAGGCCATCCAAGCCATCAGCTCCTGAACCTGAAGTGAAGCGAACTAGGAATGCAGATTGTACTGAAGATGTGCCATGCACGTCAGCCTAGTTTGAGTGTTGGCGTGCCTCAAATTTTGTAAAGCCAATGTGCTTCTCCATGTTGTATTCCTACTCGTCCTATTTTCCCGTGGAAAACGCACGGGAAACTTATCTAGCTTAGGGCAAAGTTTTACCACACTGGTGGTGAGAGGTGATGGCCTGGGACCTGGGTGATGATTTACCGCATTGGTGGTGAGGTAATGGCCTGATGAGTAATCCTACGATGTAATGTGCACAAGTAACGGAGTCCGAGTTTCTACTCCATGCATGACAGACATATTTCATAGCCTCACGGTAATGAAGTACTTCATCCGTTTCAAATTATAAAATGTTTTAGCTTTTCTAGATATGTTGTATTTGTTATGCACATAGATATATACTATATCTAGATACCTAGTAAAATCAATATATCTATAAAAGCCAAAACGTCTTATAATTTAGGACGGATTTAGTATCTTTCAGTTCAGTTATCTTTGGGTGCCAGCACCTAGCAATGACATTGACCGAAAAAACAATCATTTCACTTGCTTATTGTGGCCAATCAGGTACAGATTAAAAGATGACTCTTCCTGGACAAAAATCTATAGTGCAGGATAAGCAAAATGGTGACTATTGAATCACTCCAGACACAAATCCGTTAGCATGCTTCTTTTTTGGTAAAGAGCTGGTTCAAAGCCTAGTCATCACGCCATATCAGCACGAAAAGGCTATATGTGGAGAGGTATGGGCCCAAGTGTTAAAAAGTTTATGAACCTAAAAATTCACTTTCAATGTTGATAGACCTAACCAAAACACGCTTATAAGTTAAGAGACCTCTGATGCATTTAACTCTTTAATATAATAATTAGATAATAGAACCTCTATCCTGTTAATGGATAGCGAGAGAATACAATCTAGAAAAATACAAATTCCTATTACTAGTTAAAAGATACATATTAAAAGAAGAATTCCCACGGTCATAAAATAGCTTATCCATAGAACATATAGCGTAACATAGATAATAAATAAATAAGAGTTAATATCATTCCTTGAGAACAAAAAAGAATGTGCGGGTAACTAAATAGAGACAAATTGTACTACAGGGGTCTAGATAGGGGATTATGCAGGCAACAAGACCCGAAACAAGTCAAACGAACTCCTGGTTATTCATTTTCATTTCTGGTTCAAGTACGGTACAATTTAGTTCTGTCACGGTTACAAAGTACCAGGATCGGAAAAACCCAACTATTCCTTATCCACCTCTGAGAAAGGCAGTATGCTACATATCCATGATGAATGCCCCCTTAAAATTCTCCAAATGATCTTCAGGTTCCAAGTTCCAATCAAAACAAACTTGTGTGTGAATCGCATTGTGACTGCAAAATACCTTCTCAGAACATTGGGGGCCAATCTACTGGGCACCCATTTTATCGTCCCCAATATTGGCACTAAAAAATTATGCCCAAAAAACAGCAATATATTTAGAAATTTGTTCCAAATATAATTGAAGTGTAAAAATCGATGCTGGAGAATGTGGCTAATCTTCCTCCATTGGCACTTGTGGTACGTCCCACTTGTCTTCCTCGATTGGCTTGGTAATGACGGAGATAGGTGATAGTAAGAAAACATGTTAAGGAAATAACAGACTTCAATCAAAATACCAGTTGCATTAATTGAAACATTTTTTTTTTGTTCAGTTAATATAGTATATGTATGAAAGCTAAAGATTGTAACAAGCTGCACTGCAAGGATATAAGTC
This sequence comes from Miscanthus floridulus, assembly GCF_019320115.1. Classification (NCBI taxonomy): domain Eukaryota; kingdom Viridiplantae; phylum Streptophyta; class Magnoliopsida; order Poales; family Poaceae; genus Miscanthus; species Miscanthus floridulus. The sequence continues at coordinate 97,678,956 of NC_089590.1, read as the reverse complement.
TGCAAATTCGTATCTTTTTCACCCCTGTTGCAGCTCCCTCGAAGTTCCCTTCGAATTTCTGGAGTAACCTGTTTAGAGGGTTCATGTTTCAAGCATTAGCACATGTCAGATAACCAAGAAAATCCAGTAAATGGTGCTTTGATATTCATGAGTATGTAAAGTGGCATACCAAATAGTGTTTCTGGTGATCCAACAAACGTGCAAGTTTCTCCTTATCCTTTTTCTCTAACTCATTCTTGTATCTGTCACGAAGTTTTTAGTGTAAAATACATGACCAAAGCAGTGAGAGTAAGCAAGGAGACTTGGTAAATGAACACCAGCAATCAATTCAGTGATGAGCTCATAACTACAACTATGAGGCTTGGGCCTCGAACAATAAAGAACATGTTCAAACCATATAAGTATATAACCACACTTTCAACAAGAAAAATTTCATGAATAGCGGAACGCTAACAATGTTAGGTCCGGATTTCCCGGAGCTCGCGTGAAGGCGATCCAGGAGGCGATCGCGATCCCATCCTCGGTCTAGGCCGCCACCACCGGCGCCCCAGGCCAGCAACGCCGGCCGACCGCTCCGGTCCCGGCGCCCACGCCCTGCTCTCGACGTCCAGTCGTCGGCAGCCATCCGCAAATCGACGGTTAGCCGTTCTGGCGCTGTCGACCATAGATTTCCCGCTAGGGGTGCGCCGCTTAGGAACCCTAGGGTTTGGGATCGTGTTTGGGTGCGAGCCTACTCCGTGTACGCCGCACACCCTTTCTTCCCCTCGAATTGAAGCCATGGCCGCGATTGGGAGTGGATCACCGGTTGACCCGGATGCCAGCGTCGCTGACCTGTTGCAGAACCTCAACCTAACGGCGGAAGAGGAGGATGTCGCAGAGTTCAGTGATGATGAAGATGTTGATGCCTCGCCGGTGGTGGAGTGGGCACTGTTCGGCAAGGTACTTTCACCGGCGGTAGTTCATCCTACCACAATTTTCCGGGCTATGAAACCTGCCTGAGGAAATCCCTATGGTCTAAAGATCAGATCAATAGGGGAGAAGCAGGACAACCTTTTCGTTGCGGAGTTTAACCTGCAATAGGATATGGAGCGGGCACTTGGCGGCTCGCCGTGGATGGTTGGGCGGCATGCCCTATTGTTACAGGCCTATGATGAGCCAGTTAGGCCATCAGAGATCAAGTTTGACTGCATGGATATCTGGATTCGCATTTTGAATCTCCCGCTAGGCTGGATGAACCGTCACCGTGGTGAACGTGCCATGGGTCTGGTCGGAGCGGTGAAGAAAATGGACATGGACAGAGACGGGAAAGCCAGCGGCGCCTTTCTGCGTGCCCGTGTGGCGATTGAGATAGCTAAACCCTTGAGAAGGGGTGTGTTACTGAAGACAAAGTGTGAGGCAGAACCGGAATGGTTTGAGTTGCAATATGAAAAGCTTCCTTTCTATTGCCTATCATGCGGCATCATGGGTCACTCGGAGCTGGAGTGTGATAAGCCGGTGATACGCAGCTCGTCGGGTAAGCTTCCATATGATATTAAGCTCCGTGCTCCGGAGGTGAACAAGAAGAAAGTTCAGAATTTTACTGAAGCCGCTGCAGAGTCGTTTGGCAGTGGTTCTTCGGCTGCATCAAAACAATCTCGGAGCTCGATGCCTAGATCGGATCCCAAGAATGGAGCTGGTAGGGATGATGAGGAGGAAGTCCTTTCTCCTCTGAAGAACCCTCCAGTGAAGTCGGACGGTGGTTCTATGGGGGCAGCAGTGGCCAGACGCGAATTGTTCCCGAGCAAGAACAAGGATGACTTTCAGATAGCGCTGCGGAAGAGGAAAGCAAAGGGTTTGGTCCTCAGCCCGTCTGTGACGCCGGATCTCAACGTCCTGGCTCCGGAATCAGCAGCTTTAGTCCTGGCGGGACTGGTCACAGTGAGAGTGAACCAACTGGGTAAGAGTGATGGAGAGGTGGATGCTAATGCTTCTGAGGTGTCGCGGAAGAAGCAAAAGAGATCAAAATCTCACTCAAATGCGATATCGGCGGCGGCTACGAGCGGCAGCCCCCGCCGGGCACAATGAAACTACTAAGTTTGAACTGCCAGGGCCTGGGGCGGTCCGAGGCAGTTCAAGAAGTGTGTAGCCTTGTGCGGCTACACCGCCCCATGATGGTGTTTCTATCGGAAACACGACAGTTCTCTAATGATGTTCAAGGTTTGAGGAGGAGTTTGGGCTTCTCTAATGGTGTGGGGGTTGGCAGCTTTGGCCGTGGTGGGGGTCTCGCCCTGCTGTGATCTGATGAGATCTGTGTGAAGTTGCAGTCATATGACAAGCTTCATATAGATGTAATGGTGGTTGACCCGGTCTCGAACGCCGAACGCTGGAGATTTACCAGATTTTACGGTGAGTCCAGAAGAGAGCTTCGATATCGGAGCTGGGAAGCGTCCAAAGTAATGCTCCTTGGCTATGTGCCGGGGATTTCAACGAGATACTTGAAGCTGGAGAGCAGTTTGGTGGGGTGCAGCGACCGGAAAGGCAGATGGATGGATTCCGGGACGCTGTGTCATCGTGTGATTTCTTTGATCTTGGTTTTTCTGGGCTTCCCTATACCTGGGACAACCGGCAGCACGGCTCTCACAACATTAAGGTTCGGTTGGACAGAGCCTTTGCGAATGCACACTTTGCAGATCGGTACAAGGAAATCAAGGTCTCCCATGTTCAGACAACCGAATCCAATCACTGCTGTTTATTGATTGACTGTAATCGCTCCAAGAGGAGCAGAGGCAGGCGGAGGAGGATGTTCAGATATGAAAACATGTGGAGAAGGGAACCTTCCTACGTAAGCTTAGTGAAGGATACTTGGGGGGGACCCGAGCGCTATCCATGATATGCAACAACTACACTGCTCGTTGGGGACAATGCGTTCATCCTTTCTGGTGTGGGATCAGTCGGTCTTCGGTTCAGTCAAGCAGGAGATGGCTAAACTGCGCCAAGAACTGGAAACTGAAAGGCGATACTCTCTTTTCTGGCCCGATGAGGCGGGAAAGACAGATCATGGTGTGGATGTCCGAACTCTTAGCGAGGGAGGAAATTATGGTGAAGCAACGTGCACGGACAAACTGGCTGAAAGAGGGTGATCGGAACACCAAATTTTTCCAAGCACGTGCGCGGGAACGTACCAAAATCAACCATATCTCAGCACTGCGTGCTCCAAATGGTGATCTGGTGACTGAACAAGCGGAGTTGGAGGCCATGGCTTCAACTTTCTATGGAGATTTGTTTACAGCCCAGCCGGTGTTAGAGCCAGATGGGATCTTGGTCCATGTGCCACCACGGGTAACTAGTGCGATGAATGAATCACTGGAAAACCCAAATACAGGCCAAGAAGTGGAGAGGGCGCTGTTCATGATGGGAGCCAATAAAGCCCCTGGTCCTGATGGTTTCACTGCAGGCTTCTATCAAACCCACTGGGAGACAGTTGGCCCGAGTGTTACAAATGTGGTTCTGAATTTTCTCAATGGTGGGCAGCTACCGGAGGCCGCTAATCAAACAACGACTGTTCTGATTCCCAAGGTAAAGCACCCGCAGGACCTCAAGAATTTCAGACCGATTTCGTTGTGCAACATGAGTTATAAGCTATGTTCTAAAGTGCTGGCCAACAGACTTCGCTCTTTTCTAGATGAGATTATTTCTGCAGAACAGAGTGCCTTTGTTCCCGGTCGTCTAATTATAGACAATGTGCTGGTAGCCTATGAATGCACCCATTATCTCAAGAGGAAGAAAGGGAAATCAGGTGCGTGTGCGATCAAGTTAGACATGGCGAAGGCCTATGACCGAGTGGAATGGAATTATCTTCAAGGCATAATGTTGAGATTGGGTTTCACAGAGAGTTTTGTCCATACTGTCATGAGATGTGTCACCTCGGTCTCTTTTTCAGACCCGTTCAGGCCATCGAGGGGTATCCGTCAGGGGGACCCAATATCCCCGTACCTCTTCTTACTGTGCGCTGAAGGACTCTCCAGCCTTCTGCGGTCAGTTGGCCCGGTACACCTATCCAGGGGTGTGCGGGTTGGGATTCATGCACCATGGATTTCACATCTCTTGTTCGCTGACGATTGCATAGTGTTCTCTGAAGCCTCACAGAGGGGCGCCGAGCGGCTGCATGATATATTGGAGACGTATAGCAGGGGCTCGGGGCAGATGGTCAACAGGGACAAGTCAGCGGTCTTTTCAGTGCTAATTGTGATGATAATTGCAAGCAAGAGGTGAGATCAATCCTTCATATTGATACAGAAGCTCTCGCGGAAAAATACTTGGGCCTTCCCACTGCCTTAGGGCGGGCGACGAAGGACACCTTTGAATTCATGCCGACCAGGATCAGAAACCTGGTGGGGACTTGGAGTGGCCGTGAAGTAAGTTGTGCAGGGAGGGAGGTGCTTCTTAAATCTGTTGCTCAAGCTGTACCAACCTACCCTATGAGCTGCTTCTTGATCCCGAAGGATACGTGTCGCAAAATGAAATCAGTGATCGCGAATTATTGGTGGGGCCGCTCAGCGGATAGCAGATGCATACATTGGCAACGCTGGGAGCTCCTGACAAAACCCAAAATTGCTGGTGGCATGGGTTTCAGAGATCTGAGACTCTTTAATCTGGCCATGTTGGGTAAACAAGGGTGGCGGCTAATCCAAAACCCTGATTCTTTGTGTGCTCGTGTTTTGAAGGGCAGGTACTTCCATGATTCTGACTTCTTTCATGCCACAAGGAAGAAGCACTCAAGTCATACGTGGCGGGCTATTTTGGAGGGCAGGAGAGTCCTGTCCATGGGTCTTGTGCGCCGAATTGGTGAATGGAACAACGACAAGTGTTTGGAATGATCGATGGCTACCCAACCATTTTGGCGGAAAGCCGATCACCACTCCAGCCTCGCTGCTAGTTGAGACGGTGTCGGATCTACTAACTCCAAGTGGAGCATGGAATTCGGCACTGATCAAGCAACTTTCTTTGATGTTGACGCCCACGCCATTCTGAGTTTGCCAACCAGAGGCGCTGGGGATGACAGTTGGGCTTGGGAACTGGAGAGACATGGTCACAGCATGCCCGAGCTTCAGCAGCTAGTGCACTCATACAATGCTCATATCCTGCAATTTGCACGTGAACGGGGCATTCGGCGAATTTGTTTGGAGACAGATTGCCAAGTACTTGTTAACTTATGGGTCAATCGATCACACCAGAATTCGGAGATTTCGCCTCTCATCGGACAGCTAGAAGACCTTAGCCGGAGCTAGAATTTTAGTCTTTGCTTCATTAGTAGAACATGTAATAATTTAGCTCATGCTTGTGCTCGGCTGGTGTCCCATAATTCTCAGGTGGTGGAGTGGCCTATAACCCCGCCTGAACTTAGGGACATCATAAACCGTGATTGTAATCCTGATCATGATTAATGAAGCTCCGGTTTCCCTCAAAAAAACAACAACAACAACAACAACAACAAAGCCTTTAAGTCCCAAACAAGTTGGGGTAGGCTAGAGTTGAAACCCAACAGAAACAATCAAGGTTCAGGCACGTGAATAGCTGTCTTCCAAGCATTCCTATCTAAGGCTAAGTCTTTGGGTATATTCCATCCTTTCAAGTCTCCTTTTATTGCCTCTACCCAAGTCAACTTCGGTCTTCCTCTGCCTCTCTTCACGTTACTATCCTGACTTAGGATTCCACTACGCACCGGTGCATCTGGAGGTCTCCGTTGCACATGTCCAAACCATCTCAACCGGTGTTGGACAAGCTTTTCTTCAATTGGCGCTACCCCTAATCTCTCACGTATATCATCGTTCCGAACTCGATCCCTTCTTGTATGCCCGCAAATCCAACGCAACATACGCATTTCCGCGACCCTTAGCTGTTGAATATGTCGTCTTTTCGTAGGCCAACATTCTGCACCATACAACATAGCAGGTCTAATCGCCGTCCTATAAAACTTGCCTTTTAGCTTCTGTGGTACCCTTTTGTCACATAGGACACCAGACGCTTGCCGCCACTTCATCCACCCTGCTTTGATTCTATGGCTAACATCTTCATCAATATCTCCGTCCCTCTGTAGCATTGATCCTAAATATCGAAAGGTATCCATCCTAGGCACTACTTGACCTTCCAAACTAACATCTTCCTCCTCCCGAGTAGTAGTGCCGAAGTCACATCTCATATACTCAGTTTTAGTTCTACTAAGTCTAAAACCTTTGGACTCCAAAGTCTCCCGCCATAACTCTAGTTTCTGATTCACTCCTGTCCGGCTTTCATCAACTAGCACTACATCGTCCGCGAAAAGCATACACCAAGGAATGTCCCCTTGTATGTCCCTTGTGACCTCATCCATCACTAAAGCAAACAAATAAGGGCTCAAAGCTGACCCTTGATGTAGTCCTATCCTAATCGGGAAGTCATCCGTGTCTCCATCACTTGTTCGAACTCTAGTCACAACATTATTGTACATATCCTTAATGAGCCCGACGTACTTCGTTGGGACTTTATGTTTGTCCAAAGCCCACCACATAACATTCCTTGGTATTTTATCATAAGCCTTCTCCAAGTCAATAAAAACCATGTGTAGGTCCTTCTTCTTCTCCCTATACCGCTCCATAACTTGTCTTATTAAGAAAATGGCTTCCATGGTTGACCTTCCGGGCATGAAACCAAATTGGTTCATAGAGACCCGCGTTATTGCTCTCAAGCGATGCTCGATAACTCTCTCCCATAGCTTCATAGTATGGCTCATCAACTTAATTCCCCGGTAATTTGTACAACTTTGAATATCCCCTTTATTCTTGTAGATCGGTACCAATATACTTCTCCTCCACTCATCAGGCATCTTGTTTGATCGAAAAATATGGTTGAACAACTTGGTCAACCATACTACAGCTATGTCCCCGAGGCATCTCCACACCTCGATTGGGATACCATCCGGTCCCATCGCCTTACCTCCTTTCATCCTTTTCAACGCCTCTCTGACCTCAGATTCTTGGATTCTCCACACAAAGCGCCTATTGGTGTCATCAAAAGAGTCATCCAACTGAAAGGTTGTGTCCATATTCTCACCATTGAACAATTTGTCAAAATACTCTTGCCATCGATGTCGGATCTCATCGTCCTTTACCAAGAGATGCTCCCTTTCATCCTTAATGCACTTAACTTGGTTGAAGTCCCGTGTCTTTCTCTCACGAACCCTAGCCATCCTATACATGTCCTTCTCTCCTTCCTTCGTACTCAAATGTTGGTAAAGATCCTCGTACGCTCTACCCTTTGCCACACTTACAGCTCGCTTTGCAGTCTTCTTTGCCACCTTGTACTTCTCTATGTTGTCCACACTCCTGTCATGGTACAAGCGTCTATAGCATTCTTTCTTCTCCTTAATAGCCCTTTGGACTTCCTCGTTCCACCACCAAGTGTCTTTAGCCTCGCATCCCCTTCCTTTGGTTACTCCACATACCTCTGAGGCTACCTTCCGAATGTTGGTTGCCATCTTGTCCCACATATTGTTTATGTCGTCTTCTTCCTTCCAAGAGCCCTCTTTGATAACCCTTTCCCTAAATACCTCTGACGTCTCCCCTTTCAGTTTTCACCACTTTGTTCTTTCAATCTTAGCTTGTTTATCCCTACGGGCACGCACCTGAAAACGAAAATCTGCCACCAAAAGCTTATGTTGAGAAACAACACACTCCCCTGGTATCACCTTGCAATCCAAGCATACTCGTTTGTCCTTTCTTCTTGCGAGGACAAAGTCAATCTGGCTACAGTGTTGTCCGCTACTGAAGGTCACTAGATGAGATTCTCTCTTTCTAAAGAAAGTGTTGGCTATCATCAGGTCAAAAGCAACCGCGAAGTCCAGAACTTCCTCCCCCTCCTGATTCCTACTACCATACCCAAAACCTCCATGAACTGCCTCGAAACCTGCGCTTGTAGTACCTACATGCCCATTAAGATCTCCTCCTATAAAAAGCTTCTCACTACTAGGTATAGCTCTAACCAGGCCATCTAAGTCTTCCCAGAACTGTCTCTTAGCACTCTCGTCGAGGCCTACTTGGGGGGCATACGCACTAATTACGTTCAAGACCATATCACCAACGATAAGCTTGACTAAGATAATCCTATCTCCTTGCCTTCTCACTCCCACCACACCATTCTTGAGGCTCTTATCAATCAAAACTCCTACTCCATTTCTATTCGCGACTGTCCCTGTGTACCAAAGCTTGAAACCTGTATTGTCCACCTCCTTCGCCTTCTGACCCTTCCATTTAGTCTCTTGAACACATAATATATTTACACGCCTCCTAGTCGCGGTATCAACTAATTCTCTTAACTTACCTGTAAGTGACCCTACATTCCAACTACCTAAACGGATCCTAGTTGGTTCGACTAGCTTCCTTACCCTTCGCACCCGTCGACTCTGATGCGAAGACCCTTGCTCATTTTTCACTACACCCGGGCGCCGATGTAGCGCGCCACTAAGGAAGCGACGACCCGATCCTTGGTTACTTGACACCATGCCCAGATCACGACACGGCGCGTCACGGGGGTGACGACCCGGCCCTTGCCCATTTAACACCATACCCGGGTTCCGATATGGCGCGTCGCTAAGAGGGTTACGCCCCAACGATTTTCTTTCGGGTTTCATCTCCATTTAAGTGGCTAAGTTTTTACATTGGCTCGCCACGCCTAACACAACCCTCCTCCTTAACAAGAAAAAATTTGGGGCAACTACTTTGTTCCAGAGAATACAAAAACGTGCAAATGATGGGAGAGAGAATTCAAAGAGAACTTTTCATATTTGAAGCATGAAAGTTATTTTGCAGCATGTCACAAATAAAAGGATTGTGTTTCGAATCAAAGAAAACATGCTTCAAAGTCTACACATCCATCACTAACCTTTCCACAAATGCAAGCAGTGATTGATGCCATATAACAGGCATGATCCTCTCATCATCAAGAAAACGCATGAAATGAGCAAGCACTGCATCAAGCGCGCGGTATGGCAAAGCATATTTCTTGTCTAGAAATAGCTTGATGAAGTAACTGCAAGAGAGATTAGGTTACATCATTCTCAAGGTGACAAGAACTACTAATACAGTATATTCATACGACTAGAACTACTGTGAACTTTCTGCGTCACACACATTTTAAAAGATGTAATAAAGATGTCAGATGCTATGTCGACACATTATGTGGGCAGCTAAACAAAAATTTCATTATAGATAACCGATAGTTTCTGATGAAAAGTTTGCATGTTTAGCAAAACAATCTCTGGACAAAAGGATGTGGTAATATTAATAATCAATGCAGAGAGAATAGAAGAAGTTGGTTGTGGCTCACACACCTTGTAGTGCCACAGTACTCCATCTCTGCTAGTTTTACTAGAGCTACACTGCATCAAAATGCACAGTAGAAGATAAGACACTAACTCACAATCTTGGAAATGAATCCTACAGTATTAATATTCAGCTGACCTTGCATGGAGAAATGGAATGGAAACTTTCTGGATAATACTCCCAATAATCACTGCTTCACGGAGGGTGCAATTCCTTTCCTGTGATTAGGATAAGCTTAGAAGTGGACAAGAAAAGGGGAAAGCTATGTACAATTTGTGCGTCAAGACTAAAATATGACGACAGGAAAAACAGACAAAAGGTGCCTCAATCAAAAACATAATATGTGGGAAGAAGAAACAGCTATCAATCTATCTTTGAATTTTTCAAAACAATGTGCTTTACATCTAACTCCTTTCAATAACAAATCATCAGGGAATGCTATTCACAAGAATATTAACAACATTATGTAACCATAAAAGAGATGCAACCATTCACCATCAGAACAAACATTTGAGATATCAGAACAAAGGAAACGGATAGGCCCTATGTTCAATTAAATGCTGATCTCTGAAGAGAACAATTACCCGACAGAGTGGCAGCAAAATTCCCTTGTTAAATGCCGCAGGCTTATAAAGGGACTTTTTCAGCGACTGGTAGAGTGCAAAATGCAGCCTCTTGTTCTTCCTTATGTCATTATGAACACGAGGGAGCAAAATGGCTTCATAGAACCGCTCAGCATTCTTTGTGTTCATGTTCGAAGAGAAGAGGCGTGTTGCTTGATACACGGCATTAGGAGACCAATTCTCTGGCTCCGTTAGCTGCACAACATCTGCCCAGCACTCCAGTGATGGTATGCGCTTGAAGGCTTTTGGAATTTTCCCACTCGTGTACCGGCTTAAGAACTTCCCAACCCTACAGATGAAAAATTCAGTACTGCATAGAAATATGCAATGCTTATTCACATTACAGAAAGTAAGAAAGAGGAAAGTCCCATACTCTTTATAAAGCTCAATAATGCTGTTGTCCAATTTTACACGAGGTTGTCCTTCTGTTCAAGTAAATACAGCAATCAGGAATTGTCCGACCAACAATTGCTGTCTATCAGCATTCAACAACACATTTAACTCGACTCATACCAAAATTGCAGTTAAAGCTATTTCAAAATAGCTCATGGTTTGGTGAACGGACTGCAATTCCAATTACGGGATATAACAGTTAAGAGAGCATACGCACCAGTTGCGACCTCGGCGTCCTTCTCCATGATCTTCTGGAGGATGATATCACCAAGGGTGCGCTCGGCAGCTTTGTCCTTTGACATGAAGGCAGCGAGGGCCCGCTCGTCCTCCTCGTTTATCTCCACCTACCAACGCCACAAAGCCAGCGAATTCGCATCTCGGTCACAAGCTCAGCCAGCGGAAATAAATTAACCAGCCATTCTTAGTCTTGCAAGACACGCACCTCGCCGCCGTCGTACTCGCTCAGCGCGTCGAACCCGTCGAACTCGTCGACATCGTCCTCCTCCTCCTCGCCATCCACGGTGGGGACGGGGAACGAGGACGACGTGGAGGGACCCTCGGCGGCAGAGGGCCGCTGCTCGTCTCTGGAGTCGTCGGCGCGCATCTCCTCCTGCTGCTGCTTGCGCGCCTCGCGGAGGATCTTGGCGCTGAGGGAGGGCGGGATGGACGCCTCCTCGTCCTCCTGGTGCTGCTTGGCGGCGACCGAGCGGCGGCGCTTCGAGGCATCGGCGACCGCGTCGGCATCGGCTCCCAGCGGGAGGCGGTGCTTCGCCGGCTTCTCGGAACCGGACTTGCGCTTCTTCCCCGCCATGGCTTCGCGGACTCCGGGCTCGTTGCCGGCGGCGCAGGAGGAGGGAAGCGTCGAAGCGGCGGCGGAAGAGCTAAAACCCTAGTGGAGTCGGGCCGAGCGCGCGCGGTCGGAGCGGCTTTTGTTCCTGGTTTTTTTTTTTTTTTTACAACAGCTTTTGTTCCTGGTTGGGAATGGGCATGGCCAAGACAAGCCGAGCCGATCGCTCCCTGGTGCGCACGAATCCGTCGTCTCGCACCAATGGCCGCTGGTACGACACGGGCCGGGCCTCGTGAGACCCAAGACAAGTATACTTTCGGCCCAATATTTTTGCAATCCACTAATCGCTGAGAGATATTTATCTATATCTCTATCTCTTCTTCTACACCTAAAAAAGCATTATTATGTGAACCGATCATAGATTAGTTGATTAGGTTTCTTATAGTAGAACCTACCCACTCAGGTTCAAGTCCTCGACTTAGCACAGGAGGTGGCATCCCCGTCGACAACGAGGTGCCTGTGGTGACTTCTTGAATCTTAAGATCTACCGGCTCAGTCCTTCGGGGGTGCTCATAGGGGTAGGGTCTACGTATGTGTATTTGAAGGTATGTTTAATGGTCACTTCTAAGCTAGAATTAAAGGCCACCCGGAAAAAAAGAGAAACAAAACTTTTGAAAAAAAAAGGCTCTTTGTGCGTTCTAGGAGATAATATAAAAATAAGCTCTTTATGCGTTCTAGGAGAGAATATAAAAATAAAGGTCATCTTGCATGTCTGTATACCTTTACTATGCCATCAAGTTCTCTCTCGGTGCATGAAACTTTTTTTTAACTCCAAAAACCATATGCTCAATGTTCACGGGGTGGCGGGTGCTTGGGCATGCTATTGCTAATATCACCGCGCGGGAAACTTTTGTGCTGGGGATCTTCTTGGGTTAGGGGAAAAGAAGCACACCAATAATAAATAATAATGAAGGCAAGGGGTGAAAATGCAAAAAGGTAGCAAACCACTCCTGGGCGGCTGAGCCCCAGACTCTGTGACAGAACCGCCCAATTTATACAAGATCAAGTACGGTTGTCCCCGCTAACACGTTGACACACCCATACTTTCACTCATATAAACCCGGTAGTCCGCCGAGTGTCCCGAAAGACCTCGGTAAATCAACATCACAACCAAGATCGCGTGATTAAGCAAATACACATCACATACATCGGGTTGCAGTGGAAATAATATTACAAAGGGGTTAACAAATAATAGTACAAGTTTGGGGTTTCAAAACTGCTTAGTGGAAACAACATAGCTTTCAAATGATTACATTAATATAAGTTCCAAATATATTGCTAGCAGAGTGACATCATCCGACAAAAGCATGTAGATGAGAAGTAAGTATAGAATCACCGAGCCCACCGGTGGTTAGCCACCATCATCAACAGGTCGAGAACATCACCTGCAACAAGGTGGGATAAACCCTGAGTACTCGAATGTACTCAGCCAGACTTACCCGTCGGAAACCAAAACAAATGACACCAAGGATCATGCAAGGCTTTCTTTAGTGGGCTGGCTGACTTGTTTGCGAAAAGCATAAGCTATCATGAAGAAACCATTTTAAGTACTTTGCATCATCTTTATTATGGCCTATCCATCTAGGTAAGCACCTGTACTATAGCAATCACTTGATTAATCAATAACATCCAGTTACCAATTTAGATTTAGCATATCCCATACCATCCAGATAACCATCATTGTTCCATAATAATTACTACGATGCAGTAACTCGAGTCAAGTGCTCACTATCCAGGAGCGATGGCGATTTGAATCGATTCCTAACCAGCTGGTGATTTATTCCTTACACAAACCTCACTCACCTGCTAAAGTGAGATATTGATCACCGAGTCAACTTTCCAGGAATCTCGAGTTTGCCAGGAACCACATGTACCCGGGGGCCGACCGACTGCACTTTGGTCTTATCATCTCGCCCCCGTGTCCTACCACACCTGCTCTGGCACAGTGCGCTGCGGGCAATCTACTCGGCCCGAAAAATCTCCCAGCTTCGCGGTCGGAAGGTACTTTATCCGGCCAGCTAAATGTAAGGCATGCGTTCAACATGACTCGAGGGCCAACAACGATCGGTCCTTAATCGACACAGATGGAAACTAACAGCACCCCAGAACCCTGTCTGGTTGCCTCCAACTTTTTCCGTCCGGTCTCCAATTATCCATCACATATGGTTAATTCCAGGATATCATTCTTTCCATAGCTAAATTCTTCCAGTAACCACCTATAATGTAGGTGACCGGATATCACCGATCGCTACCGGTCTAAGCAAGGCTAAGCAGTTATTCGATCCTGACCTAACAGGGTAACAAGGTAGTAAGGTAGGCAAGGATAGTAATAAATGCATCAACGGTTTCAATCAACTCCTACAACTTAATGCAACAATATATATAAACTCATATATATAGAAAGAATTGCTTTTATAAAGTAGGAGACTTATAATGCTCCGGGGCTTGCCTGGGATCTGACACAAGTCAGTTCAGTTAGCTTGCACCATCCTGGTGACATCTCAGATCCTAGCACTCGCTTAGTCCTTCCATCTTCGGGACAGATCCATCAAACACCGTCTTCGGGTTTGGCTCCAACATCACATCCTTCACGTGGTTCATCTAGCGTACCTAGATGAGATGCAATATGCAAGTGCATAAATATGAAGAATAGTACCATGAGACACATCACAAAATAGCAAGCAAGACAAGCATAGTTTACACTAACACACTTAAGTACTTTGCGATGCTTAACTTAAACATCACACAATCTATCATGCTAAGATGGCAAAGAAGACGACAACACCAATCATGACACAAGTTTCCCAAGATCTCAAGTGCTCTAACTCAGTCATCATTCAAGGCATACGTCACACTTAACAATATACAAGCAAGCACTATAATTGGAATCTGCCAATTTCTGGACATGCAAACAGCAGCTACAAGATTTAGCTATAACTGGAGTTACACAAATCCAAAAGACATGCAACAAGACAATCTGGAAAGCTTATGGAATTTTCTACAATTCATCTTTAATCATCTTATCATGATTCTCAAGTTAACTAAGTCAATTATATCCATTTACAGAAACTGGTCCACAATTGACAGAAAACAGCCATTTCTAAAACCCAACTTTAAACAGCTGTAACTCTTAAACTACTTGGCCAAATGACACCAAATTTTAATAGAAGCTAGATACATGAATTATCTACAACTTTTGTATAAACAAGTTTCACAACAAAGCACATTATCATGAAGAACTTTGCTAAGTTCCCAGATCTATCCATAAACCACATCAGCAAGAAAATAATTATTAACTTATGTTGCAAATACATAATTGGGCAAAACCAACTTTACCAACATTTCACACATGACTAAAGAACACCAGAAAACCTAGTGTCCATGACCAAATAAATTCTTTTAATGCATTTCTTAATTTATTTTAGATAACAAGGTGACTTAATGAACATATACCAAAAGTGCACAATAACTTCTACAAAAATTACAGTGGCTCACATATCCTCTCAATAGTCTACTGTACAAATTTCACTCCATTTGGATATGTATAGCAACCTCTATGAAAAAGACAAGTTGCTAAAGCAAGAATTCATGTGAGAGCAAGATAAACCAATAACTCACTCATACTTCATCCAATACTCATGAAATTTTTACCACACATCAACTATCACATGAGTAGCATGCCACAAAAATTTCACTTCATTTGGAGCCCTAGATCTACAGTTATGAAAAATAACAAATTCAACTAGCATTACAACCTTACTGCACAAATCTATTTTTACTGCAAAATATTTAAACTAAAACATGCCATATTATAGATCCACTGCATAGACAATTTCACAAGGATTCCAAAAAGTCCTCATTTACTATTTTACGAATTTTCTACGATTTACTATGAATTTCCAAAGTTCCTGCAAAATAATTACAAACCAATCCTTACGGCACTATTCACATGAGTCTATGACATTGCAGATAGGACCTTGACTTTTGTCGAATTCTAGCACGAAGCCCCTGGTCGGAAAACATAGCAGAGGATGGCTGGACTCACGGCTCCGGCCGGCTGAGGCGGCGCCGACGGCCGTGGAGTCGCGGTGAAGCATCCCCATCGCTGGGAGCACTCAAGGGAGGGGACAGCTCCACCGGAAGCTGCCCCAAGAGGCTCACCCACATGCACGCATGGCGATGACAGCTGCGGCCCGACGCTGGTGCGGCTTCAGCCTCCATGGGCCCGGAGAGTGCGCACAGGAGGAGGAACACGGTAAGGCGGACGCGGTGGTGCTTAGCTTGGCCTGCAACCGAATACAACAGCGAGAATCAGCAGCGTGGCCGCGAGCTCTGGAGCTCGGCCATGGCGGACGCGCTCTGGCACACGCGGCGGGAGCGAGAGAAGGCAGGTAGGAGGCGAATGGAGAGCGGCGAGTGAGCAGAGGAGGCTCGGGCATCCGCATTTGGGGTGCAGGGGGCCGGGCGGCGCATGGCGATGGAGAGGGCGTGCGGCGTTCATGCAAGAAGGCCACACGGCATATCGTCAAACACGTGGTGCGCGTAGAAGTGAGCAGAGGGGGCGTCAGTTCTGGCTGGCTACAGGCCGAATTAGTTACTGGGCCTAATACAAAGTTTGAAGCCTGCGAGCTGCTCTACATTTTTCATTTAGAGACCAAGGTCATTAGAGCTCTTCAACAGCGGGTAATTAAGCCTCAAAATGACAGTGTCAACATGTTGATAACGGTCACAGGAACTCGCCTTCAGAGGTCAAAACTCGGTCAAACTCAGTGCAACTTTTTGCATGCTCTTCTCCATAATATAACCTTCAACTTTTATTTTTGGACCAACTCAAGTTGCTTAACGAATTTCGGAGAACGCGGAATGCCAACGTCGTTGCTTAGCGAAATTCCAGACTTAGAATATTTCTAAGTGCTGAAATCAGTAGCAAATTTGATCTTGTGACCTCGATTTGACTTGCTTCCAAGATGATTTAGCTCTTAGTCCAAAAACAAAGTTTGTTCTACATAATATGGACTACAACTTTCATTTAAGGTCCAACCTCAAAACTGGTATAGAACCTGTTGTTCTACTTTGACCAAAGTAGGATCACGATGAAGCTTAAATTATCCTTTTTGATCCATTGGAGCATTTTCTTGGCATTTGCCCAACATGAACCTTTCGTGACTTTTGTTGTAGAGTTCATCTAGAGTCATTTTGGCAAGGTTGCAAGGTTTGGTTGACATCTCATGTTCTCATTCACTTAATAGTGCAATTCAAGCACTTAGCAAAGTCATTCCAATAAGGATATAACTTATCATTTCATGTGACTTTTTGATTCCAAACTTCACGAAACTTTTCCATGGATCAATATAGATGGGTATTGATGTGAGACACATGAAGATATTCCAATAACACCACCTAAGCATATATCTTGAAAAGGGGTCTATAGGCGAGCAAAGGTGCAATATCCAAGTTTAGGTTGGGGCTCGTTTCCATAGGTTTGACCTTGACATCTCCAACACCACTTAACATGTCATGGTTGAGCTTAAACCCGTTGCTTAACTAGTGACAAACACCTGGGGTGTTATAGCCCTCCCCCCTTAAAGGAATCGCGTCCCGAGATTCGATGCGAAAGACTTTTAAGGGAAGAGAAACATGTCATCCAGTTTCCAACATCAGTGATAGCATTAGGCTACTTAACTTCGGAGCATCAGAGAGGCTAATTTGTTCAAGACACTTTCTGATACTTGTCCTTTGTAGTAAGTTTTGTCTGAAGAATTTCCTTCGTTGGCCTTCATGATGTATTGTTACTTTGGGAGGAATCCAAGATAGCAATGTCCTACGTACTTCGTCCTTGCTGTACGAAGAGCGATACAAACGTAGACTAAATACTTGTAACATCTACTTCCCAAGTGGATATAGCATAGACCATATGGACTTTGCACTAGATGATAATCTTCTGAAGGATACTCGTTGTAATGGTTCCATGTGTGCAGTTCTTTTTCTCTGATAACAATATTGTATGGTCTGAGTCTACCGAGTGAGTGGTAAACCTAATAGCTGACTCTGTCATTCTCGATGATCATTCCTTAGGGAGCCTTTGGATCCAGGTTGCAACAGGGATCTGGGTGGAATCTGATGCAACCTCTTGGGTAAAAACACCTATAAGGTACCAAAGGCATGTCAGCATTGGAGAACCATTGACGTAGAAGGATGTTAGCGAGGCTTGGAGGACAACACAAGTTGCAAGCAATCACAAAACTAGGGACTAGTTCACTACCAAGTAGGTTAAGTACAATTTGCCTTCGTGGTGCAGTTGCACAGCAAGTTGGGTTGACTTGCATCGTAGCAAAACCAGATTTCTTACTACATTTGTCGTCGAGGCTTCCATTCTAAGGCCAATCAATATCCCAAAAACCATAATCCAAAAATCTATGGTTTGACATCTTTCCAATTGCTTTCGAATTGCAAGGGCACAATTTTGACTTCTAGAACACCTTGACTGCTCACGCATTGCTGATCTAAGAGGGCAAAGGCAAGGCACATAGGGGTGCAATTAGTCTTCTCAAGGGTATGGAGGATTGTCTAATCAGCAATATACCTACAAGTTGTAATTTCTTGGCAGGAATGACAAACACAACTGTCTAATGCAAATGATGATCGCAGTCACAACGGAATTGCAGATTCTGTACCCTTTTGTTTTCTATTCATATCTCACAAACTACTGCTCCAATATGCACAAATTTTTGTGGACATGTAGATCCATGGGTCTTCTAACTACTCACCAAAATTCAACTCAAATGGACACCGTTTGACCATCCAAACAATTCATCTACCAAAACTGCTATGTTCGAAAATGGCAGCAAACCGAGCCTGACAAGATATCTCTCAAATCCGACGTTTTACTCAGCCAATACTCAAACCAACTTAAGACATTGAAGGGCCTTAAGCAAGGAATGAGATCACCAAGTTTGGGGCCAATCCAACTTCGTTTGAGTCACTAACCGCCGGCTTGAAGATAACTGGTTTAGTACCACAAAATCTGGACAGATTTCGTGTCCTCCCTTTTCTTCGCTCCACACGTTGAGGTGTGTGTTTGGCACTCTCTAACCTTTCTCATAGCAGCAGCAGTCTTTCTCTAGCTGAGGATGGAGGCTAGAGTTTTTCCTTACATGCTTCTCTGGTAACACTTCAACCATCGTTCTAGACACCAACTTGACTATGCACAAGCATTGGACTCGTGGGCTGTTTTCGCAGGGCACAAAACATTATTCCACATGTAGGACATTTCTATATTGACAAGGAACCATTCCTATATATCCTTCGGCACTTCATCCAATAGAGTCCGGACACATGTGTTAGTGGCACCTAGGGGCACAAAGATGCTGACTAAAAACTAGGGACGTGCTTTCGCTAGCTCCTACCTAGCCGATACCACGTCTTGTACTATCTATGTGATTGTCCAAGATGGAATTGACTTGATAGCACATTTGGAGAAGAAGTAGCACTTGCATTGCAGGGCCAGGTTTGCTGTTTCCTTGATCAACATTGTTCTGTGAGATCTAGCCTTCATAGTTACCAAATAGTCGTTATCTAACTGAAGACTAACTTTTCTACTGGTAACAAATCAGTTGTCCCTCAACACTTAAAAAGGTTCCAAATCTTCACTCTTGATAAAAAAAAATTTGGTCGAAGCCTACAGATGGTCGCCATTGAAGTCAGTAGAAAGGGGTCACACCAAAGAAGGTCGGTTTGTCTACGTCATCCTTATGCACCTAAAGACTGAGAACTTGGACAGGAATCTCATATATACCAGGTGACCTATTACAACACATAATCTCCTGGTCCATTTATCATCCAACTGATAACTTGTTCAAACTTAAGTGTGGTGCACCTTTCTGATCCAATGAAAATGACATAAGTTGCTCACTAGATGATCGACGTCATTACAGGGACAGTCACATCGAGTAGAGTCACTTGTCTACCCTCTTGTAGTCTGTTTATGTTCCTGTTAGTGACCTGTTCTTCAAAGGTTAACCGTTGGACTACTCCAGAAGGAAGTCCTATTACATCTAGTTCGACATATAGATCTCTTGACATGATAAGGAGAGATAACCAAGGAAGAGCTCAAGTGAGAATAACATATCGGTGTAGTTCTGCAATGGATCATGACTAGAAACCTCGATACCAGCGCGTGCCGAGCAGCACAGCCTTGTGTGTGCACCCACAGGAGGCTCTCGGTTTCGTCGCGGCACCATAGATCGCTAATCGTGGCACCATTACTGAACATATAACCTACAAGAAATCTCACATGGCACAAATTGGGTTGCATAGGAGCAAGCACTATGCGAAGGAGGGATAGCAAACAAAGGTAGTCACAAGGTTAGGAGTCAACAAGCAGGGGATCCGAAAATCAAAACACAACGCAAGAGAGCATAGCTTAATTGCCAAAGACAACTGAGCAGGGGACTTCTTGCCAAATTTCCATATACGTCTTGTGTCCACCAAGTGATTACCAAAACTTGGACGTGGTTCTAGGATAGCGCTCTTCAACACTCGTATGCTTACCGAGGACAAAAGGGGTGATAACTATGGCACTAATTAGATAACAAGCATACCTACCCACCACTTGGCTAACTAGATGACATTATAGGTTAAGCATGTAACCACAATTATTTCTAGCAAGGCTAAGCACACACTTTTCTCAAGCACTTCCTATTCAAGCAACATGGAACAAGGCATTCTTGTTTAACTCCACACAAGGAAGATAGTGCAATACATCGATCACAAGTTACTTAGTACTTAGAACAAAGGAAGGGAAGCATATTTATGCACCAGCACAATCATGATGCATGCTCGTCCTATTTGTCCTCACGAAATTGCCAGCCTAAGGTGGCAATCACGTTCTATGTCGGTGGCATAACACGTACTCTCTCGATATATAGCTAGTCGTCAGCTACATGCAATCTACGCATTCATGGTTAATGTACCTGCAGGCAAATTCATTGCAGCCCATCCCCACAAGAGATAAATAAGCGCACAATGAAAACAGTAAACTAAGATACCCCCCATATACACATCCCCAGATATATATACTTCGGTATCCATAGCTACCCGATAAATATACCCGCAATTAAGTACCTTCATATATACATGTGTGTAACATGTAAATATTCCAATAGCCACAGCTAACTCTCCCTTAGACCGACAGTTGGACGGTCATGCTCTCACAACTCACACTTACCTGGGCGTAGAGGCAATTGATCCATATATTACCATTCAAACGAATGGCATCCATACAATAGCACGCCGTATGGACGACGAAAGTAAAAATTTCAATAAAGTACATCCCCCAAAGTTAGTACTTAGATAGCCACCTAATAGTCCTTAACTAGGCATAAAGGAAGATGTCGCTAGCATAGTTTTGCAAATAAGCTTTGACAAATTTGCCTGTAGCTAAAGTTTTAGTTAAAATAGACCTTTTAAAACCAAAACTTAGCTTTTAAAACTATGTACCTGACAGTATTATGCTTAATCTCGCTCTGATACTAGCTGTGACAGAACTGCCCAATTTATACAAGATCAAGTACGGTTGTCCCCGCTAACACGTTGACACACCCATACTTTCACTCATATAAACCCGGTAGTCCGCCGAGTGTCCCGAAAGACCTCGGTAAATCAACATCACAACCAAAATCGCGTGATTAAGCAAATACACATCACATACATCGGGTTGCAGCAGAAATAATATTACAAAGGGGTTAACAAATAATAGTACAAGTTTGGGGTTTCAAAACTGCTTAGTGGAAACAACATAGCTTTCAAATGATTACATTAATATAAGTTCCAAATATATTGCTAGCAGAGTGACATCATCCGACAAAAGCATATAGATGAGAAGTAAGTATAGAATCGCCGAGCCCACCAGTGGTTAGCCACCATCATCAATAGGTCGAGAACATCACCTGCAACAAGGTGGGATAAACCCTAAGTACTCGAATGTACTCAGCCAGACTTACCCGTCGGAAACCAAAACAAATGACACCAAGGATCATGCAAGGCTTTCTTTAGTGGGCTGGCTGACTTGTTTGCGAAAAGCATAAGCTATCATGAAGAAACCATTTTAAGTACTTTGCATCATCTTTATTATGGCCTATCCATCTAGGTAAGCACCTGTACTATAGCAATCACTTGATTAATCAATAACATCCAGTTACCAATTTAGATTTAGCATATCCCATACCATCCAGATAACCATCATTGTTCCATAATAATTACTACGATGCAGTAACTCGAGTCAAGTGCTCACTATCCAGGAGCGATGGCGATTCGAATCGATTCCTAACCAGCTGGTGATTTATTTCTTACACAAACCTCACTCACCCGCTAAAGTGAGATATTGATCACCGAGTCAACTTTCTAGGAATCTCGAGTTTGCCAGGAACCACATGTACCCGGGGGCCGACCGACTGCACTTTGGTCTTATCATCTCGCCCCCGTGTCCTACCACACCTGCTCTGGCACAGTGCGCTGCGGGCAATCTACTCGGCCCGAAAAATCTCCCAGCTTCGCGGTCGGAAGGTACTTTATCCGGCCAGCTAAATGTAAGGTATGCGTTCAACATGACTCGAGGGCCAACAACGATCGGTCCTTAATCGACACAGACGGAAACTAACAGCACCCCAGAACCCTGTCTGGTTGCCTCCAACTTTTTCCGTCCGGTCTCCAATTATCCATCACATATGGTTAATTCCAGGATATCATTCTTTCCATAGCTAAATTCTTCCAGTAACCACCTATAATGTAGGTGACCGGATATCACCGATCGCTACCGGTCTAAGCAAGGCTAAGCAGTTATTCGATCCTGACCTAACAGGGTAACAAGGTAGTAAGGTAGGCAAGGATAGTAATAAATGCATCAACGGTTTCAATCAACTCCTACAACTTAATGCAACAATATATATAAACTCATATATATAGAAAGAATTGCTTTTATAAAGTAGGAGACTTATAATGCTCCGGGGCTTGCCTGGGATCTGACACAAGTCAGTTCAGTTAGCTTGCACCATCCTGGTGACATCTCAGATCCTAGCACTCGCTTAGTCCTTCCATCTTCGGGACAGATCCATCAAACACCGTCTTCGGGTTTGGCTCCAACATCACATCCTTCACGTGGTTCATCTAGCGTACCTAGATGAGATGCAATATGCAAGTGCATAAATATGAAGAATAGTACCATGAGACACATCACAAAATAGCAAGCAAGACAAGCATAGTTTACACTAACACACTTAAGTACTTTGCGATGCTTAACTTAAACATCACACAATCTATCATGCTAAGATGGCAAAGAAGACGACAACACCAATCATGACACAAGTTTCCCAAGATCTCAAGTGCTCTAACTCAGTCATCATTCAAGGCATACGTCACACTTAACAATATACAAGCAAGCACTATAATTGGAATCTGCCAATTTCTGGACATGCAAACAGCAGCTACAAGATTTAGCTATAACTGGAGTTACACAAATCCAAAAGACATGCAACAAGACAATCTGGAAAGCTTATGGAATTTTCTACAATTCATCTTTAATCATCTTATCATGATTCTCAAGTTAACTAAGTCAATTATATCCATTTACAGAAACTGGTCCACAATTGACAGAAAACAGCCATTTCTAAAACCCAACTTTAAACAGCTGTAACTCTTAAACTACTTGGCCAAATGACACCAAATTTTAATAGAAGCTAGATACATGAATTATCTACAACTTTTGTATAAACAAGTTTCACAACAAAGCACATTATCATGAAGAACTTTGCTAAGTTCCCAGATCTATCCATAAACCACATCAGCAAGAAAATAATTATTAACTTATGTTGCAAATACATAATTGGGCAAAACCAACTTTACCAACATTTCACACATGACTAAAGAACACCAGAAAACCTAGTGTCCATGACCAAATAAATTCTTTTAATGCATTTCTTAATTTATTTTAGATAACAAGGTGACTTAATGAACATATACCAAAAGTGCACAATAACTTCTACAAAAATTACAGTGGCTCACATATCCTCTCAATAGTCTACTGTACAAATTTCACTCCATTTGGATATGTATAGCAACCTCTATGAAAAAGACAAGTTGCTAAAGCAAGAATTCATGTGAGAGCAAGATAAACCAATAACTCACTCATACTTCATCCAATACTCATGAAATTTTTACCACACATCAACTATCACATGAGTAGCATGCCACAAAAATTTCACTTCATTTGGAGCCCTAGATCTACAGTTATGAAAAATAACAAATTCAACTAGCATTACAACCTTACTGCACAAATCTATTTTTACTGCAAAATATTTAAACTAAAACATGCCATATTATAGATCCACTGCATAGACAATTTCACAAGGATTCCAAAAAGTCCTCATTTACTATTTTACGAATTTTCTACGATTTACTATGAATTTCCAAAGTTCCTGCAAAATAATTACAAACCAATCCTTACGGCACTATTCACATGAGTCTATGACATTGCAGATAGGACCTTGACTTTTGTCGAATTCTAGCACGAAGCCCCTGGTCGGAAAACATAGCAGAGGATGGCTGGACTCACGGCTCCGGCCGGCTGAGGCGGCGCCGACGGCCGTGGAGTCGCGGTGAAGCATCCCCATCGCTGGGAGCACTCAAGGGAGGGGACAGCTCCACCGGAAGCTGCCCCAAGAGGCTCACCCACATGCACGCATGGCGATGACAGCTGCGGCCCGACGCTGGTGCGGCTTCGGCCTCCATGGGCCCGAAGAGTGCGCACAGGAGGAGGAACACGGTAAGGCGGACGCGGTGGTGCTTAGCTTGGCCTGCAACCGAATACAACAGCGAGAATCAGCAGCGTGGCCGCGAGCTCTGGAGCTCGGCCATGGCGGACGCGCTCTGGCACACGCGGCGGGAGCGAGAGAAGGCAGGTAGGAGGCGAATGGAG
Organism: Miscanthus floridulus; assembly: GCF_019320115.1. NCBI lineage: Eukaryota > Viridiplantae > Streptophyta > Magnoliopsida > Poales > Poaceae > Miscanthus > Miscanthus floridulus. The sequence goes on along the minus strand of NC_089590.1, from coordinate 97,654,788 downwards.
AGCAGCGAGTGAGCAGAGGAGGCTCGGGCATCCGCATTTGGGGTGTAGGGGGCCGGGCGGCGCGTGGCGATGGAGAGGGCGCGCGGCGTTCATGCAAGAAGGCCACACGGCATATCGTCGAACACGTGGTGCGCGTAGAAGTGAGCAGAGGGGGCGTCAGTTTTGGCTGGCTACAGGCCGAATTAGTTACTGGGCCTAAAACAAAGTTTGAAGCCTGCGAGCTGCTCTACATTTTTCATTTAGAGACCAAGGTCATTAGAGCTCTTCAACAGCGGGTAATTAAGCCTCAAAATGACAGTGTCAACATGTTGATAACGGTCACGGGAACTCGCCTTCAGAGGTCAAAACTCGGTCAAACTCAGTGCAACTTTTTGCATGCTCTTCTCCATAATATAACCTTCAACTTTTATTTTTGGACCAACTCAAGTTGCTTAACGAATTTCGGAGAACGCGGAATGCCAACGTCGTTGCTTAGCGAAATTCCAGACTTAGAATATTTCTAAGTGCTGAAATCAGCAGCAAATTTGATCTTGTGACCTCGATTTGACTTGCTTCCAAGATGATCTAGCTCTTAGTCCAAAAACAAAGTTTGTTCTACATAATATGGACTACAACTTTCATTTAAGGTCCAACCTCAAAACTAGTATAGAACCTGTTGTTCTACTTTGACCAAAGTAGGATCACGATGAAGCTTAAATTATCCTTTTTGATCCATTGGAGCATTTTCTTGGCATTTGCCCAACATGAACCTTTCGTGACTTTTGTTGTAGAGTTCATCTAGATCATTTTGGCAAGGTTGCAAGGTTTGGTTGACATCTCATGTTCTCATTCACTTAATAGTGCAATTCAAGCACTTAGCAAAGTCATTCCAATAAGGATATAACTTATCATTTCATGTGACTTTTTGATTCCAAACTTCACGAAACTTTTCCATGGATCAATATAGATGGGTATTTATGTGAGACACATGAAGATATTCCAATAACACCACCTAAGCATATATCTTGAAAAGGGGTCTATAGGCGAGCAAAGGTGCAATATCCAAGTTTAGGTTGGGGCTCGTTTCCATAGGTTTGACCTTGACATCTCCAACACCACTTAACATGTCATGGTTGAGCTTAAACCCGTTGCTTAACTAGTGACAAACACCTGGGGTGTTACAGACTCCCCCAATCTCACCCAAATATGTGTCCCGTTCCTTCCGTTGCGCCCAATCACAGGAACGGTAGCTTTTCCGTTCCCTATACACCCCTGCTTTATTTTTTTATTGATTCCAAACATTTATTACACCCCTGCTTTTTTTATTGATTGCAAACATTTATTTTAAAAACAAGTTTTTATATGAGGTTTGGTTCGGTGTTTAATTTTTCTTTTGCCACCCTCAAAATTATCAAAGCTTGTAAAAATCCATCTAATTTTCTTTAGAGACCAATAAGAGATGATTTTTTAAAAATAGATTTAAATAAATTTAACATGAGTTATGACTTTTCTTTTCATCGATCTCAGAATAAATGTTACAGAAACACTCGGTCTTATCCTAATCCAAGCCGTCCTGTAGTAGTTCGAGTTCACCACTAAAACGAAAAGTAAGACATAGGGAAGGGTGAAACTATAACAAGACAAGATGCCAACTTCAAGGTCTAAACCAACGTCACTTCTTGCTATAAAAGAGACTCCCAGAGTCCCAGTCGCTTCACGCCTTCATCCATCTCTCCACACCCTCTCTCTCCCCCGTCTCTCTCTTGTCCGCTGGTAGTAGTTGTTTGGTTCGTCTAACTATACTCCCTGCTATATTGTACGTTCGGATGCTAATTAAAAAGGCTAAATATGAGCTAATTATAAAACTAATTACACAGATAGAGACTAATTTACGAGACGAATATACTATGCCTAATTAATTATGGTAGTTTATAGTGTAGTATATCATGTTGGATCACGCCTTCAACCATCTCTTCGCCCCTCTCTCCCACCGCACCTCTCTCCACCCCTCCCTCCCACCGCCACTCTTCCTGCTGGTAGTAGTTGTTAGTCTCTGTCACGTCGCACGTTTGGATGCTAATTAGGAAAATTAAATATGAGCTAATTATAAAATTAATTACACAAATAGAGACTAAATTACAAGACGAATCTATTAAGCTTAATTAATTATAGTAGTCTATATGGTAGATTGTCGGGGAACTTCTACGGTCCTTAGATTTAACATCGTATATAGTATTGTAGTATAGTCTTCAATCATCAGTGTTATCCTGCTAGTTACTATGCCTGAACGTGTGTGGATCGTCGAGAAACTTCTACAATCCTCCAATTCGAGGTTGAGACCAACATCACTTTTCTATAAAAACTTGCTTCACCATCTTAGTATCTCACCTTGCTTCTTCTTTCTCTTCCTCCAAAACCGCAGAGCCTGCTTTAGAGCATGAGAGGGGCCAAATATCCACCCATATGCAGTAATCTTCCTCCAAAACTCCAGAGCCTGCCAGCACAAGAGGGGTCAATCCCGCCACCGCTCCGTGCCGCCTGCCACGTGCGTACTTTTCTCGGCCGTGACGGAGACAGCGAGAGGCATTAACCGTGTGCTAGCTCCCACGGAAATGATGGTGTGGTACTGAAGCCGGACAGCGGCAGCGACGTGGTGCCGGACTCCAAGCCCCTTGCCGCTGGTGTCCTGTCACCGGCTGCTACCTTTGCTCCACTAGCAGCGGCTGGCACCGGGGAGGAGGTGTCGGGACCGGAGGGCGGCAATCCCATGTCGACAGCTCTGGTGGCGCCAGCCGAGTGTGAGCTGCAAGATGCTCGGGCGGATCGGCGCTCCTGTGTAAACAGTATGAGAGAGTACTAACACCTAACAGTACTTGAAATGGGTTATTCACATAGAGTAACAGGTAATTGTACTTGAGGTCATTTATGCACATTAGTAATCCCTCCGTCCAGAAAAGAATGCAATTCTAGCACAGTATCATAGTTTAGCATCCTAAGTTTGATCAATTATAGATAAAAAGTATTAATATTTATGATATCAAATAAATATTATTATATTAACTGCGAAATGTATTTTCATAATAAATTGTTTTAGAGCCATAACTAGAAATAGCTTTTACTTGAAATTTGGTCAAACGTAAACCACTAATGCTGACACGTAACCCGAAGTTACATTTTTTTCTGGATGGAGGGGGTAGCATCCTTAATCTCAAAGGCGGAGGGTAGTGGAGGCTAAACTAGGCCTCCGCCCCCCTTGTTTGACAAAAGTTTAATAGCCTATAGACCTATAGTAGCTGAACTGTATATATCTACAATATGTCACTATGATTTGATACTTAAATGAAAAATTTGGCCCCCTCTTGCTGGTGAGCCATGCTCCGCCACTGCTTAATCTGTTTTGATCGCATCCTTAATCTGTTGAACTGTTAATGTTTTGATCGATGTATTGGTCATGCAGTACTAATAGCATCCTTAATCTGTTGAACTGTTCATGTTTTGATCGATCTATTGGTCATGCAGTACTAGTAGCTAGCATCCTTGATCTGTTGAACTGGATCTATGGTTTAAGTGTCTACGTTTACATATCTGCATCTATTTCTTGAAGGGGAACTAATGAAGTGGTGTTGATTCCACCTTGATACATGTATGCAATGGCCTACGAGATACTTTATTTGGTTATTCATTCTCAACAATACATGTTGCAGTGGCCTACGAGATACTTTATTTTACGGTGGCAGCTCGGGACACAAGCCGGCAGCAGCGAGCAGCCTGGTAGAACCTAGGAGCCGTTAGTTTCGACGTTTTCACCCCGTGAGCGTGACCCGTTCACAGCGTAAATGGGTAACGTAAGTTTCTGTTTGGGATGTCCAGCCCTAACGTATTAGGGCGTGAATCGATCCGGCCCCTGTCACGAACATGATGAGGAAGACTATGAAGACGTCCAGGCGTGGCTCGATGAGTGTGTTGTTTCCCTGATTAGCAGGCTGGTTGTGTGGGCTTGGCCCAGATAGGAGTAGGGGCTCGACCCAGTGGTGTAAGCCAGTGACCGGCTGAATAAATAACCGTTGTAAGAATTGACTCGGTATCGAATAACAGAAACCCAAACTATTCCCCAACTTCCTCCGTTCCAATTCCCGCTCTCTTCTTGCTGATTCCGACCCCGGATTCCCCTTTCCCTGTCCGGTTCCTTTCAAGCAGCCTGTTCGCTTGCTGATTTTAGCCAGGACTTATCAGTCAGCAACAGTGTTTTTCTCTCACAATAAAAACCAGCACCGACCGGACTTATCAGGAAAAAAAAAAAAAACAACCAGCGAACAGAGCAACCGTGACATGTTCCCACCCCCCACCGAGCAGCAACCGTGACATGTTCCCACCCCCCACCGAGCGGTAACTGCTCCCGTCAATTTATCACGCGTTGCTCTGCCAACCAAACAAAAAGCCTGTATCCCTTCCGCTGCAACGATTGGTGCGGGATTTGGTTGCATTACCGTTGGCGTTGCCAGCACCAGACCAAACAGCACCCTAGTCCTAAAATCAAAAGGTTAATCACAACACTACCGAAACGCTGTAATTGTTTGGTTGGTTTGGGAAATACGGTGATCCATCATCTTGTTCCTAACATTTTTGCTCGGTTTGAGGAATGGATCAGCACGGTCCATCAAGTACAAGGTCTTTTTTCATCTTTGCCTGCGGAGGAACTCCCTCATTTCAGGGTGAAACTCCCCTCGTACAACCAGTCTCATTCTCTTAGAGTCCTCCCAGAGCAAGTACCCATTATCCCTTGCATAATCACAGCATTGTTCAAACCATTCCTGCATGAGGAAGTAGAATTAAATACACTGCCAGTATACCAGAAAAATAAGGTAGTAGTATATGTTTGCCAGATACCCTTTGGGCAGATGCATGGTAAAGATATGTGTTTACCTTGCTAGGAAAATCTTCGTACAGATGTGATGGAATCATCTCAACCCTGTTGCGGTCAGTTTCCCACAGCCTAATCTGAATATATGAGCATCGAATTACTGATGTACTGTATAATAATAAAGCATAGTAAGTGTTGAATGGTCACGGTTCTTACCTGATCTGTGACATTCTCCGGGACTACGGGTATCTTGTCAGCAACACGAGGGTGAGCATTTTGTCTAAGAAATGAAATTATCTGAAAAACAAGAAGATAACCAGTCTTGTTAAAACAAGATGCAAGCTAGATCTTAAATGTACGACTGGTTTTACAGATACCCTACAACTGCCTTTTCAAGACAAGAAAAAGAATAGAAACTAAGCTGGTGGACAAAATCCGTTACTGAAACTCACACTATGTCTAACAAAGAAACTGTAAATTCTGATAGGTAATGCATAACGGATTTTAACATACTACCCACACTGTCTATGACTCGCCAGTTTGGTTGACAGTCTCCGCAATAAACCTATATGTGTCAATACTTTTAATAACAAATATACCTATACATTTTCCTCATTTCACATGAATACAATCTACCATACTTTGATGCATATAGTGGCCACAGTCACGTTTTAAGATTACAAGTAAACGGAGGTTGTATTACAGAGATGTACCTGCTCAGCAGTTATTCCATTCTCAAAAGCACCATAGATACTTTCTTTTGTAACAGCTCCTACGATGAGGTTTGGAAGTTGATACTCCACCCTTGAAAGAAAACACAAAGTGAACACTGAATACTTTTCTTTCAGAATAAATGAGCGCGTCAACAAAGATAAAAATATTGGCATCACACAAAGTAATATCACAGAACTAATCACGTCAAATTGCCAATATAATGAAACCTAAGAACAAATCCTGTCAACTAAACTCATTCAAAACCATGTTTTCAGTTTCAAATCTTGGAGTCTCTAATCAACCTCAGTAGTAGGATACAAAAGTCAATTTCACCTTGCCATGTTCGTTGCAAAGCTAGCACAAGGTGGCAAAGCACCATCTGGACACAATACAGTCAAAAGTGCACAGCTGACAACAATACTTTCAGATGCAGGTGGTTCAAACAGCAAGATCTGCAAGACACCCACAGTAACACAACTCCAAAGTGTTACCACCTCCAAGAAATGTCTACAGATGGCTTACTTAAGTAATTCAAGAGTTTGCCTAATTACACTAGAAGCTTAACCTATGCAGTCTAATTTATGAAAGCCAAAAAAAAAAATCTAAACAGGCATCTATCTGGAACTCACAACAGTGGTGACCACTGAGCAATCTAGTAGTAATGTCAGATTAGGGCGTACCCAGTGCAGAGAGCTCCCGCTGGTGTCAGTGGCAAGCCTTACCCTCGCCTGTGCAATGCGATGAGACCGCGACTCGAACCCGGGACCTTCCGGTCACAGGCGGTAAGAATCTACCGCTTGCACCAGGCCCACCCTTCTAGTAATGTCAGATTAACTGAATTAAAATATACTGACATAACAGTCAGGTAATCGAACTTTGGTACAGAGCCCACAGAGTTATGACACATTAGTTGCCCTCTTTGCATGCGACATATAGCATGTAGCACATTAATAAACAGAAGAATGTAGTTCTCTGACAGGAGCTAGCGAGCTACATGCTGACTGCTACGATACCATAGCATTAATTAAAAAACAGTCATAAGATACTCATGTACCTTGAAAAAAGGCGTAGAATTTCACAGTGCAGTTTGGAAGTAGAGTATGCATACATTCGAAAGTTTGTCTCCACAACCACAAATCCCTGCGACAACAATACCAATATCAACTCTGAGATTAAACACACTACATGTTTTATAATCATGATCACTGCTTGCTTATAGGGGACAAGTTGTTTGAGGTTACAGAGAAGATTTGGAAAAACATAAATAATTGCAGAAGCAAGGAATGTAAATGTTATGCAACCTCTTTGTTAGATGACGAATCTGACAAGCTTGCTGAGAGATTAGTAGCCAGTTGGGTAGGAATGAACCAGCGATCCGTTCGACCCTGAAATTCAAAACTTGCTATTATCATCAGAAAGATGGTCGGGGCAAAAGAACAAAAGATAAAATTTCTACCTGCTGCTGTTTGACTAGTCCCAATTCTGCAAGATCCCTGATGGCAATCCTTTGGACATCAGTCAGAGTATTCAAGCTATAAGCCTGAAACATGCACAAAGCAGAAAGAATGCATGGCCATGAATTTCTCAACCAACATACCAGGCACAAACTTCGACGTAAGATGCAGGTTAATTTCATTTATTAGATGCAGACTGCAGTGCCTTTAAATTTTTTTCAAGTATTCTTAGTCAGACATGCAAGCTTGATGTTCCTACCATGTAAAATATCCTGGAATAGTTACAGCTTCTTCAAGATGCTCATCTGATATCACTTATGAGAACTTCATTTTTCCTATTCATGCATTGTGTTGCCAAAGGACAAGTTGCTATGAATATAGGAGTTTTCACAGACATCACCATATTGGCAAGAAAATTGTGTACAGCTACTTGCTTAACATGATGTTCTGAAAGTAGTATCACTTTACCGCTCCCAATTTATGAAAGCTAAGTTCCAAGAGAAATGATATCAGCTCCGTAGGGTCCACTCCACGTTCCTATTCGATAACACAAATAATCAGCAAAAGAGTTTAACACAAAGTCACCAACGTAAATCAACAGAAATATTACAAGGATATGCCACCAATACCTCTGCAGATGAAATGTATTCTCTCATTATGTACCAAAGTTGTGCATTTGTTTCCATCAGCTGATAGCATAGAAAATATTAAGAGCCAAAGACGGAAATCTGTCGGTTAACGTATTAGCTGAGAACAGAGAACTAACAAGAAATTGGAAGCCATTCTCAGTTAACTTTGAAGCTTCACCATCCCTGCAAGCACACCAAATCAGGAAATCATATCATCAAAATTATCGCTTATATCAGTCGATCAAAAATATATAGCGAAGCTGGTCAACATACAGCAACAAATCAAAATATGATTTAAATGTTGTACATGGTTGGTGATATCAGACATGATTTACAAATATCTTGATTATTTTAACCAAAAAAAAACATTCAGCTGAACTGAATCATTTCTAGGATAATCAGTTAATCAACTAACAGCATTTGTTGTCAGCCCCCATCAACTTGAATTTACTACTCCCTCCTTTCCAAATTATAAGATGTTTTGGCTTTTTTAGATACATTGCTTTTACTGAGTATCTAGACATAGTGTATATCTATTTTTTTTTTAGATTCGAGGATGTCCAAGCATTTGAGAGTTTGAAGAAGAAATATGAAAAGAGTCAAGACAGAGCACAGACATGCGCTTAACTTCCAGCGCAAGAGGGATCTACCCAGATGCCAGACTGCGCTTGACCTCCAGCGCAAGAGGAAACTTAAGCAAAACAGAACAACAACAACAACAACAACAACAAAGCCTTTAAGTCCCAAACAAGTTGGGGTAGGCTAGAGTTGAAACCCATCAGAGCAATCAAGGTTCAGGCACGTGAATAGCTGTCTTCCAAGCACTCCTATCTAAGGCTTTCCTAGCCAGAACTTGCACCCAACAGTTTAATGAAGATAAGCGGACAGAAAAGAAGCCAAAAGCAGACAGCACCCCTTGAAAGAACAGGGCCGAAGACAACGCTAGCTTGATTAGTGTATATCTAAGTGCATAGCGAAAACTATGTATCTAAAAAAGCCAAAATGTCTTATAATTTGGAATGGAGGGAGTAGTTACTGCTTACTGTTTAGTGTATGTATTACCATGTAGAATTCTAGAGAATGCCACAGGATATATTATCCAACTGTACTACAAGAAATAAAGAGTTGCAGCAACTTGGCAATTCATTATTCTTCAAACAATATTTGACTATCACTAATTTATAAGAAACTAACCTAACTGTCAAGACAAGGGAACTAGATGGAACCTTGAACTCAGGAGACCACGCTGAAATGTCTTCATCATGGAGGAGCTAAAACTTGTCCCTTTTTCGACTTGAGATGAATTGATCAATTGCAACAAGAAGCACTATAATCCCAACACGAAATAGAAAAATGATATATATATATATAAATATAAGCCAACACAGGATTCAAAGAGGAAAACAAGAAGACGGTGAAGATACTATAAAGAAAAGTAAAAAACAGGGAGGCATTGTAAACACGTCCTGAGCTAAGCTTTGGCATTCTAACCTCCCATTGATCAAGAGCATAGGATTCCAGATCTGCTGGTGTGGGCAATCGACCAGTGACACTTAATGGTAAAGGTTCCCTTGGTAAACTTCCACTGCAATAAAAGTAAAAAGGAAAAGAAATGTAAAAGTCATATGATCAACTGATTAATGTGCTCCACAAATAGAACTCAGAACAAAAACATTAAATATCACCAGCTTGAGATATATCATGCTACATTATTTTCGTAGAATAAGAAGGTTGAACATCACCAGCTTGAGCTATGCCATGTTAGATTGTTTCTTTAAATAAACAAATAGTATGAACAGTATCACCATTACGCAACAATTTTCATTTCATGTACAAAATGGTACTTTCTACACTTCTTCAATACAATCATCTGTAGGAGTGAATTATTTTCTTCCTCAAAAAACACCATATGGGAAGAGTTTTTTTCCCAATTGATATTGATACAAGCAGGGCACAGGGTAGTTTTATAAGGCAGAATAATCATTCCGCACTTGGTATATAAATAACATAGAGACTGGGGAGCACATCAGTGATGCTGTGTTGCTGATGCCATCATAGCAGCTCCAAGTTTGAGAAAGGATGGCCCATGTGATTTTGAAACAAAGAAAAGAGTAGTTGAGAAAATCATAGAACAACAACAACAACAACAACAAAGCCTTTAGTCCCAAGCAAGTTGGGGTAGGCGGTTGAGAAAATCATACCCATCAACCAAATACTTCTGCATGTTTCCCTGGAACTTCTGATTCATCTTGTAGCTCACGTCCCGTCGTCTACATATGCATACCGAAACCATGAGAGCTAGGAAGTGATTAATTTATCATGCACCAGCAAGCTTGCAGTGCTAAGCACAGCAGTCAGTCATTGTAGCAGCAAAAGCTAATAATAAGTTACAGGATTCTCAAAGAAGTACACAATAAAGAGTCAATTGCTATGATTAATCAATCATTACAAATTCTCGCTTCTCCACCTTAAATAAAATAGTATGGATATTTCAAAAACAAGCAGTCAAACTAAGCCATGTGCCATGTATACAAGCGTACCATTCACCTTCACATGTTAGAAGTATATTTCACAAGACATTTTTTTTCAAGAAATACAAGACAATCTCTTTCAGCCAAAGTAAAGAAAAATGTAAATCTATAAGTGTGATTGCTCAACAACCCTAATCAGCACCCAATTTTTTGCATCCAAACTCCAAAGACATGGCCATCTCATGATGATAATTTAGCAACACAGCCATCAAATTTCCTGTGATTACTGGTTATTTCATCATGAACATGTAAAAGGTTGGCTGACTAAATAAATAAAGGAGGTGTCAAAACCTAATAGCTTGCTACAACCACACATGGTGTCAAACATGCACAGCTGATGTTAAGGCTAGTGGACTGGCACTGGCCAGAGCTATTAGTTCCGCAGCACAGCAGATTAGGATTATTTTGTTCAAGTTTGTTAGCAGATAAGATTAGTTACTATTTGTTACTTGCATGCCTAACAACCTACTAACAAGTAACAAATCGTATCCATGCAAGTAACTAATCTTATCTGCTAACATACTTGAACAAACTAATCCTAATCTGCTGTGCTGCGGAACTAATAGTCCTGGCCAGTCCCAGCCTACTAGCCATAACAGCTGAAATGCAAATTATTGCTTGCTCTGAACAACAAATGCATTACTGATTGCCATAGGGCAAAACAATTTTGGTAAAATTTTAGCATTGGTAACTGTTAAAAACTAAGCTCCCATGAATGCATAAAAAAGTTAACACTACTGAGATGAAATTGATTCATTAATAGCTGATCTACTCCAGGTCAGTTACAGTCTGCTGATACTTCAAGCTATAAATACCCAGAATTTCATGGAGATGGATGATTTCTTACCTGTCGCGCACTTCGACAAAGACCCTGAGTTGGAGAAGCTTATCAATGGCAACCTTGTGCTTGGAAGCATATTCATTTAGCACCCACTCTTCCATTGCTGCAGCGGTCACCGGTGCCAGCACATACAACATCTGCAGTGCATACTTCTTTGCCAGTGGGGGAAGTGACCTGTGAACTTAACTGAATCAAGATGAGGAAAGCAAGAACGAATAATGCACTACAAAAAATTGTGGATTCTGGACCTGAGTACCGCCTCACAGATAAAGGCTGAGTCATAGAGCATATCGAGCTTGCCCGCAGGAAGAGCAGCCACCATATCCATGAAGTTCCGTGCCACCACCATTACCTGCGGCATCTTCGAAGCGCTGGTGGAGAACAGAGGGCTGGGTTCCAAATCTTCGTTACTTCAAAATTGACTCCTTCGAAATTGCATACAACCAATAACTTTTTTTGCAAAAGAAATTAGGGTGGGGATGCTTTGCACAGCGGGTAGGGAAGGGTGTACCAGGAGGATGGTCGTCGCTGATGAAGTGCCCAAAAAAAGGGAGGCGCTGCTCACACCAGAGACAGAACCAGGATTTTGACCCAGGGTAGTCCTAGCAAAATTTACTGTATGCAGTTGAGTATAATCTAAATTCACAATTCGGTAATACGTATACGATACTTGTAAGAAATTCGGCATACAGACATGCGACTGTCAAAAGCACGATACACATTTAAAAGGTCCCGTTGGTATCTTAAATTCAACAAAATAAGTTACAGAACACGGTGTAAATAGTTCTAAGATAAAACGATCATTTACATGCTTCATGCCTCTACTATGTGACAACTATTGCAGTGTGTAGGTAAGCTGACACGAGATTAAGCCCAATATGAAGTGAACTAGAAACTGGCATGACATTGCAATGAATTTAACTCTCCACCGAATATGCTCAGTACTGCTCTATTTAAGAAATTGACAAAATAGCAACGTTATAGCAAGTAGCATGCCCATTGCCTAGTTAAAATGCCAAATATGTTCAGTGCTCACCACTGAATAAGACGAGACGAGAAGGTGCTACAGTCTGCAAAGGGATGTCCACAGCGGCTGAATCCCTAGAACGTCGGGCCGGGCAGAGCGGGGAGCGGGGCACGGCGGGCGACCGGGTCCCGGAGCAGGGGAGGAGGAGCAGAAGACGGGGCACAGCAGCACGGCGCACAGAGGAGCGGAGGATAGTGGGCGGTGGCGGCGCAAAGCGAGGCGAGGCGAGCCGCTAGTACGAAGCCAGCCTGCCAGAGTCAAGGCCTCGCGGTCGCGGGTGTTGAATCTCAGTCTCACGCCTGGGGAGGGCAGCGGTGGGACTGGGCAGGGCGGTGGCAGCGCTCGCGGCTGGGGAGGACGGCGGCGAGCGTCGTCGCGACTGGGGAGGGGAGCGACGGCGCGAGCGACGGGGGACTGGGGAGACGGGAGAGCGCGGGCCGTCGTGGCAACGGGGAAGGGAAAACCGGAAAACTTCCGGTGCGACCGGTCGGCACCCTGCCTTCCGCCGACAACAGAAGCGAGCAGCCCACGAGGAGAGTGCGGCGGCTCACGCGGAGGCAGCTTCGAGCGCCGGCCCACGTGAGGGAGCTTCGAGCGCGTAGCCACTCCACGCTGAGCCCAGTTCCAGGTATTGCGTTTTTCCTCATTTTTTCTATTTCCTTTTTCCTTTCCTTTTTTCTTTTATTTTTTATTTATATTTGTATTTTTACTTACTGATTTTTTTTTATTTTCTGATTTTTATTTTTATTTTACTTTAAATTTTCCACTGATGACGGCTCTCCTAGGCTTCCTTCGTCTGGGATCCCTGGGGAACTAGACATTTGCGTTGAAATCTCCATGAGAAACACGCGTGAGACTTGCTTTTGCCTAAGATTCATGCCATGTTTCCTATGTGACGATCGCCTAGCTTGAAACTTTACATCAGATGACTTTAAGATTCAGTCTCGTACTAGGTAAAAAGACATACCTCTACAAACACAACTTAATCAGCACTATTTCCCATGCTACGCACTCAACTCGCTAGAGAGAACATCTTGGGGTTAGGGCATGGCCAACGTAAACCAATAGAAGTAGTGATTCCAGTTTAAAGTTTTGCACCATGTCGACATGAAGTGTTGAGGCGTTCTAAACCCCCCAGCGCAACGTGCTATTGTCACTTTCCTCTTCTTCTTGTTTTGCCAACGCCCACCTCAACCATTGCCTCCCCCTTCTTAACAGGTGAAGCAATCGCAACTTTTGCTGGGAGCTATGATGGACCACCAAACCACTGTTCAAATTTATATGGACGATCCATGCTAATGTGGAGGTTGAGGTATGTGGACACGGTGTCGTGATGGGGATGCTCTTAAGCGCTCCTCTCCTTCAAAAACTTAGAGGGAGACCACCAAGAGTAAAAGGGCCATTTAAGTAATTCAAAGAGAGAGAAAAGGCGCACACGCACGCTAGATGAGAACGAAAATCTCGCATGAACGGTGCTGACTCGATCATTTTTGTTCACTCGAGTCACTGCGTCAAGTCTTTACCCATCATAACACATCATTGCCCATGTTAACGTCAAGCCATGGGCCGTGGCAGGAAGAATCTCCGGGTCTGTTCACTCAGTATTTTTCTCTCACAATAAAACAGATTCAGCCGGCTTATCAGCCAGCTTTAATACCTCCGTCCACGTCTAGGAATCAAACACACGATAACCTTAAAAAAAAATCATCAAACACACGATCAAAGCAAACGAAACACAAAGACATCCATCCTCCCGACACAAAGTATACAAGCAGAACCGTAGAAGACTACAAGTAGAACCCTATGCGGTGCCGGACGTGACGGCGAGGCGTCGACTATACCAGACCAAGCACCAACGTTTATTTACACCCGTCCCCGTCGGCCGTCGGAAACTCCCCACCCCCGCATTTTCTCCGCGTTTTGTCAAGGTCAACGTCACGCCTCGCCCGCCATCCTTTCCCACCCCACTCTCTCTCCCTCTCCCTCTCTTTCTCTGCAGTCTGCACGGCGGGGCTCCACTCATCCACCACCCCACGTCAAACCAAACCCGGCCGCGGAGAACGCTAGCTTCTAGCTACCCGCCCGGTCTCCGCTTCTCCCGCACGCGCAGGCTGCTGCTGCCTCCATCCTGCGACCGCCGCTTGCCCGCTTCGTTCGCGGAACAAAAAAGTGAGCCGGACCGACCGACGACCCAGCCGAGCCCACGACAGGGGGGCGCTGCTGGGCTGTCGGAGCCGCGCAGGTCTTGCTCCGGTCAGCCACGGCGGCATCGGCATCGGCATGGCGGGGCGCATGGTGCGGAGCTGCGTGCAGACGGCTCTCAAGGCGGCCAACTCCGTCGTGGGGCTCGCCGGCATGGCCGTCATCCTCTACGCGCTCTGGATGCTCCGCGCCTGGTACAGGGAGGTCGCCGACCTCCACCTCCACCAACGCCTCCCGGTCCCCTGGTCAGCAACCGCTTCTCCCTCCCTCCCTCCTCATCCTCCTCCTTCCTGCTTGTGGGCAGATCTCGGCCTCCGTTTCTGTCTCCGCTCGCGCGCGCGCTCTAGGAGTCATTAAGGTCTTAGATTTGCAGCTGTTGTTGCCCACAACTTCGCTGTTCTTGATTTCTTCTCCCAACCTGTCCTTCGCTTCGTGAAATGCGTTTGCTTTCAGGCCGAATTCGTAGCAAACTGTATTTACCGTACTGTTCCATCGGACCTTTTTCATTAGAATTAGACGTAGTTCCGCGACCAATCGACGATGCCGTGCAAGAATGAGAGATTTGAAGCGCTGGCGTACAACACGAAGCTACCCAGCCACCGCCGAAAGCGCTTTTTAATTCTCCCGTGGCAGTTAAAGGCTACTCGTTTCGGATGGGGTGATGGGCACGGCCTCGTCTCATCATGCCACTATCGCGGCAGATTTGGCTACAGTTAGTGACGCATGACAAGGAAGAAACCACTGTCCTATCCTTCTAGTGAACGCTAGTGCTATTCGGTGGGCACGGTGATCGGCTTCCGTGTTGCTGTTTTGGACTTGTGCTTTAGAGGGGATTTTAGGTGGCGGCTGTAACCTGCAATGTGGCGTCAGATCGGGACGCATGATGTGATGCAATGGACGGCCTAACTCAAAAATAGATCCGCAGTTAGTTGATTGGTGGGGCAAGAGCACTGATGAAGAATATACAAAGAATGACGATGCTGATGTTAAACAACCAAATAGTGAGCATGTTTAGCCGTCGCTTTCCTCATCCTAACACTGTAGTATTAATATTAATCAAATGGCTTTCCTCATCCTAACAACTGTAGTATTAATCAAATGAGCCAAGCGCCCATGCTTTTGCTGCCATTACGAATCTAAAATGTTAGTGCGGCTTGGAACCAATACTCTAAGAATAAGTAGTTAAATCTGATTTTTGAGCACCATGTTGAAAAATTATGCCTTTCAATATTTCAGAGTATATACTGTGGAACCGGTTGTTTTACTGAGAAAAAAAATTACCGGTCATGCAGGTTCATCTACACATTTCTTGGCCTGGGGATCTTTCTGTGCCTGCTGACTTGCTCTGGGCATATTGCTGCTGAATCTGCAAGTGGTCACTGCCTCTCTTGTGTATCCTTTTAGTCGGTAGGTACATGGAGTTCGATGTTGTTTCATATACCAGCCTCCATTGCTTGCGTTTGCTTGCCGATTGCCTATGTTGAATTGCTAGATACATGGAGTTACATGTTATCTGATAAACCATACCAGCTGCCATCACTTGGGTTTTGCTTGTTGACTACCCATAGTGAATCAGTGGTTAGAAGCTCCTGCTTGATTATCCAAGGTTTCCGGTTAGGTGCAGAAACTACACTTTTTTTCCTGGGCTATATAATTATCTGGACATAAGATGCCAAAACCCAAAAAGAACTGAATTGAGAGTGAGAGTGCAGGCCTCAAATTGCAGTTACATTCTTTTGAGTTCTATAATGTTTAGTGCAGTGCGACCTCACTATGATATTGGGTCTCTTTTTCCTTAACCCCACACGTAGTACATGGCCATCGTATTTGTGCTTATTATAATGGAAGGCGCAATCACTATGGATGTATTTCTGAATAGCAACTGGGAAGAGGTAAGGAGCTCAGCTGTGAACTTTGATACTTTATGATTTTTTCCTTATATCTGCTATTTTATGTCCTGACAGAGTATTTGATAATTCTCAAAACCTTCAGGATTTCCCCGCTGACCCATCAGGCAAGTTTGAGGATTTCAAGGACTTTGTGAGATCAAATTTTGAGATATGTGAATGGGTAGGCCTCTCAGTGGTGGCTGCTCAGGTTAGATTCTGCTGTATCTCCACTGCAGTAAAAGGCAATTGTTCATTATTGTAGAATTCTACCTTGCATATGACTAGTAAATGTTGTACAAGTTCTTGTGAATGGAGTTAGAAGACACTTGACACTAGTATGTGCAACTTAGTGTGGTGGGGTTTGAACATTCTGCCTTTGAAGAATGCTTAGAAACAAATCGCCTCTAGCATATGCTTTCTTAAGAATGTTAGAAACAACCAAACATGACTGGTGCAATGATTATACCTCATTTGTTTAAAATTGTTAATAATCATTTTTCTAAATGAAATCAGGTGCTGGCATCCTGTTTTGGGGGGATTCAAATTTTGATCGACATATGTTTCTGTCTAATTTGAGTAGCTGCATCATCAAAATTGTACTTTCTGAAGAAAAAACTAGACTTTTGAGCATGAGTGACCCTCTGTTAACATATTCAGTTTTTCAGGTGTTATCAATCATTCTGGGGATGGTACTCAGGACCCTTGGGCCTGACCGTGAGACTGACTATGACAGTGATGATGACACAACTGTACCTGCGAGGCTGCCTCTCTTGAGAAATCAGGCCCAACATGGTTCAGACTATGCTGAACCTAATACATCTCGTAGGAGTGATTCATGGAAATTGCGGATTTTAGACAAGGTAAGATGTTTCCCAACAGGGACTTCCGTTTGCAGCTTATTACATTCTAAATGTGCTCACCGTTAATAAAGCCTTGCGACCTTTCATTTCAGGTCAACAACTAAGATCTTATAATGATCTCATACAACAGACCCTTCAGGAAAGAGTTTTGCTCCTAGGGTTTCGGAAGGACGATAAGATTATACCCTTTTTTTCTTCTTGAGGAGAGATGATTAGCAGAAGCGATAGAATAATCCTTAGTTCTGAATGTCTACTTTGTTTCCTTTGGCAAAAGTTTAGCTTTGTCATATCAAATCTTTAATACCAAATAGGAATATTAAACATAGGCTAATTATAAAACTAATTACATATATTGAGGCTAATTGGTGATACGAATCTATTAACAGGGTGTTTGGATACAGGGACTAAAGTTAAGAGGTGTCTCATCGGATGTCACATGGGGTGCCGTATGGGGTATTCGGATACTGATGAAAAAATAAATTACAGAATTCGTCAGTAATCCGCGGGACAAATTTATAAAGTCTAATTAATCTGTCATTAGCACATGTTACTATAGCACACGTTGTCAAATCATAGACTAATTAGGCTTAAAAAATTTGTCTCATAAATTCATCTCAATCTATGTATT
The DNA here is from genome assembly GCF_019320115.1 of Miscanthus floridulus. Lineage (NCBI taxonomy): Eukaryota > Viridiplantae > Streptophyta > Magnoliopsida > Poales > Poaceae > Miscanthus > Miscanthus floridulus. The sequence continues at coordinate 97,637,173 of NC_089590.1, read as the reverse complement.
TAGTTTCGTAATTAGTCTATATTTAATACTCTATGTGTCAAACATCCGATGGGACAACGACTAAAGTTTAGGAGACGGAACCAAACACTCCCTAAGTCTAATTAGTCCATGAATTGACAGTAAATATTTGCTAATTATGGATTAATTAGGCTTAATAGATTCATCTCGCTAATTAGTCTACTCCTGTGCAATTAGTTTTATAGTTAGCTCATGTTTAGTCCTCCCAGTTAGCATCCGAACGTCTGATGTGACACGACTAAACTTTAGCTCCTGGATCCAGACACAACCAGGTGTTTGGTTCTCCCTTCTAAAATTTAGTTCCGGTCACATCAAATATTTTGACACTAATTTAGAGTATTAAACATAGACTAATTACAAAACTAATTGCATAGATTAAGATTAATTTACGAGACGAATCTATTAAGTCTAGTTAGTCCATGATTCGACAATGTGGTGCCATAATAAACATGTGCTAACGATGGATTAGTTAGGTTTAATAGATTCGTCTCGCGAATTAGTCACGGCTTCTGTAATTAGTTTTATAATTAGTATCAAACATCCGATGTGACACCTCATAAACTTTAGGCCTTGTTTAGTTGGCGAAAATTTTTGGAAAATGGTACTGTAGCACTTTCGTTGTTATTTGGTAATTAGTGTCCAATCATAATCTAATTAGGCTTAAAAGATTCGTCTCGTGAATTTCGTCTAAACTATGTAATTAGTTTTATTTTTTATTTATATTTAATGTTTTATGCATGCGTCCAAAGATTCGATGTGACGAGAAATCTTAAAAATTTTTGCAAAATTTTGAAAACTAAACAGCACCTTGGTCCCTACCGTGGACGGGGACGTTAGATTTCACCTGGAGGGCCAGGGATCATCAATCCACGCTGCTGCAGCAGTGCAAGGCTGAGAAGCATGAAACGGAACTTTAGTCCTTATTACATCGGATGGTTAGACAATAATTTAGAGTATTAAATATAGACTAATTATAAAACTAACGGTATAGTTTGAGACTAATTTATGAAACAAATCTATTAAATCTAATTAGTTTTTATGCTCCGTTCGCTTCGCTGAAACCGAAACACTGTTCTGACTAATTTGTTGTGAGAAAAACATAGTTATGGGTAAAAAAATAAGCTGAAAAAGACGAATTAGAAGAGAAACCAACGGTGCCTATTTTCAACAATGTGGTGCTCCAGTAACTAATCTGCTTGTCTGCTGTCAGATTTCCTATTTGCATCACCTGTCAATGCTGGAGGATGAAAAATGAAATAATATCTGAAATATGACATGTGACTGTGAGTACCTATTGTACCTAATGCTACGGCCTGCATAATTGCCATACTTGTTTGGTTGTGATGGTACGGCAAGTACGGTGCGCCTGCTAATTTATAGCCACCGGTTGCTCTCACCAGCCGCGATGCTTGCTCCATAAATATCGGGCAGCACGGTCAGAGTGTCAATAATAAAGCTGTTCTCTAGTGTTGTGTTTCTGTACTGTACCACGAATTACTTCAAGGAGATGCTCCATGCAGCACTCCGGGCCCTGATTAGTTGCACTTCATTTTGTAAAATTTTTCAAGATTCATTATCACATTGAATCTTTGGACGCATGCATGAAATATTAAATATAAATAAAAAATAAAATTAATTACACAGTTTAGACGAAATTTACGAGATGAATCTTTTAAGCCTAATTAGACTCTGATTGGATACTAATTATTAAATAACAACGAAAGTGCTACAATACTCTTTCGCTAAAAATTTCGCTAACTAAACACTACCCTGGTTGGCGCAGGACCAGTGATGTATAGTAGCAGATGATGTCTCAACCAAAAACCGTTGGGTCCATTCATATATGCACTTGCGTTAGGCAGAACGGTAGGCATCCTGTCACTGGGGTTAAGCATTCCAACCAGAAAAGATCAGCATCATTGCATTGCACCGACAGGAAGCAAGGAATAAAAGCAAACATTCGATACACAAAAATATCCAACTTAGGGGGTATTTGGTTTTCTGGATTAAATTTTAGTCCATATCACATCGGACGTTCAGATGCTATTTAGGAGAACTAAATATGAGTTAATTATAAAACTAATTTACGAGACGAATTTATTAAGCCTAATTAATCCGCCGTTAGCACATATTTACTGTAGCACAACATTGTCAAATCATGGACTAATTAGGCTTAAAAAATTCGCCTCGCAAATTAGCCACAATCTGTGCAATTAGTTATTTTTTTCGTCTATATTTAATACTTCATGCATGTGTCTAAACATTCGATGGGACATGGACTAAAATTTTTCTGTAGGAACCAAACACCCCCTTAAACTACACAGCATTCAAATTAAAACCAATACATGCACCAAAGTGTGTCACAATTAGAGCCTGCATACTTCAGAACACAATTGGTTTTCCCTAGAGGTTTTCCATTGCGCCATAAATATGTACAAACATTTACAGAAACCTGAACAGACTATACACCCAGCTAGATTAGACTCGATGTCTCTTGTCAGAGTCCACACCCTGCTCCAAGCTTTTAGCCACATCCTAGGACGAGGAACATCCTCTGCATGAATCAATAAGCCATGCGTCATCATTCTCAGAAAACAATGGTGAGCAAGTCATCGTGTGCTACAACAGCTCAAGCTATTTTACATGAGAATCATAGGCGTAGAAGATGTTATCAGGCGTAACGAGAGGCAGCTTCTCGATGTACATAAACAGGCGCCTGATGTTCTCTCTGGTCACTGTCGCCATGTCAACTACGTCCCGGCAGTCGGTGAACATCCACAGGTCGCCGGAGTTTACTCTTTTGAGGCTGTCCCGACAAAAGGGACAGGATTGAGATCTTGATCGCCTGCAAAAACAAGGATAGATAGCACATTAGCACATGGCTCAATCAAGCCTGTTCGCTTGGTCGTATTTGGCTTATAAGCCATGGCTTATCAGCCAACGAACAGTATTTTTCTCACACCAAACCAGCCAACGGTACTTTCAGCCATGACTTATAAGCCAAACAAGCCCAAACGAACAGGACGAGGTCTGATCACTGGTTCTAAAGACTATACTATTAGCAGGAACATTCAATCCAACGCGAATATACAGTAACTTGTTTAGTCTGTTCATGCAAATATAAATATGCTCAGTTCTCACCATTGACGGTAGCACTGCATGCACATAGCATGGCTGCAGCTGGGTAGCACCACCTTGCTATTCATCTCCATGCAAATGCCACACTCTTCCTCCCTTTCGATGTCGATCTCGGAAACCGGCCTCTTGCCCTCGTCTTCGTCTCTCCTCCGGTACTTCTCCGTACACACCGCCTTCTGCCTCCAGTCATCGACGTCGCTAATACCCTTGGGCAGTTGCATAAGGGAGGGAAATATAACAGCTGCAACAAGCAACAATGCGCATCAATATCACAAGACCCAATTACAGACAAGCAAACATATGCTCTTTTTTTTCCCACAGTTGTTGTTGTTGCAGAACACTTGCCATAAAATTCCCTGATGCTTGCTTTCCTCTCATGCGTGGACATGGTGGTACTCCCATCCACATAAACCTGCGCAACAAAGTTTCCTTGAGCACAACAGCGAAAGCACGGCACAAAACGGAATCAAATCCTGACACCACACCACGCCAAATCACAGGAACTGATCGAGGAGCAGAAACCACCTTGTAGATTAGGATCCTGAGCAGCCCAAGCGCGCCGGCGAGGCTGCAGTCGATCCACTGCACGAGGAAGAGGAAGAAGTGGGCGGCGGGGCTGTAGGACATGCGCATCTGGAGGCAGGCCCCGTCGTAGTCCCTCGAGAAATCCGCTGCCCTGTCGAGTTGTTTGAGCAGTGAGCACAAGGGCACGCGTGAGGCAGCAGCGGCATCACCCACGCACGCTGCACGCGCGGAGCCGAGCGTCGGCACCCACCGCTCCCTCATGCGCGCGGCGTGACACGACATGAGAGCTCAACCGCACTGTAGCATAGCATCCGCCCACCAAGGCAACTTTTATTCCGCCCTGATTTCCTTCCGGAATTGGGCGGAGCGCGGCGCGGGACGGCGTCAAAATCGAAGCGCGGCATCCGCGAGCGTGAAATCGGGCCGGCCGTGATGGAAACAGCCCCGCAAAAGGAGGAGGGGATTGTGTGTGTGTGTGCGGGGGGGGGGGGGGGGGGGGGGGGGGGGTACTCACAGGGTATTGGCGTGCTGGATGTCGGCCTCGAGCACCTTGAGCGAGTCCTTGAACGACTTGCGCATGGAGCAGACGACCGTCTCCTCCTCCTCGGTCTCGCCGTGGCGGGCTGCTCCGTCTGGCTCGTGCACACCACCACCCGCCGCTTCAGGCTTCAGCTATCGCCACAGCCACACCATGGAAGAAGTAGCGAGCAGCCGCTCGCGAAGCCGCCCTAGCCGCCGGATGGCAACAAGGCTCGCTCCACTCCCACCCCCACGCACGCCCTGCGGTGCCGCCGCCCGCTTTTTGGCTCAGCTCCACTTCACCACTTGGCGTCGCCTCCCTGGCCCTGCTTCCCCTTTGCGCCGGCCCGCTCGCTCCCCGTCCCTGCCCTCTGTTTGTATTCGTTGCGTGGGTGGAGGGAGACTGGAAGAGGAGAGGAGGCCGAGCGGACTGAGGAGCACGGGCACGCGTCCCCCGGGTCCGGGGGCGACGCGAGAAAGCCGCGACTGACCCACGGGGCCCAGATGGGGACAGCGCGGACGCGGCCCGTCTGCTTACCCGTCAGGAACTGACAAGCGGGACAGGTGACCAGCGCGGGGCGGCTTGTCAGCGAGAGTGGCTCGGTGGTTCGGTTGGAGATGGAGCTAGGAGTGAGGGCGTCTGAGTGACATGTGGGCCCGCGGCTGGAGCTGTACTGTTGGAGGGAGGTGGAGGCGGCCGGCGCTCACGTCACGTAGGACCCGTCTATGCGCCGGCGACCGCCCGGCGGTGGAAGAGGGAGACGGACAGCGGTGGGGACGTTGGAGAGAGCGTGCACGGCGGCTGGATGAAAAGTTGAAAAGGCGGCGACGGGCGAGCACGGGTTCTTTCCGACAAGGAAACCGGGAGACAGTGGCAATAAACACTAGTAGGGCCTCGTTTAGATCGTAAATTTTTGTAATTTGAACACTGTAACATATTTTGTTTGTATTTGATAAACTTTGTTCGATCATGGACTAACTAGGCTCAAAAGATTCGTCTCGTGATTTACAACCAAACTGTGCAATTAGTTACTTTTTTTACCTACATTTAATGCTCCATACATGCGTCCAAAAATTGATGTAACGGAGAGAGAGTGAAAAAACTTGGAACTTTGAGGTAATCTAAACAAGGGCTAGTAATAAATGTCGGTGCTAATAATAATCCAACGAGGAGTCAGTGTTCTGTCCCTGGGCCTGTGTGGCACATAGACCAGGCGCACCGAACGGAACGGCTAGGCGGTGACGGAACTCAGGTGGGGGCGGCGCTGCCGTCACGCGTTGGCGGTAGGTACGAACGGGCCTGTTCCTCGCGTACGTCTTCGCGAGAGCGCTCCAGTCCAGACACGGATGAACAGCTTCGATGTGCGGACGGCGGATCACCCCACCCGTCTCTTTCGTTCATCCATCTGATTCATTACACTCTTTTTCCCTTTGCGCGCTGTCCCCGGCGGCGACGGCGAGCGCGGCGGGGCATTACCGCGAGGCCGTGGCGGAGAAGACGCCGACGGAGCTCAGGAGGAAGCGCACCACGTCCTCCACCGTGAGCCAGCACAGCTTGCCGCGGTCGGCGGCGGCGTGCCACCTCTCCCTGATCGGCACGGCGAGCGTGTGCGCGCCGCCCAGGAACGCGTCCACCGCCTCCAGCATGCTGCCGACACCAAACAACCGACCCCATCGTCAGATAACCAAAACACTCGATTCGGTCCGGAAAATTTATTTGATGCACACGTGCAAGTGCGGCAGGCGACCTCGCGTCCGGGTCGATGCGTCGGACCGCCTGTAGCGGGCCGGCGGCGAGCAGGTCGGAGAGCGTGGCCTGGAGCGCGGCGGCCGGGGACGCCAGGTTATCGTCGTCGGCGCAGAGGAAGAGCAACGCGTCGGCCATGCACACCCTGCCGGCCACGTCGGACCCCTCGCTACCGTCCCACACCGCGACGGCCGCGTCGTCACGGCCCCCTCCGGCCTCCAGGTCGGCGATAGTGGACTGGGGCGGCAGCCACCTCAGCGCCGGCTTGCCGATGCAGAGGTCCGACACGTGGTGCGCCTGGAGCAGCCGCTCCGCCATGTGTGCGCGTGCATGCACCGGCGGTGCGGTGCACGACGTACAGTGAGCCGGGACTGGGAGCGGGCGGTGGGTGATGGGAAAAGGGAGAAGCTGGCGTTGCTCGATGAGCGGCGGTGGATGGTGGTGACTGGTGTGAGGTACGGTGGCGAGCTGCAGCTCAGAGAAGAACAATGCAGGCGCGGGTTAAATATGCAGGAGGTGTTTGTTGTGTGCTTGCCGTGGCAGTGGCAGTGGAAGTCTGGCAGTGTGGGTTGTGGAATGTGGCCGTGGCCGGTGAGGACACAGGACAGCGATGGAAGGGGAGACGTGGCAAGGTAGTGATGAAAACCTGAAAAAGAAACTCTGTGCCCGTTATTTTCCTTTCTCTGCTGCTTTTAGGTACTCCGGTTTATAAAAAAAAATTGATGACTGGTTTTCTTTTGGTTATATCCTGCTGGCTTTATTATAGGAGTATTTATTTCATCGTGAAATGCAACACGCCAACACGTACTCCCTGCTGAACAACTGACTAACTGTCGGACGTTAAAGTTGCTCGATCGTCCGGGGCTTCGGGCCATACATGCCACTTTGCTGAATAGCCGTCAGACGTTAAAGTTGGTGAACGTACAGCTCCTTCTGGTTTCTTGCCACGGGAGAGAAGGGCAGCGTGGCTGTGTTAGCGTAGTTGTATACGTCTTCTATACGTATGTGGCTACCTAGGTGTCGTCAAGGTCAAATGCTAGCATCTAGCTATCTTCATATCCTCCGTCGATGAAGCTACTGCCCTGATAAGAAAACAAAAAAAAAACCACTAGAGCTTTCACGAGGTCAGACACGCGACGCTCTTGTTTCGTTTCATAACGGAGCCGCGTGGCACTGCAAGCTCGTGCAACCAATAATCTGAGATGCACGTACAGATCGAAAGACGTGTCACGTACGTGCGGCACGCGAGTATACCAGTCGGCCCGTACGTGTTTTGCATTAATATGGTCTTTGTTTACTGTGTTTAGTATACGACGAGATCATCCTCACCTCACGGTAAGTCGGTAACCGTGTAAGACCGCCGGTTGGCACCTACGTATTATTACGTGCATGCCACTTGTTGTTCAACGAAAGTGAGGTCAGTGTAGTACTATATCGCATGGGCTGGCAAGTACGTGTACGTACGTACATGTTATTAACTACTACTAGGAAGACCGTATCCAATATAATGACGTGGCAGGGGAGCGGACCCACAAGGTCGCTCGCGTAATGCGTCTTGTTACTAGTATGTTTTTTTTTTAGTCTGTCTATCCAACAATCATGTGTTTTATGCAGTTTTAAAATATGAATTTTTTTGCACCATAGAATTAAGATCCAACAGCCTCTATCCTCTTTCTACCTCCAACCTTCTTTTATCTCCAGCCTTCTTCTACCTCCAGACAATCACAAATCACAAGATCAGAGATCAATAGATCACAAGAAACATTTTTTTTATGCAAGGACAAAAGAACAAATCGGGCCAGGCCCCGGGCGATTTTTGCAGCCTCGCCTCGCTCGCTGGTATGCATGCATATGTCTCGCTCGCTGGTATGCAGGGGCGGAGCCAGCCCTGTTCATTGCTGTTAGATGACAGCAATGATTTCCTGAGATTTTCATTGCAAATTGATGCTCATACGTGAACTTAAGCCATGACGTAGTACTTATGACATCAGTGGAATTTTGGCCGGATCCGCTACTGCTGGTATGCATGCATATGTCTCGCTGGTATGCTCGCTGGTATATGCCTCGCTCGCTGGTATGCATGCATAGAAGCAACAGTTTGACTGCATAGACTAAAGACAGTTGAAAAGAGAGAGGAAGAAATCCATGTGTTTTTTTTTTTGTGTTAAAACATATGTGTATTGCATAGTATTTCTGTTTTTTTTTACAAGCTTGCTCGCTCCCGTCCCGTCCCGTCCCGTATTACCACCGGACAGGGACACGGACACGGACGCACGGGTGGTGAATGTGTGTGGCCGCGCTGGTGGTCCGTGGTGGACAGCGTGGCCACCGGGCAGGGGGCGCATGCATGCATGCATGGGCCTGCACGCAGGCAGGTGTGCGACATGCATGCGCGCGGGCGGAGCCGTGGACACGCGCGGAGGCAACAGCACCAGTCACAGTCACGTACGACCAGTCCACCACGCGCCGCGCGAGCTCAGGCACTGAAGGGCTCGCTGCGCCGCCCGCCCGGATGCGGTGCGCGCGGACGGTCGGAATCAACTGCAGGAGGACGCACACATGCCGCAACCGCATGCCCGGCAGGTTATTACATACTCCGTCGTCGTTATATATTATTGCTACCTTTAACTAGTGCCTAATTACCGCTACACCGTGTAGTGTTGGCTAGAAGCAGCATTATTAGGCCCACAGACCACGGTGTCATATCGACACTGGTACAGAAAACGTTTTCACAGGCGGTGGTAGAGGCATTTATACAGGCGGCCAAGTCCACCGCCTGTACTAGGGGTCAGTACTAATCGGCCCACAGTACAGGCGGCGGGCTGTAAGCCGCCTGTGAAAAAATGGTTTTTACAGGCGGCTCACTTTGTAGTTATTTACACAGGCGGCTCACTTTGTCAGCCGCCTGTGAAAACCCATTTTTCACAGGCGGCTCACTCTGTGTGCCGCCTGTGTAATTATTTTTTTTTATTTCAAATTTTAATATTTGCCTCCACACTGTACTATATTTGTCACACACACACATATATATATATATATATATATATATATATATATATATATATAAAAGATATGCAAACATGAACCATAAAATTGCATCATACATACAACACATATAAATATTACAGATGTGTACACATGAAATCAAACATCAAGCATAAAATTACATATAATACACGTCATTTCATGTTATGAGTTCAACCATTTGGTGTTTACATGTCATTTCGTTTCAAGTTTAGACCTGCTAGGTCTGTCAGCGCTCTAAATCTTTCACTTGCTAAATCACCGGCTTCATCAAAATATGATCCGATACTTGGAATTATTTCTCTCATAATAAAACCGCACAAGTCTGCTACTATATCTTCCATAGTTTTTGGAGTGAATGGCACGTCCTTTCCTTTGCTTCTCGGCTGGAAACAAAGTTTAAAAGCATCATTGACACATGTCCAATATTAATATTTCCAACTTTAATGAGAAAACTTCATACATAGATATTTTTTACCATATTTTTGTCCCTGACGTATCGTCCCCGCTGCCTTATGAACTCACACACATAGTATCCACAGTAGACCGATCCAGGTGGTTGCTTGTGGCACTATGTAATTAATGAGCAAAAGATTAAACTAAAATTGTCATGCCTTGTGTATTATTTATATGATGATATGTGTTCGGACAACTTACCGGATAATGGTGTTGTATCGTCAATGGCACACTAGGATCTGAGCGGGTGACGTCGACCGATCCTTTTTGCTTCTTATAAAACCGCTATGCCCTGTAGATATCGAATATAAAACACTATAGTTATTTAGAAACTCTAATTCATATAAGTACGGATGTGGTTGCATGTTGGCTCACCTTTCTAAATGAATCAGGAATGTTTGATACGACTGAGGAGGATAATGTAAGGAGTCTAGGACAAGCACCTTCCCTTCGAATGGATAAATATAAAAAACAATCCAATGGTCACTGCATGAATAAACGAGTGAGCGACACATGTACTTAGGGTTAACACGATAATTTGAAGTACGTATACGAGGTCACGCTTACCCAAAGTTGTAGGGTGCCAATATAAAATCCCTATACTTATATCTCAGCATTGCTCTACCGAGATAGAGGGCATATTTGTCCTCGTATTTTCGTTGCAATTCCTTTACAGCTTCTGCAACTTGTTCTGGTGTTTTGTCCTTCTCTATCTTTGCTCTATCTTCATTTGTAAGTACAAATTTGTGCATATTTTCTTGTAACCTGATTGGACTCAGGTAACCGACCATCGATCCTATAGTTAACGATCTTTGCTCATGGTCTTGCAAACTACATACAACATCCACATATTAGAGTTTATCACATTCCAAATTTAATAATAACAATGTGTGTGCATGAGTGATACTTACAGGCACCAGATTGTAATGAGTTGGACGTCAAGTTTCCTATAGTTCAACAGCAGGTGCATGTCCTCGAAGGTAACAAATGCCCTGCTTTTATCCTTGCCAGTAGCAAACACGTCTGCTGGTATGTCAACACTAACTGCATGCAGGTCAGCATTCACTGCTCTCATGTACCAGTCATGAAACCTTTTTTGGACCCTTTTCAAGCACCGTCCATTGCAGCATAGGCCTTTCGGGCACATAGTTACTGGGGACATTGACATAATCATCAACCGTTGGCTTTCTTATATCCTTAAGGGTCAATGGTGTATTTGATGGCGGTTCGACATGTACATCGCCACTTGGGGCTTCCTTTGTTGGTGGCACGGCTTCAGTTGCTTGGCCGGTGGCTTCCTTATTCTGTGACGGTTCGAGCTCAACGACTTGTGCTGTCCGCTGCTTTCCAAGCCCTTTCAGAAATAGAACTGTGCCTGCTGCTTTCCCCTTTTTTGGCTCATAGGGAGAAACCAATTTTGGAATTGGAAATTTCTTTGCCTTCTTGGAGGCCGGTGCTTGTGGGGGAGTTTGCTCTGCTTCCTTATGCTTTGGTGGTGGCGGGGGAGTTTGCTCATCTTCATTCTGCTTTGGTGGTGGTGGGGGAGTTTGCTCTACCTCCTTCTCTGGTGTTGTGTCCTTCTTGGCTGGCGGAGTCTGCTGCTCAGGCATGTTCTTGGCTGGCCCCTCGAGCTCATCCAACGAGAATGACATATCATGTATTGGGGATGACGACGGTGGCTCATAAATATACGGGGATGCTGGGGTATGCATTGGCGATGCTGGCTTGTTGACTTGTTTCGGCCTCTTGGGATGCTTGATGCACTGGTGGAGAGGGTGCCGTTGGTGGATCAATCAACCTTACGTACCGTCTCGGCCATTGTATGAAGTTCTTGATTGCTTGTCCAAGCTTCTCTATACCCTCAGAGGTTGGGATGTCGATGAAGTCGTCTTCATATCCACTCTCGACCGTCAACACTTCCACCCTACAGTATGCATCTTGCATCTCGACACCATGGAACCTACGTCCAGGGATGGCATTGCCTGTGGCCACTTGCTTTGTATGCTGATTCCTAAGGCCATATCCAATTAACAATGAGCAAGGCCAAGGTTTATCAATATCGTCAACTAGATAATGGTCCTGATTTGATGTTGACGCTATACTGCTTGGAAAGGGCATAGATTGTGTGGCCATCTCCTGGCTACCCAAGGGTTGAGCTGGGACATGCTGCATATATGAAGGAGCTTGTGATGACATCTGTTGAGCAGACACTGCTCCCGCCAACCGCTTCATCACTTCAGGATCAGGGTTTTTAACGAAGTCTTCCATCAAATCCCTAAATTTTTTGGCAGCCTGCTGCTCAAAAAAATCCTTCATGTGCTCCTTATGTCGTTCTCTTTTCTTATACATGCCTTTCCACTCTTCACCAAACCCTTCTTTCCAGGTGGTTCTGGATGAGACGCCCCGTACACGACCTGGATGCTCGGGGTTACCTACAACATGATATTTAATGTCAGTGTCAATTTCTATTTTACTCGAACAAAATGGAAAATATAATTTTGTTACCTAGAGCATGGGAAAGGCTGTCCCTCTCCCTCTGTGACTTGAAGGCACCTGTCTTTTCTAGGTTTGTTGCTTCCAAAACCTTCTCGGCAACTGGCTTGATCTCATCGGGATAGGAGATCTCATCGCTCTCAGTGTTTGCCTTCCGAGCGCGAAGCCAATTCGCACTTCGTTCTGGCACTATATCTGTCAATGCCAACTTGCCCTCTCTCCTCTTTGCTTCGTCTTCTGCCCTCCATTTAGGAATCTTGGTCTTGTAACCACCAGTGCCGAGGTGGTGGTGGTACTTGTTCTTCTTCGCAAGTCTTGAGGCGGCTTGGCTCTTAGCCTTGGAGTCGTCGGAGTTTTTTATGACACTAAAATGTGCCCACTGTTCTGCTGTGATAGGGTACCGCTTCGTTGGGTCCCGCCCCTTCTGTAGCCACTTTTTATTCATATCGTGCCTATAGCCCCGGAATGATATTGCTAACTGCTTCATGACATGACCCTTGACCAAACCTTCTGTTCCCTCCGGGAAAATAAACTTAGTGCACAATCGAGTCCAACAATTCTTCCTCTTTCCTTCAGGCACCATACTCCAATCACTCCAGGTGATATCAAATTCTTCCTTTACTAACCATCCAATGGTGGCCCTAAATTTGGGTAGCGCCTCTAGAGGTGCTAAGGGCTCTCCGCTCGGGCTAATCTCTGTAATCCTATAAACTTCTTCTGGAAATCTATTCCTTCCTCTATCTCCTCGTGCCCGATCACTCTTTTTCTTTGTACTTCTTTGCTCGGAGGATGTCCCGGTCGTTTGAGGCGCCGTGTCCTTATGAACATCTTGTGACTCTACCTCCATTTCAGTAACAACTTGAGAGAACACCTCCTGTCAATTCAATTGTTAGGTACATACATACACATGCATTATTCTCTTGTATAGACAATCTACGAGCATATATACCTCATCATCATTTGGCTCATCTTCAGGCTTGTAATTAGGGTCACGTTCCAACTCAAGACGGGCCTTCTTAGCTCTAGGAGATTCACGTGGTGATACGCTCGGGCTCCTATAAGGTTCGGATCTAGAGGAGTCAGATCCCCGTGTACCTATCTGGGCATCGGCCTGCTCAGCATTTGATGGAGTACTCATCTGCATAAAATATAAGTATAACCACGGAATATAAGTATAAACATGGAATACAAGTATTAACATGGATTACATAGCCTAATCAATTAGCGAACCTATTATTAACAAACCTAATTAACTAACACTAATTTGCAAACCCTAAATAATGAATATTAAATAGGAAACCCTATTTAACAAACTAATTATTATTTCACAAACCCTAATTATGCATGAAATATAAGTATTAACATGGAAAAACATAGCTAAATTGTGGAAAAAACCCTAACAAAAAACATAGTAAGCCCTAACAAAAAAATTAGCTAATTACTAACAAAATTACCTAACAAACACTAATAAAACATTACTAATTAAATAAAAAAAAGGAAAGGCGGCCTGCCAGGCCCAGCAGGCCCAGCAAGGGCCTGCCAGGCCCAGCAGGCAAACGCCGCCGGCGCTGGAGGGGCGCGCGCGCGGCGGCGCACATGGCAGCCGCCGCCGCATCGATCGGAGCCGCCTCGGAGCGGAGCTCGGCGGTGGCGGGTGTGCACGGCCTACCTCTCGGCGTTCCGGCGAGGTCACGGCGGCGGCGCGTAGGCCGTGCACGGTGCGGCAGCTGCTGGCGGCGGTGGCTCGCTGCGCGGAGCGGAGCTCCCTCGGCGGTGGCGTGGAGGCGTGCCGGCGGAGTGGAGGTCCCTCGGCGGCGTGGCGGCGGCAGCTCACGACGGTGGCGGTCCGGCGAGCGGTGGAGGAGCGGCGGCGGATTTCGGCAGCCTGACGGCGTCCAATTTCTGAACTCGCGCCTCCGGGACTTAGAAATTTTCGTGGGCCACGCGCGAGAACTTATATTGGAGCACATTAGTACAGGCGGGCCATATTGACCACCGCCTGTAAAAATCTTTTCACAGGCGGGCGTCATTGACCGCCGCCTGTACTAATACATTAGTACAGGCGGCCCTCATCAACAGCCGCCTGTACTAATATATTAGTACAGGCGGCGGTCAATGACGCCCGCCTGTGAAAAGATTTTTAATTAAAGGTTTGTTAATTAGGGTTAGTTAATATTTCATGTACCTAGGGTTAGTAAATAATATAGAATCCAAAGGTATACAAGAAGGGGAAAGAAGTTTTAATTAAGATTTGTTTAATTAAGTTAGAAAATAATATCATAGTCCAAAGGTATACAACAAGGGGAAATGTAAACATCTTGCTCAATAAGAAAGAGTAGCATTAGGTACAAATGATAAGTGATACATTAGTTACATGATAAACAATCTAGCGTGCTACAGTCCTTCCTTGTCCATCATGGCGCACCCAGGGCAAAGAGGTTTGCGGGATACTTTTCTCCACATTTTTTATCTTTTCTTCAAACTTTGTAAAAAGAGACATCTCGCTGAACTGGTTAACATCCTCTAAATCCATTACACCATCAACTCCTACAATTTGTTGCTTTCCAGGGATTGCTACGTGCTTTGGCTTTTGGGTACTTTTCTTTTCATTCGTAGATAGAATTTGTTCCACATAGAACACCTGTGCAGCACGGTTAGCAAGGATCCACGGATCATCTTTGTAACCTACTTTACTTAGATCAAGAACTCTTTGGCCATAGTTATCCACAGTGACATGTTTATCTTGAACACATTGACATCGGAACACTGGAATCTGCAGGCGTGGACCATATTCAACCTCCCATATGTCATCAATGAATCCAAAGTATGTAGTTTCTTCACCAGTTGTTTCATCTACAGCCTCACATCGAACGCCACTATTCTGTGCCATGCGCTTGGTGTCTCTAAAACTGGTGGAAAATGTGAAGCCACTAATGTCATAGCTCTGCCATGATATGACCTGGCTTGATGGTCCAGATGCTAAAATCTTGATGGTTTCTGATTCATCTGTCATGTCCAAATTCTTTAGCCATGCGGTGAACCGACGCTTGTGTTCCTTGTGTACCCAATCATTTGTGCATCCTGGATTCTCCTCATGAAGCTCTTTCATGTGCTGCTTGGTGAATGGGTCCATTATTATGAGTTGTTGTAGTATGCTGTAATGTACCTCTAGGACTATGTTGTAATCTGGCGAGATGAATGATTTCCGTCCCATCCTCCCTCGTCCACCAAGCCTTCCCTCATGTCGCAACGGAGGCAAACCAATTGATACCTGGTCTTTAGGAGATTATTACATAATGGTCCTCCAGACTCAATGGCCTCTTCTGTAGTGTATGCCTCTATCATGGAACCCTCCGGATGAGCATGATTTGACATATAGCCATTCAATATTGACATGAAACGCTCATACGTCCACATTTCATGGAAATACATGGGGCCCAATGCCTCAATTTGAGGCACCAAATGAACAATAAGGTGTACCATGATATCAAAGAACGATGGGGGAAAGCACATCTCCAACTGGCTCAATGTCTCTGCAGCAAATTTCTGTAGGGACTCTAACTCATCACCGATAATTACCTTCTCAGATATCTTATTGAAGAAGTAGCACAACCGTGTGATTGCCATCTTTAAGAACACTAGATTTATAGCCCTGATGGCAATAGGAAGAAAAGTGGTCAGCATTACATGACAATCATGTGAGTTGTAGTTGGTGAGTGTAAGGTCTTTCATCGAAACAAGACTCCTTATGTTGGAGCAGAAACCAGATGGAACTTTTAAATTCTTCAACCACACACACATTGCATGTTTCTCCTCTCTGTTCAGGTTATAGCTTGCTGCCGGTAGATGGTACTTCCCATTCTCTAGGAGTACAGGGTGAAGTTCTTTTTTGATCTTTAAATGTTGCATGTCCAAACGTGAATTGAGACCTTCCTTTGTCTTGCTCTTTATGTCTAGCAAAGTTCCAACTACGCTGTCAAACACATTCTTCTGAACATGCATACCATCGATCACATGTCGTACGTCTAAGTCTTTCCAATACGATAAGTACTTAAAGAAAATAGACTTCTTCTTGAATGTGTCCCCCTCATTTGCCTTCACAACCTTTCTTGGTTTCCCATCTTTGGTCTTTTTTCCAAACACAAACTTGACATTCTCAACTATCTTATACACTCTGTGCCCTTTACTATAACCTGATGGAGCAGTAGATTTTGATTCATCCATATTGTCAAAGTACTTATTCATCTTTTGTAAGCGGTACTTATGGCCTGCCGGTAGCCACCTCCTATGCCTCATGTACACTATCTTGTTAGATGGAGGAAGAGACACGTGCCATGTTTCATCTATGCACTCTACACAACCAACCTTTCCCTTGAACTGGCCTGATAATGAGAAGAGAGCAGGATAATCATTAATTGTGACAATAATAATTGCTCTCAGTGTGAATGTCTCTTTGCGGAATGCATCGATCATTTTCACACCCACTTCCCATAGTATTTGCATCTCTTGCATTAAGGGCTCTAGAAATACATCCATATCAACCCCAGGTTGTGTAGGTCTAGAAATAAGAATGGTTAGCAAAAGATATTTTCTTTTTTGACACAACCATGAAGGAAGGTTGTATATTGTCATGATCACTGGCCATGTGCTGTGCGTGCTGCTCCTCTCGGCAAATGGATTCATTCCATTAGTACTCAGAGCAAACCTTACATTTCGTGGATCCTCGGCAAAGTCTGGATATTTCTTATCGAATTCTTGCCATTGCTTTGCATCGGCTGGATGTCGTAACTTTCCATCATCTTTCCTTTCATCAGAAGCATGCCAGGTCATAAGTTCTGCATCATCAGGGTTTGCAAACAAACACCTCAAACGATCAACCACAGGGAGATACCATATCACCAATGTAGGAATTCTTCTCAACGCATAATAGTCCACTTCGATATTGCTAGTGGGCTTTGAACGTTTGTCTTGTTGAGTCTTTGTTTGCGTCTTCTTTCGCTTCCTCCCTGAAGAAACAGAGGCTGCATTCTCTTCCTCTCGATAATCTTTATTCGTCTTGTACCTACTAGCACCACAGTTTGGACAACTGTCTAAGTCTTTATACTGATCACCCCGATATAGAATACAATGATTTCTACATGCGTGGATCTTCTCAACACCCATCGTAAGTGGACTGACTAGCTTCTTTGCATAGTACGTGTTAGCAGGCACTTTGTTCTCCTTAGGAAGAAGGTCTCCAAGTACACGCAATAAATCATTGAAACTAGCATCGGACCAACCATATCTAGCCTTAATCGTCAAAAACTGAAGAACAGCCCGTAGTGTCAACCACTCTTTGGTACAACCTTTCGACTCGTCGTACAAAGGCTCTTCTGCTGCCTTCTTCAAGGCTTCCATTCGCTTCATGAAGAATATTGATGGATCCGCACAACGGTTCATTATTGCCTTTAAGAAATCTGCATCTTCAATGGCATCAGTGTTAACATGCTAAGTTTCATTAACATCGGACGTAGAATTATGAGTTTGATTGACATCTGGCATAGCATGATGGGTTTCATTGATATCTGGCATAGCATCACATTCATTGAGATATGGCATTGGACCCTCCACATTGATGTTACTTGCAGTGTTGTCAGTTGTCCGCATATAAGGTGTAGAACTACCCTCACCATGTTTTGTCCAAATCAAGTAGTCCTCCACAAATCCTCTGCAAACCAGATGAGAAGTGATTGCTTCCACATTGTCAAATACCACAATATTTTTACAGTCTGCGCATGGACAATAAATTTTCATGGCATCAATAAATTTTTGGACCTCCACTACATAAGATGGGTCTACTCTTGATAAGTTGTACATCCATAATGACCTCTCCATATTTATCTGTAATTAGTTAGGAAAATATTGTATGTCACTCTAAAAACAAAACGAAAATAACCCCTCATAACTAAGATTCTATCCTCCATCAATTAAATAGATATGAAAACCTACCTCTTACAGAATTTACAAAATAAAAAATTTAAATAATTATTTAAACTCATTTTTATAATTATAAGAATTAATTAAACGGAGATGGCATCTTGATTAACAAACCCTAAGTATAAGCAAAAATAACAAACCCTAATTAACAAACCCTAAGTACATGAAATACTAACTAACCCTAATTAATAAACCATTAATTACTAACTAAATTAATTAACTAACCCTAAGTACATGAAATATCTAACCCTAAATAATAAACCATCAATTACTAACAAAAATTATTGAAAAACCTAAGGTACATGAAATAATAACTAACCCTATTTAACAAACCCTAAGTATAGACAATAATAACTAACCCTAATTAACAAAACATTAACTACTAAATTAATTCATAAACCCTAAGTACGTAGATTAAAAAACTAAATTAATTCACAGTTTATAATTACAGGAAATAAGTATAACAATTGACAAGACTTTATAAAGTGTTAATCATTATTCTATTACATAGATCTACTCACAAGAATTCTAAAAAGTATTTATTTTCTATAATCCGAGCAAGATACAATTTACTATGAATTTACAAAAAAAAAAGCTAAAACTCTCTCCTTTGCCCTAGCTATGAACCCTAACCCTAACCCTAGATTTAGAGCACCTCCAATACAAGAATTGAACCAAAGAATCACTAAAAAAAATGGCGGCAACGACACTAACTAACCTTTTGGAAGTTTCTCACCAAAGAAATGAAGTTCAAAACCTCCCCCCCTTGGAATCGCCACTTCTCTGTCCGCCACTGTGCACACAGCACGCGAGTAACCGTTCTTGTCTGGAGGTGGACGAAGGGAATTTATAGCAGCATTAACACAGGCGGTTGGTAAGGAGAACCGCCTGTGTAAAACAATTTACACAGGCGGCTCTCCTATCTCTACCGCCTGTATTTACACAGGCGGTTTATAATGTCAGCCGCCTGTGTAAATGGTATTTACACAGGCGGTTGTCATTTTAAACCGCCTGTGAAAATACACGTATTTACACAGGCGGTAGAGATAGGAGAGCCGCCTGTGTAAATTGTTTTACACAGGCGGTTCTCTTGCTGGGCCCACCCTATTTTTTGTATTGGCGTCATGAAATTGTGAACCACCTGTGAAAAAAAAACAACGTGCCAGCAAAAATGATTTCTGTAGTAGTGCGATACTCTGAAAAAGACCATCACTAATCAGGGCCCAGGGGCGCGAGGTCGACCAGTCGAGTGGTAGCTTCTCATTCTCTGTCCTTTATTTGTGCTGACTAAAGAGAGCACATGAATAATCTTGTCAAATGAGCCACTTGGTAGCGTTATGATGGCTTAGCAATGCATTGCATTTCGTATAGTTATTTTATTGAAGGGTGCCTATCCTATCCATGTGGACAATCTCATATAAACCGTCAATTTTGGATCCAGTTCGTGATTTCCGGCAGGAATTAGAATCCAAAGAATGTACTGGTGGTGAACAACCAGGGCTATGGGCCTGTGTGGGCTTTCGGCACGACCACCTGACCTCAACACTGCACCCCCCGCAGAGCCCACTATGCCGTCCCTGAATGAAAAGATGACAAAGCTTAACGCCCGGATCCCAAAAAAAATGAACGTCGTCTAGGCGGGGCATGCTAGGGAGTAGGGACCGGTCACTCGGACCATACCGTGCGCCGGCCGGCAGCGCGCCAATAATTTCCCGTGCGCGGGCGGACGTCATGGTTGGATGAGGTGGGCCCTGCGCCATGCAGTATTATTGCGTTTCTTACACAGAACTAAATTTTTTTTTGTCATACCCGTTAAACCAAGCATCCAAATTAAATTTGGATTACAACATTAGGTTTCTTACGATAAATACTTTAAAACAAGATCTCATATAAATACATTTAGATAAAATTTTATTAATGAACATTTATCTTATGAAGATAGAACATTTTTCTTTTATTGAGCCGAGATAATGTTCTAAGTTCAGAGAACAATGTTCCGTCTTCGTAAAATGAATGTTCTCGGTTTAGAAAAAAAAATATTCTAGTTTTAGGTTCATAAAATATATTATAATATAAATAAAAATACATAAATACATAACATAAATAATTAGTATTATTATATAGAGCAAAGCGTAAGAAAAATAATAAAAACACGTAATAGAGAATATTTAAAAAGGACATCAGCTATATACTTTTCAAATATTCTAAAATATACAACAAAACATCACATGTATGCTAAGTAAACATGACTAACTACACCATAGAACATCACTAAGTATATTATAGAACATCGCATATATATTACACGAACATCATTAATACTTCATAGACCATCACATGTATACTAAGTAAACATCACAAAAAAACATCATAGAACATCACATGTATACTAAGTAAACATCATAAAACATCACATGTATACTACATAAACATCATATTACACTACGTGAATAACACAAAAAAACCATAGAACATTATATGTATACCACATGAACCTGGCATAATATAACATAGAACATTAAATATATACTACCGTAAACATCACACATATATATATATATAGAAAATAAAAAATAAAAAAATAAATTATTAAGATAATTAATTAGAGTAAAACAACAAAGAAAGAAAATACACATAAAAATATGATTAATAATGATAAATATATAGAATAAATAAATGAATGAATAACTTAAATAAGATGGAAAAATAAAAAAGAAAGAAAAATAAAAAAAACATAGAAAACTTAAAAAAGAAGAGAAAAAGGGAGAATATATAGAAGCAAGGAAAAACAACTAAAAGAAAACAATAGAAAAAAGGTAAAAATAAATAAGAAAAGAATAAGAAAAGGAAAGGATATAAAATAAGAATGAAAACATAGAAACTAAAAAGAAAAAAAGAATAAATAGAAGCAAGGAAAGAAAACAATAAAAAGAAAACAAAAGAAAAAAAGAAAGAAAGGAAAGAAAAATAAATATAAGAAAGGACAAGGAAACATCTGTACCTGGACACCCTCCCGCCGAGTCTCCCGCGCCACACAGTCTCCGCTTAGGGCACGTACAACGGGTCTACCAAGCCCGTCTCCACAGAGTAAATTTTGCAGAAAACACCCCGCCGATGCTAGGAGACAGGGGTTGCGTCGTCTCGCGAGGCGACGATGCGGGCGCGTGCTCCTAGGTTGAGACGCCGGCTGAGAGCAGCGTTGTACGGCTTGCATCGTCTGCAAGCGAGGGCGCGGGATCCAGATGTGGTTGGCGCGATTTTGTTTGTTGCGCACCAAGAATTCATCCGACAGACGGTCTTGGCGGCGGGCGGGGGCAGAGATGCGACATCGATAGGAGGGGAGGAGGGAGGTAGAGGCGTGCGGCCATCGACGGCGCGAGGACGCCGCGCGGGGAAGGGCCGGGGCGACGCCGGCGCAGTTGTCGTCGGCGGGTAGGCGGGCAGCCCGCTCGGGCTCCCCCTATGGCATCGCGCCTTGCGCCGTCCTCGGCGACCTCGACTTCATGCACGCCGCGCTGCTTCTTCTGCCGTCCGTTCCCGCCGACGTCCCTGGCCAAGCACATCAAGGCGTTTCTCTCGCGCGTCGGCTCGGCCACTGGTCGCCGGCTTCCGCGTCGCAGGTGCCCAGGCCAACGGCTGGCTTCTCCTTCCGCCGTCTTTGTGTGCGATTGTTCATTTAGTCTGTTGTTGGTTCTGGAAAACTTGTTTGATCTCATCTCGTGCACTGATGACTGATGACTGTTGTTCAGCTATGGCTTTCTGCAAAGATTGGTAGAATCTGAAGGTTCCTTTGATCTGAGCTGATGCTCTGAAATTGACTACTGATCCATTATATATTTTTCAGCAATAAAGACCTACATCCACCGTGCAGTAGAAGTGGAAATTCCAAAGATCTTGTGTACTCTGTACTCTGAATTTTGTCAACCATGTGCCTCGTGCAACAGTACTTGCATGGTCAACCAAAGACCTTCAGTCTGCATGTTAATTAATGTGAACTCATTCTTTGATACACACGAATGTTGCAATTATATATAATATATGATTTATACGATTAGACAAGAATGTTGCAATTATATATAAAAATATTGTAATCATGTTGCTCTTATTTATCCTTGATATATTTTCTATCAAATAGCCACATAATGATATACAAAAATTTATTTATGGTTGATCTTAGCTACATGCAAAGCATTAAACAGTTTAGAGACGGATCCCTGTCTGTGGGTTGTATGACATGTCTTTATACCTGTCTGTATGGTAGATTCGAAACGCTTAGAGACGGAGCCCTGTCTATGGGATGTACATGCCCTAAAGACATGTCATACAACCCACAGACAGGGATCCGTCTCTAAACTGTTTAATGCTTTGCATGTAGCTAAGATCAACCATAAATAAATTTTTGTATATCATTATGTGGCTATTTGATAGAAAATATATCAAGGATAAATAAGAGCAACATGATTACAATATTTTTATATATAATTGCAACATTCTTGTCTAATTGTATAAATCATATATTATATATAATTGCAACATTCGTGTCTAATCGTATCAAAGAATGAGTTCACATTAATTAACATGCAGACTGAAGGTCTTTGGTTGACCATGTAAGTACTGTTGCACGAGGCACATGGTTGACAAAATTCAGAGTACAGAGTACACAAGATCTTTGGAATTTCCACTTCTACTGCACGGTGGATGTAGGTCTTTATTGCTGAAAAATATATAATGGATCAGTAGTCAATTTCAGAGCATCAGCTCAGATCAAAGGAACCTTCAGATTCTACCAATCTTTGCAGAAAGCCATAGCTGAACAACAGTCATCAGTCATCAGTGCACGAGATGAGATCAAACAAGTTTTCAATGGCCAGAACCAACAACAGACTAAATGA
This sequence comes from Miscanthus floridulus, assembly GCF_019320115.1. Taxonomy (NCBI): domain Eukaryota; kingdom Viridiplantae; phylum Streptophyta; class Magnoliopsida; order Poales; family Poaceae; genus Miscanthus; species Miscanthus floridulus. The sequence goes on along the minus strand of NC_089590.1, from coordinate 97,614,385 downwards.
ACAATCGCACACAAAGACGACGGAAGGAGAAGCCAGCCGTTGGCCTGGGCACCTGCGACGCGGAAGCCGGCGACCAGTGGCCGAGCCGACGCGCGAGAGAAACGCCTTGATGTGCTTGGCCAGGGACGTCGGCGGGAACGAACGGCAGAAGAAGCAGCGCGGCGTGCATGAAGTCGAGGTCGCCGAGGACGGCGCAAGGCGCGATGCCATAGGGGGAGCCTGAGCGGGCTGCCCGCCTACCCGCCGACGACAACTGCGCCGGCGTCGCCCCGGCCCTTCCCCGCGCGGCGTCCTCGCGCCGTCGATGGCCGCACGCCTCTACCTCCCTCCTCCCCTCCTATCGATGTCGCATCTCTGCCCCCGCCCGCTGCCAAGACCGTCTGTCGGATGAATTCTTGACGCGCAACAAACAAAATCGCGCCAACCACATCTGGATCCCGCGCCCTCGCTTGCAGACGATGCAAGCCGTACAACGCTGCTCTCAGCCGGCGTCTCAACCTAGGAGCACGCGCCCGCATCGTCGCCTCGCGAGACGACGCAACCCCTGTCTCCTAGCATCGGCGGGGTGTTTTCTGCAAAATTTACTCTGTGGAGACGGGCTTGGTAGACCCGTTGTACGTGCCCTTATACCTGTCTGTATGGTAGATTCGAAACGCTTAGAGACGGAGCCCTGTCTATGGGATGTACATGCCCTTACAGTTTCCCGCGTACCGTTCCCGTGCAGTGTTTTGCGGACGGCTCCGCTCCGGCTGTTCCGACCGGATGATTTCCGCCTCTAGGCTAGTCTCAGGTTTCACAAAAATGAGTTGAACAATAATGCTCCTGTTTTATTTTTTATCCACACATGAATTTTTTTCCCCAAACATGGCCCGCTTCGGTGAAAAGTCAAGCTGAAAAGTATTGTTCGCTAATTTATTATGAAAGAAAAACACTATACCATGACTGATAAACCAGGTTGATAAATTCAAGCGAACGAAGATAAATAGGCTCTCCCACGAACACATGCTCACGCGCCTCTGTAGAGATTAAGCCACCATGTATGTATAATGGAGGAAATTAGAGGAGGTGTATTTGTCACTTGCACTTGGTGCATACTCTATAAAAGAGGATAAGATTCTTAGGTGTGCTACAAAAGTCAATAAAAAGCCAAGGGTTCTTTTTATCACTCAACGCTTATAGATAGGTGGTTGTTGAGTGTTGGTGTGAATGTCCCTATTACTTATTAGGGATGCAAATATATTGGATATGGACGGCCGTTGATATTATATTTATTTTTATATTTGTATTCGAATTTGAATTCTAATGCGGATAGTATTAGATATGCCAGATAGAATACGAATAGATATCGACAATATAAATATAAGATTTGAATATTTAAATATAGATACAGTATCTGATATTGAATATCCGGACTCAGATACGGACACATCTGAACTCCTCCGTACGAATTCGGTCTTGCATACGGTGGAAAATATCTGTACAATTTGCACCCAGCCGAATGAAAATTGCTCCGCGCCGCGCTGGCGTCCCACGCCTCGGTAGCAGTCGTCGCCGGCACCGACACCGGCTCCCCCGCCCGCCGCCTCGTCGGCAAGATCTCGCCGTCCGCGCTCCGCTCCGGCGGCGTCGCGTCCGTGGCGGCCATCGCGGCGCTCTCGGCTGGCCAGCTCGTGTCGTTCTTGGACTGGGGCGGCGCCCCGCCCGCGGCCACGCTCCACGCCGTCCGTTCCCGCCTCCGTCGCCGTAACCTCCTCGGAATGCTCGACTTGCTCTATGGTGGTACCACCGACGCGTCGTCGTCGTCTTCCTCCTCTGCTTCGTCGTCATCCTCCTCGTCGTCCGACGAGGACGAGGACATCGTCGACGCCAACGGGAGGAAGCTGATTATAGCATCGCCGCACAGACACGGCAGCTCGTTCTTGGGGAGAGGCGACGGGCAGAGGAGGCAACCGTGTGCCACAGGGGAAGCTCGCTGGTGGCGGTGATGGTGCAGGCCATGGTGCACCGAGCGACGCACGTGTGGGTGGTGGAGGAGCAAGAGCTGGTGGGCGTGGTCGGCCTGCTCGACGTGCTGCGTGTGCTCAGGCACCACCTGGTCGCTGGAAGTGGATGTGGAATGCATCCTGATCTTGATTGATCCCATAGCGTAGTATAAACCGATCAAATCAAATAATTTCCATTGGTAAATGAATGATTCAACCTTATATCAATCTCTCTGAATTTATATCTATATATATCTATACATAATATTTGCTCGTGCCTCTTACTCGGCGAGGATGTGCCAGTAGGATGAGGAGCGCGTATATTCCTGACACGGTAGAGGTGGGTTGGCGTGCGTGTGATATATGGGCCGCCAAGCAGACTTTTTCCTTACTTCTCATGTCTAACTTTAGCCCCTGCAGCCCAATCAATCTACTTTCAATCTATTCAGAAAAAATGGTATGTAAAATAGAAATTCAAAGTTATCTTGCACTATGCTGAGATATATATGTTCGTTTTCAGTTATAGTTGTCATTAATACCCCGAAGAAACAACGAGATAAGATAAACAAATTAAAATGTAATATAAAGTTATGTTAAACTGTGCATCAACTTCACGCGGCAGTTAAAAAAAGTTATATGAAAAATAGAATTTCAAAAACCTTGAACAAATCTAACTTTCTAGTTATTTATTGCAAACATTTATATCTCAAATTGAGAACCTTACAAATTATATAGTCCAGAACTCCCTTAATATCTACTTTCAGATTACTACATATAAAAAAGTTTGGAACTGGTATTCAGAAACTTCCAGAATTATATATTCAGAAAAACTTCCTACAACCTACAATAATATGTATCAAGCTGCATATCTGAATTTTTATATATGGAAATTCAAAACTTTCAAATTATATACTTTAAAACCCTTTGCACATCAGATTTGAAAACTTTTAAATTTTAAAACCCTTTCCTACATGTTGAATGTTGTGCTTACCATTCGCTGGAGCCCCTCGCTCCTTTCGAATCTGGACGGGCACTTGACTCGACGGCCATCACAGCCTGCTGGAATATGTCCCCTCCGCCTCCACATCGACGGTGAAGATCAGTAGGTGGCGCACAAATCATGGCTGCGGCGGCGGCGTCGACGGAGCTTCCGCCTCCACATCAAAGAAGAGAAGCACCGGTTGAGCGGGGAGAAAGGAGAAAGAAAACAAGTGCCTGATTCAGAAATCAGAAGCGAGCGCGACAGCAAACGGAAAGTACCTGACGGAGAGGGAAACGGAAGGAAAAAACAGGAGTGCGCGTCGCTAGCGCCCGTGGCGCACGCTACGACAAGGATAAAGCCCTGGGTTCCGTTCCGTGCTTCCCTGGCCCTCTCATTCCTCTTCTCCCCTCCCCGATCCCCTTATCGCCACCATGCTGTCACTCTCCCACCCCCACCCCCACCCCGCCGCGTCCACCACCGCGCCGCGCCGCCAGCGCACGCCCCGCGCCGTCGCCGCCGCTACTGCCGTGTGGCGCCGCCGTCGCGCCAGCCACATCGCCGCGAGCGCCATCCTGCTTCCGGGAGGCGGCAGCACCGGCGGCGGGGGCGGGCCGGGCGACCGGAGGCTCCCCTTCACGCCGCCCCCGATGGCGCCGCCGGGCCAGCTCTACCAGCCGTTCCACCCGCCGCCGTCCCCTCTGCCGCCCAGCCTCCGCAACCTCGACCTCACCCAGCGCCTCCAGATCCTCCGCGACAGGATGGGCCTGTGGCACGAGTACGCGCCCCTCGTCTCCTCGCTCTCCCGGGACGGCTTCAACCCGTCCTCCATCCAGGAGGCCACGGGCATCTCGGGCGTCGAGCAGAACTGCCTCGTCGTCGCGTCCCAGGTCCGCGACTCGCTCCTCGACGACAAGGTCGCCGCGTTCCCGCCCGATCTGCTCCCGTACTTCGACTCCTACGGCGGGCCCGACCTCCTGTACGAGCTCCGCTTCCTGAACGCGCGCCAGCGCGCCGACGCCGCCAGGCACGCCATCGACTACAGGCTCGAGCCCAAGGGCGTGCGGGAGCTGGCTCGCGCCATGAAGAGCTTCCCGCGCTGGCGCGGGGAGGAAGGCTGGGAGGCCTTCGGGAGGGACTCCCCCGCCGACTGCCTCGCCTACGCGCGGTTCCGCCAGTCGCGGGAGGCCATCGACGTGGAGGACCGCATCGCGGAGCTGGAGCGCGCGCTGCAGGTGGTGGAGACCGAGTCCGGCAGGGCGCGCGTGGAGCTCGAGCTGGAGCGCGCCAGTAAGAAGGCGGCCGGGGAGGTGGAGGGGGAGGAGGAGGACCCTGCCGCCTCGCGGCCCGGCGTCACGGTGGTGCGGCTCCAGTACGGCGAGGTCGCCGAGGCGACCACCGTCTTCATGCTGCCGGTGCTCAGGGAGACGGACGGCGTCGCGGCCATGGAGTCGGCGCCCAGGCGGACCAAGACGGACGTGGACCTTGGCATTGTGGAGGTAGACAAGGCGTGGGCGCGGTGGGCTGTGGTGCCCGGGTGGGGCCCCGTGGCCGAGGCAGCGGACGACGCCGTCGTCATCGAGCTGGCCGACGGCCGGAGGCTGCCGTGGCTGACGGCCCATGAGGAGCCAGTGCTGGTCATTGCCAACCGGAGCAAGAAGGAGGTCGTGGAGCAGGGGATATACATCTTCGAGAAGGAAGGCCGGCTTGTGGTGGAGAGGGGGAAGAAGCTGGCTGAGCAGGGCATAGCTGCGGCGGCGGCCGAGGTGGTTATCGTCGTCCGGCCGCCCAAGCACGAGGACGGCATGATGAGCGACGAGGAGTGGGACTGATCACTGATCTGGAGAGGAGGTTTATCAAGGGTTTTGCTTGGTTTTGGAGATGCCAATTTCTCTTTTTCCATTGGGTGGTAAAGCTTTCCTCTTCTCTTCTTTACAGTCTCGAGTCGATGGATCGATGAATAAGAGGAACCTTCTGTTGTTTCGGTAAATGCCATAGGAACTGTACTCTGTAGTCCCTTAGCCTTAGCCTTGCATTGCTGGCTATTCTTTCCCACACATTATATTTGCAAAATAATATATATATGATCAAATACATCATTCATATGACATTACTGATAATGGCAACACCTGTCTAATCTAGCTGTTTTTCCAAGAACTGAACTCAATAGCCAAAAGAAATCGTGTACTAGCACCGGTTAGGACACTATACAATCTATCTTGAAGCTGACTTTGAGTCAGGGAAAGCGGGACAACATGGATACCTGGCTGGTTCAGAAATCATCAAATCAAAGCAGCAATCCAAAAGGCTATCAGGGGCAAGTCTTCTTTTGGCGAAAAATTATCCCTATGACCACCGACTAGGCAAAAGATGCAGCAAGAACATTAAGAACCATTTCTGTCTGATCTCGAGGCCCTTTACCCTGATGAACTGTCGCTTTAAAAATAAGAGTCTTATGAGTGCCAATTCTACATTGACAGTTGATTATGAGTGGTTTAATGCCATTTTGGGATGTCCCTTGCTCAAAAGTTTTAATCTTAAATTATACTTATAAATTAGGAGTTACCTGCCCAAACCTGACCAAGAGCTGTGCAAATTCAGCACCCTCAAATGTCACAGTATTGAATTTGTGGACAATGGGTGTAATACAAGTGAGGTTAATAAACAACTGCAATGAGAAAATGGATTCATCAGGACAATAACCATTATATGTATCAGGGCAATAATAATCATTATATTTAGTTCTTCTATTTTCTAAGGGAGCCTGCTTGCTTTTTTGCCTTTTGTTTTCGTATATAAATATTTGCAATAACAGGGGCTTCCCCTAATGTTTTCGCTTTAAAAAAATCACTATATGTATCTCCTTGGTCAAGATCATTAATGAAATTTAATTTACATATATACATCGTAATAGAGAAGTACCCATGGAGGATGGAACTATTAAGTAATGGCAATTAGCCTTAAGCCATATGCTAAGATAAAGCTTCCACAGCAGCTATCTCTAGTGCACTGTGCACGTGACTAAACCACTGGATAGTCCCAGGATCCCACTTTACATTTCAATAACTGGTAAATTCTGCAGAAGGGGCATTATTGTTCTACCATCCAAAGGAACAGCATTCAGAGCCCAAACGAAAAATGACAAGGGAGAAGAGGACAATACCAAAAGATTGGTGGCAAGCTGCGGTAAAGACAATACCAAATGATAAAAGAGGACACTTCAATGGATTATGCATCTACGTCGTGTGGAATTTGTGGAACGAAAGGAATCGACTGATTTTCCAAAATGATAGCTCCACGTCTGTATCAGTTGCACTACGTACAAAAGAGGACTTTGATCAACGACAACGTGCTTTTCAAAACTAGTTTAGTTTTGGGGGCTTTCATCTTGTTTTTTCGTTTCTTTGCGGGATGGCCCTCTCAAGAGCTTGTGGTTGTCCTGTAGCCTGTTGAGGCGTGTCTGCCATTGAGGCAAAACTTTCTATTTTCCTTACTTCAATGCAAGGCCTCCCGCCACTTTCTTTAAAAAAAACAAGGGAGATGAGATATAACATATAGATAGAACTTAGACACAGAGGATTATGGCGGCATCATGGTGATGAAAGGTAAGTCAAAATAAGGCAATAAACAAATTAGTTTCCAATTCTACATGATTGTATAAACCCAAATAATTTTCTACTATGACATTCTGTAGTCCCTAAGGCTTAGCCAGTTAGCCTTACATGTTTTTTTTTAAAATTTCCTATTATGACATTCAAACAAAGTAAAGTAGAAAAATATAAAAACGTAAAGTAAAAAAAACATGTGTTATGGTAAGTCGAGCATGTACCAAGAGATAAGTATGTGTTATATCAAAGAACCTGACAAACCCAACTTTCCAACAACTATTGGGGCAGTTTGTAGTCATCCAGGATTCCAGAGACGGTGATAAAATCTTCCAAGATGACTATGGAGATAAACTGTGGATCAAGACCTGCAATGAGAATAAACTAAATATGTGATCGATCATATGTCCGTCCCATGGTATAATGCTCAAAATTGGATTTTTTTTTTGGGAACACTTTGGCTGAAACTAGTAAAAAGGAGAAGAGGCATGTTAAAAACAAGATACATTTTCTTGTTAGGAAAACCGGCGGTGGTTACGTTACACATTTTCTAGTGCCTTTTGTAATGTGGCCATTTTCTGATAGGCCTAAACACTGCAACATTGTAGATCTTGTTTCTCTAATAAAGTTGTGACTGCCTGATCAGGCTGTATACATAATAGTCTCAATCATTCCTCCCCCCTTTACAATGTGGATGTACTAATTTGAAAAACTAAAATTCAAGCATATAAATTTCCATTAACTCCATCCATGGGTTAGCATCATCAACAAGCCTGTGAGTGTAAATATCGTATCATCTTTGTCACATACATGTTGAAGACTGGCTGATGTGGATAGACAAGCCCGGAGCTCATTCATTATGTTCTCGAAATTGGAGCTGCAGTTGCTCCTAATCCATTTTAGGTGATCAATTAATGGCTATCTCTACTTTTTTTTTTGAAAGATCCGATTGCCCGGCTTATCATCGACTAAGAAGAGAGAGTTTTCGGGGACCAGGTGACCCCCACTTACAGCAGACCGCTGTAGTGGTTGAGAGCTCGAAGCCAAGTACTCAAAAAACACACGATCTAAAAGGGGCCTGAGACCGTCAGCCATGGACAAAGAGCCTGTTCGCTGGTTGGTTTCTGAGCTGATAAGTCTAGTTGGTATTAGTTTGTTGTGAGAGAAAAATACTGTTGACTGGCTGATAAGCTCTGGCTGAAACCAACAAGCGAAAAGGCTGAAAGAGAGCAAACATCTCGACTTCCATGGATGCTGCATTTGCGTGCGTCTTGATTCTCTGAATACAACTGCATTACGTTGTTTCCAGATGCACCACAAGGTGAGAATGGCCAGGGAGTGCGCAGCCTTGGTGCCTTCTCTGATGACAGCCATGAACCAACCTTCGCAATCTGACCCATCAGTCCATTGTGGCGGCCACAAATTTTGGCAGCCACTCCACGCTGCAACCAAACTGATTGGTGTGTCAATTCAAGTTGGCAACATTAGATGGAACATTACACATAACACTCAGTGCTGCTTTTGCGATACCCATTGTCCAAAAGCACCCTAAAAATTAATCTCCCACATTTCTTCGCCCTAGCTAGCTGCTTTAATTTTGCAAAGACTCTCACAAAGGTGCGCAAGCATCTCATCTAGGCGCAGTACACACTACACAGGCATCCTTTCTAGGTGCAGTGCAATCCCGATAAACAAACCGAAATATTGTTCCAGCTGATTTCAGTTGAAAAAATAAACTGAAAAAGATGGATTATAAGAGAAGTGAACACAAATCACAAGACAAGATCCACCTTCCTTGGCGGACAATCAGTAAGCCCGTGGGTCGTGGTTCTGGTGCGCACCACCACTACCAGCCCGTATTGGCGTATCGACACTTCCGTGCGGACCTTGCGTGTGACTGTATGAGCCTGTGAGGCCTCAGTTTATTGGGCTGCATCAGCCTACCCCGCTGGCTCGAAACTTTGGTGGACTCGGAGTGGTAAATCCAATAATTTGGGCTCCGCTTTCACATCCACTGATGAACTGTTGCTCAAAAAAAAAAAATCCACTGATCAACTCCAGCCGACAGAAACCTTTTATTTCTAAAATATGCTACACTAGCTACTGGATAGATTGAGGCAATTTATTCACACCCATACTTAGTACACCTCCCAAAAATTATAACCTTTTCCATATAGTCATATATATGTAGATAAAACTCATATAATCTCCTACAACTAAAAAGAACAAAACGTGGACATCTTTTGGTGCGACATTTGTTTTGGTTCATCCGTCTACCCACCCCGTGCGATACCCCGCGCGATAGAAAAAGAAACTGTCATCCCTGCGATCCCCGCCTGCTTTGAAGGAAACAAATCGATCACCTGAGGCCACAAGCATGGAAAAAAACAATAATCATGCATGGAAGTAAACAATCATGCATGGAAGAAAACAATAATCATGCATGGAAGGAAACAATCATGCATGGATGGAAACAATAATCATTTACTTTTTTTTCAAATAGTGGTCTTCATTTCGGAGCCCTTCATGCAGTTTAATAATGGCTGGAGAGTTAGGCTTGCGAGAACTTACTCTTAATTGGGTTGCGAGCTAGGGATGTAGCACTTCAATGGGTGTCTTGGTTGAGTTCTACGATTGCCAAAAATTGATGATGCTGATAAGATTGACAATCCTGTAACTCTGTAGTACCTTTCTTTTTTTTCAAAAAAAAGGAGGGCAAATACTACTTATGGTCGAATCTATGTTCTTTTTATTGTTTTGATTTGATGCCCACAGCCCACAGCCCACATGTTAACTTTCAGATGTGTTTGTAAAGAATCAAAAGGAGTTGGCCTAATGCCAATCTTTCTTGTTGTCTTTTTCATTCTTTATATTTATACTAGGTAGCATACCCGTGCGTTGCTACGGGATAACTAACAATTTATACTAAAAACACACGGATCGCACGATAAGATAATAATATTGTAAAAATTAAATACCAACGTTAAAGTGACATTTAATCCAAAAAGCAAAGTTTATGAATTTAACACAGTCACGGAGTGCGCGGCGTCACAGGCTCATAAACTCTACTTTATAGATATTTCCGTGATGCGGCTAAGATAATATTTTATATTGGTAGAAAGAAATATCCGATATCCATTTCTTTCATTGTAATCCATTCATCTGAACAATGTTTGAGGTGAGGACACGGTTACAGTTTTTAGTAGCTTTGCGATATTGTTCGAAGTTATGAGAGGATTGATGTCTTGCAATGATCCTTTCATTAATTTAGTTTTCTATTTCTATTTAATTATTTATTCAGTCTATTTTATAGACACGCCGGTAGATAATGGATGACAAAATTCAAGCATCCATATTTTATCTCTTTGACTTTGAGCATGAGTTTTGTTTTTATTTTTTAATTGATATATTGTCCTTTTGTTTTTATCGTAGCGTTAGCACAGGCATGCATGAAAAATGAAGATGTCTTTACACTACAGAAATCTTTCAAGAAGATCATGCATAGATTATTCTTGTATTGAATAATATATATATACAATCACCTAAATATTCTAATTAAACTATAAAATTTTGAATTAGGATATGAGGTAAGACATGCAAACAGATATTTCAAAACTACCTGTAGAGTCCAAAGAACTTAATAAATAAATTCTTCTGGAGGCAATGCAAATTCTCTCTAATCTTTCATTTGGTGTAGTTAGTGTTATCATAGTATCCGCATGTATTTATGGGAAATAAATCATGAACAAAACGTGGACACTTTTTTGTGCGACATTCCAATATGGGGCCATCGTCCTGCCAATATCCTTAAGGCAGATCACATAAAGAATGAGAGTCCCTCTATGAAATTACTCATAAGAGACTCAAACTTATATTTGATCATGGTAATATTGAATTGCTTTGCATCAAAAGCATCGACAATGATAAATGGTGACATAGATTTTACTATGCATAGTGGGGAAAAACTCAACCTTGGCCTTCTCAGCAGCTTTTCTGAGCCTTTACAGTGCTAACTTGTCCTTACTCAGATAGTCAAGAGGTGCACCACTAAAAAAAGTTTCACCATTGGTTACCTTGACTTGAAAAATATGTTGAAATTAAGAAGTATAACACCTAATTCAACATCTTAGAACAGACATTCAAGTGGATACCTTATTCTACAATATATGTCTATGTGGAATAGTCCTAAAGCCACACATATTTATACGGTGAGTATAACATACTTTGTTTTAAAATTTTATAAGAGATTTTTTAAGACACACAGTATTATCCATGTAACAGGCACTAATATTTACATATATACTCGAACCTGTGTGTACAGGATTATATGGAGATGCAGCAGAACTTATTCATGGATTTATTGACGTATGAAAGAAATGAATATCAGAGAATTCTTTCTGCCGATATAAAATATTATTTTAGCCATATCACGAAAAAGTCTATATAGTAGAGTTTGTGAGTCTGCGATGCCGCGCTCTCCGTGACTGTGTTAATTTCATGAACTTTGTTTTTTGAATTAAATGTCACTTTAACGTCGGTATTTAATTTAACAGTATTGTTATCTTATCGTGTGAGCCGTGTGTTTTAGTACAAAAGATTTAGTTGTCCTGTATCAACGCACGGGCACGCTACCTAGTAGTTGTATTAAAGGATGAAAATCTACAACATTATAGTTCACATCATTTCCATTTGAATAATCGTTTTAATGTTTAGATCTAGAAATGTAGATCTGAATATTATATCAATTTTGTAGATACAAAAGTTATAGATCGCTTCTTTCTCTACAACTTTTATATAATTTTATCTTCATTTAAGTTCATACTTAATAAAAGTATTGTTTTTCTATGATGAGCCGAGAGAAAAAAAAATCCACCAATTGAACCGGGCGGTAGTAGTGTAGTTTTGTATTTTTTCGTATTTGGACAAAATATTTACGTAGAAAACAAAATTAAAAAATATATAAATAAACGGCAATGTTAGCACCCAGACGTCTAGATCGACGCCCGCACTTGGACTAGCACGCTCTGGTCCGACCTGCATTTCACGCGCCCACGCGGGACCCACACCGCCAGACCACGCGTAGGGACCGCTCGCGCCCCTTCTGCTTCTCACGCATATTACAACATGTGCAACACCAGATCTACTTTCGCAACATCCAGATTAAAACATTTGCAACATATGTCTGAAACAGGTGAAACACTTGCAACATACGTCTGAAACACTTGCAAAACACCCAGAAAAACTTGAAAACACGTGTGTAGCCATTGCAAACAAATGCAAACATCAAGATAAAACGCTTGCAACGTACATATGAAAACACTTGCGCTTGCGCGCGCGCGCGTGCACACACACACACATATATACCCATTGCAATATATGCAACATCCCGATCTACTTTTGCAACATCCTTATGAAACAATTGCAATATACCTCTAAAATATCTGAAATATTTGAAATATACACTTGCAACATGCATCGTATCTCGGTACGGCCTCTACTGCTGTCTGCATCGGGGCATCGTAGCCGTAGTAGGAGACGAGGCCAGAGGGCTTCCGTACCAGGGCACGACGCTTCTCCTTGTGCAGCAGCCTTAGTGGCTAGCCGGCGGCCGAGGGAGCGGTCGCCACGCTTGCAGGTGACGCGGGCCGTAGAGCAGAAGATGCATCGGGGAGCAGTGGAGCGCCGAAGTGTATCAGGGGAAGGAGCAGCGCGGGGTGACCGTCAACGGCGGAGCAGGTCACAGAGCAGGAGCAATGGGACGGGCGACAAAGGAGGAGTAGGCGGGGTCACCGTCGACGTGCGGAGCAAAGTGGAGCATGTCTATCGTCTTCTTCTCCTTTCTATCTAACCGGCGTAACGAAAGAGACGGACACGGATACCTAATAAAAAAACGAGTGAGCATTGAGGATGGGTTTATTGGGCTGGTATATAGGTCTAGGAAGGGGCATTGGGACGAACATACGCCCTGATGGACTGCCTTCCTAGTGTTCTCGAAGGCCTTATACAAAAATAACATAAAATGAGCAATTAAGGGCAAAGTCGTTGCTCTAAGCTCAACCAAAAGTACTAGGTAGGTAGGCGCGCTTCGCTGCGCCTGTATGCTTCTATTTGCTTGAGCATCTTGTGTAGGGCTACATTGACGTGTGGGCATGCCATAGTTTTTTTATTGTCTTCTAAAACATTAAGATGGAGGTACTCCTAACAAACAGAAATTGCCAGGCACATGGTGCAAGGAACAAAACATAGTTATGTTAATCCATTTCGCGTATAAGGAGCAGCAGGCATACTAACTGAGAAATTCAGATGCATGACATAACATATACAATTAGTGGCAAGTTTAGCCAGGTAGCACACTGAGGGACAGAATGCTCTATCAATGAATATACAGTAAGTAGTCTAAACCAACTGGATGGTAAGAAGCAGATGGTCTAAGTCTTTGGTAAAGCTGATTGGAAGTGGACGTCAGCATCATTGGCCTTGATAGGACTCCTGAAAGCTATATCTGTATGAATACTCCATTAATGTACATATACAGTTAGTGTTCTAAATACTCCATAGAATCGCTAGGTGCTATCTGTATGTTATATCTGTATGAATACTCCATTAATGTACATATACAGTAAGTGTTCTGCATCAGCTGGATGCGAGAAACGGGTGGTCCAAGTCAATGGTAAAGCTAATCAGGAGTGGACAGTAGCATCATTAAAGCCGACCTAGCTAAAGCTGATCAGGAGTGGCCATGGTAATTTGTTTGATGGCAAATGAACAGAAATATTCAAGAAAAAAATTAAGTAGAGTTTTGTCATGCCTAGTTATGTTTGGGAGAAACTATATAAATGGGCTTTTTCCAGGTGAGATTCACCATGGCCATGTAATCCCTGCAAGGATTGGCATGCAAATGTGAATCTATGATTAAAAAGGATGACATTTTGAATGTAGCCACTATCAGTTTAATTCAAGAATATGTAATGCCAATAGAAGGGGGCTATGAGAATATTTGATAGCCACAATCAATTTAATTCAAGAGTATGTAATGTCTATAGGAAGCTATGAGAGATGATAGAGGCTATAAAATGAGCACATACGGTGCAAGTAGTAGTGATCAGTATGGATCCCTAAAGAAACAATTATAGCAAGAAAAGTGAGAATCAATATATTGGAAAGTAGGATGGTCTGGTTTGTTTAGAGATAGGTTGCATGAAGAACACGTACGTAAAGTCACAAAAAATAAAAACAGATGACAATGTCTGAGTATAAAGCAAAGTGGGTAATTATAGCACAACTTTTTTAAGTTTTAAATGTAAAGTTGTCATGCAAAGTAGAAGGTGATAGTGGAGGGCAATTCTCTTTATGGCTGAGCTACTTGAACAGTCCGGTGAAAATGAGACATATATAGTAAAGTATAATCATCTTCTTCGTTGTGCAATATGCTTAGTGTATGCCTGTTATGTTAGCTCTACAGATGACAAATTTGGGAATAACACGGTAGCAACAGGGGGCATGGGTTCAGTGGCATACCAGAGGCTTAGGTAGCCCTGAGCTGGTGATCATTGCATTGAAAAGAAACTGAAGCTTGACTCTGAACTAGAGGCAACATTCAGGAATCTGACATTGTGTTCATATTTAAGGCTGTTCTCAAAGATTTGGGCTGTACAGAGTACAAAAAAAAATTAATTTCAGACCAGGTTATCATTTAGTACCATATATTGCAAAAGTAAAAAAAACTTTTTAACACACTGTATGCATGCCTTGGCATATATACTTTGGCATTTGGACCTGTAAAGGTGCATGGATCATGTTAATTCTATTTTCAGTATTTTGTAAGCAACTGTGCATGTATGCAGATAAGCTGACCCAGAACATTCTATAATGGAAAAGGATCATTCGCAACAAAAGCAATTAAGGTCTAAGTAATATAATATCGCTAGAGGCTAAATAAATTAACTGCAGAATTTTGCTGCAGGAAATTTTCAGTAAGGCTGCATCGTTTTCTTTTAAGATTTTCTTGAACAAAGTTTCCTTGTCAACATTAACATGGAATCTATTAAGCGAATGAAGGCAAAATTAATAGCTTGTAGCTTCAAATTGTATAGACAAAAAAGGAGGCATGAACATTATGTAGCATTGTAGCGTGATAAGTAAATAGAACAGCTCAAGCCGAAAGCAGGTGCAAATAAGCAATACTACATTCATTAGAACATCAGCAATCCTTAACATTCCATAATGTCTTATTAGGCTTCTGTATTGATACAACAGAACATATTTTTCATCTATATATTAAAGAACAAATTAGCAGCAGCAGCAGCTCCCAAACTAATGTGATAGCCTGAAAAATCAAAGATGTACCGAACAAAGTAATAAGGAAACAGCGAGGAAAATGTAAGGGGACTAATTTTACAAAAAGGGACGATAATAGCTGCGATTAATATAGAAGACACACAATTTGTGGGCAGAATATATATTCGGAGTCCTACAATTACAAAGGTTTCAGACAATTATTTGCATATATGAATCGCATCTGATTAGAAACCACTATCCCTATGGTAATACAAAGTGGTCAGACTTCTCCAAATTATAGTTTATGATATTAATCAGTTGATCTTTCTAGGGTCAAGAATACTAATTTCACTGAAGCCAACAACTAAATTGGATACGAAGCTGAATAGGTAAAGAATAGAAGAATGGAGTGAGCAGGATACACATGCGGGAGTCTTCCCCTTTACTACTTGAATTCCTATAACTATCAACGTACATGAATCAGGGAAGAGCAGGATGCACTTGACAGATAAGAACATATTTAAGTGGGTTTTCCTCTACAGAGATAAAATTTTATTATGCCATCATCACCAAGCAATACAAAGCATGGGTACGTATTGGTACCAACAGCGACACATCGAAGAGAACATACTTACATGAGCAGTGACAATTTTGTATTAGCACTAACTTATTTAGAGCAAGAGAAAAATTAATTGAATGGCAGTGCGATAAACATACATCGATGATAGTCTGTCTACAAAATACGTACACATGAATGAAGCTGTTTGAAACTTGAATTCGAATCATGTAACCCCAATTTTAGTAAACCACCATAAACTGAACTAATAAAACAAAATAAATCGTAGCACTTACCTGTGAGGGAACCATCAAACCTTGTAATTGCCTTTTCCTAAATGACATATGCATTGCCTTTTCCTAAATTCACATGGAGCGAAACAATTGAACTTTGTGTGCCATTAGAAGGAAAGGCGGTGATAGTGCATACTGCATACCCCTCATGTGTATCAGAAATAATGCCTTCGAAGCATCAGATCATCAGCCAGTAAATTCATCTGAGCAAGAAAGGTCCCTGCACCAGTGATATGGCACATTGCGTATGACCTGCACACATCACGATCAGAGACTCTAAGATCTGGGAACACATGTGACTTATATGAAAATAATGTGGACTGCATTTTGAACAATTGGTCATCAAGAATATTAGGTGTAGTACGTACCCTTTAATATTTCACATTGGATAGCCCAACACTGAACTAACTAACGTTAAAAATCTAAAAATAGAGGCAGTGCATATAACAAAGATCGGCACACACCAGACATGAATAGTTCAGGCAATAGGAAAATAACCACAGCAAACTAAATTTACCCTTTAAAAACCAAATGAGGAAGTGAAGCTGTACCTAGAAATTCACAAAGGTCATGTTTGTTAGCCAATAAAAAATACTAAGCTCTGAAATTTTATGAAAGATGGAGAACAAAGAAATTTAGCAGAGCTATATTTTGTGCAGGTACAATTGAACCTTAACTTTGACATTGCCAACACGCCTATGCAGATTAACGATCATAAATTGCAATTGATCGGACTCAAGAGGTAACTTTGTAGGCACTTGTTAACATTAGCTTCTCTAAGATCTAGCTCAATGAGAAACTAAATATCTATGTCCATGTTTTAATGGTCTTGTTGTATCAAACGTTTTGACCTGAACCCAAAAAAAATATAGGATGGGGCGCAGAGGGAATTTTTAAGCCTACAATATACACAATCAAATGTAAACACTGTAGCAATCTATGTTTCATGAGGAAACTGGAACTTGGAAGCAAGTGTGAGCTAATTTTGCCCTTAGGGAGCAACACCCTTTTTTTTTTGGCTTTTGTGACCTCATCTTATAGTAAACATAAGCAAGCAATTCTACAACAGAAGTATATATTACCATATGAGTAATCCATGATCTTTTCATTTTAGAAAAACAAAACATGGAGACTACACATAAAAAGAAGCACACTCCTATTCCCATCATGGCAGGCCAGTTGCAGTGAACAACCGTAAATTGAAGCATATAATGGGAAAAAAAAGCAAGAGTAGGATAGCAAACCAAACACGGGTGTTGGGGGCCTGAGATGAGCGCATCCTATCTGTGAGGAAGGAATCGCCAATTGGTGTGGGGATGTATACTGAGTAGACGAACAGCTGAATATCAGCCATCAAAGTCCAAACCCTACGATAGGAAACCAAGTCAATTTGAGGGAATCAAAGAGGCAGAGCAAAATTAGAAAATAAACAGAGGAAACTGGAGCACCTGGGCGAGACCGCTGTCCGCCATTCTTGCTCCCCTCGTGGCACCTGGGCGTCGTAGCAATCTATGTTTCATGAGAAAACTAGAACTTGGAAGCAAGTGTGAGCTAATTTTACCCTTAGGGAGCAACACCTTTTTTTTGGCTTTTGTGACCTCATCTTATAGTAAACATAAGCAAGCAATTCTACAACAGAAGTACATATTACCATATGAGTAATCCATGATCTTTTCATTTTAGAAAAACAAAACATGGAGACTACACATAAAAAGAAGCACACTCCTATTTGCATCATGGCAGGGTAGAACAACCGTAAATTGAAGCATATAATGGGAAAAAAGCAAGAGTAGGATAGCAAACCAAGCACGGGTGTTGGGGGCCTGAGATGAGCGCATCCTATCTGTGAGGAAGGAATCGCCAATTGGCGTGGGGATGTATACTGAGTAGACGAACAGCTGAATATCAGCCATCAAAGTCCAAACCCTACGATAGGAAACCAAGTCAATTTGAGGGAATCAAAGAGGCAGAGCAAAATTAGAAAATAAACAGAGGAAACTGGAGCACCTGGGCGAGACCGTTGTCCGCCATTCTTGCTCCCCTCGTGGCACCTGGGCGTCGTAGCAATCTATGTTTCATGAGAAAACTAGAACTTGGAAGCAAGTGTGAGCTAATTTTGCCCTTAGGGAGCAACACCTTTTTTTTGGCTTTTGTGACCTCATCTTATAGTAAACATAAGCAAGCAATTCTACAACAGAAGTACATATTACCATCTGAGTAATCCATGATCTTTTCATTTTAGAAAAACAAAACATGGAGACTACACATAAAAAGAAGCACACTCCTATTTGCATCATGGCAGGCCAGAACAACCGTAAATTGAAGCATATAATGGGAAAAAAGCAAGAGTAGGATAGCAAACCAAGCACGGGTGTTGGGGGCCTGAGATGAGCGCATCCTATCTGTGAGGAAGGAATCGCCAATTGGCGTGGGGATGTATACTGAGTAGACGAACAGCTGAATATCAGCCATCAAAGTCCAAACCCTACGATAGGAAACCAAGTCAACTTGAGGGAATCAAAGAGGCAGAGCAAAATTAGAAAATAAACAGAGGAAACTAGAGCACCTGGGCGAGACCGCTGTCCGCCATTCTTGCTCCCCTCGTGGCACCTGGGTGTCGTAGCAATCTATGTTTCATGAGGAAACTAGAACTTGGAAGCAAGTGTGAGCTAATTTTGCCCTTAGGGAGCAACACCTTTTTTTTTTGGCTTTTGTGACCTCATCTTATAGTAAACATAAGCAAGCAATTCTACAACAGAAGTACATATTACCATCTGAGTAATCCATGATCTTTTCATTTTAGAAAAACAAAACATGGAGACTACACATAAAAAGAAGCACACTCCTATTTGCATCATGGTAGGCCAGAACAACCGTAAATTGAAGCATATAATGGGAAAAAAAGCAAGAGTAGGATAGCAAACCAAGCACGGGTGTTGGGGGCCTGAGATGAGCGCATCCTATCTGTGAGGAAGGAATCGCCAATTGGCGTGGGGATGTATACTGAGTAGACGAACAGCTGAATATCAGCCATCAAAGTCCAAACCCTACGATAGGAAACCAAGTCAACTTGAGGGAATCAAAGAGGCAGAGCAAAATTAGAAAATAAACAGAGGAAACTAGAGCACCTGGACGAGACCGTTGTCCGCCATTCTTGCTCCCCTCGTGGCACCTGGGTGTCGTAGCAATCTATGTTTCATGAGGAAACTAGAACTTGGAAGCAAGTGTGAGCTAATTTTGCCCTTAGGGAGCAACACCTTTTTTTTTTGGCTTTTGTGACCTCATCTTATAGTAAACATAAGCAAGCAATTTTACAACAGAAGTACATATTACCATCTGAGTAATCCATGATCTTTTCATTTTAGAAAAACAAAACATGGAGACTACACCTAAAAAGAAGCACACTCCTATTTGCATCATGGCAGGCCAGAACAACCGTAAATTGAAGCATATAATGGGAAAAAAAGCAAGAGTAGGATAGCAAACCAAGCACAGGTGTTGGGGGCCTGAGATGAGCGCATCCTATCTGTGAGGAAGGAATCGCCAATTGGACGATCCTCCTGAGTGCAGTGCAGTGCAGTTATGGAGTTTCATATATAATATGCGTGTATTTATTTGAGCATAACTTTTGGATGAAAAATTATTGGGCGCACGTATGTACACCCATGTACTGTTACAATGCTAGAACGTAGGACGGATCGATCCTCCTGAGTGCAGTGCAGTGCAGTGTAATTAATTTAAGAAGAAAAACTCACGCGAAAGCGACCACTGTTGTCTTGTTCCCACTTTATTTTCTCGATCTATCTTAGATCGAAAGAAATCCAACCGCGACCGCGTCCTTATCTAGAGCAAAGACAAAAGCAGGACTCTGTATGCCGTGGCGGACGGCAAGTGATTGTTTTTAAGCACGTCAGCGTCGCAGCGGACTCTGTATGCCGTTCGCTGATCTAAAATTTAGCCCAAACTAGCTGGTTTTGGGAAAAAGAAACACCGTCGCAACTAGTTGATAAACAGTGTTCGTTGAGGAGGATCAGCCGGCTGGTCTACCAGAACAGCGAGTTAAGCACGCGCCAGCACCACTCGTTGTCTGTCTCCCTCCTAAGCCTATCCCGATTGGAGCCACGGAGGGAACACCCGGCAGCAGCGGCACCGACGCAGTGGCGACCGGCGACGGCGCGACGCCGGAGGCCGGATGGGGATGGAGGTCGGAGGAGGCAGCAGGCCAGCGTCGCGGGCGCGGGCACGCGACCGCGGACCTCGGATGTGGGACGGGGGCGGCAGGATGACGGCGGAGCGGCACGAGCGCGGCAATGGAGCGTCGCGGCCGTGGACTTCGAACGCCTGTGCTTCCATCGGTTTGTTCGGTTAAAAACCGAAGAACCAAACTAAAAACCGAAACAGAACTCCTCGGTTTGTGACTTCCTGAGTAACCGATCGGCCTGTAGTCTCTGGAAACCGAAATTTTCAAGAACCCAATAAACCGAACCGAACACTCGACTAAAACCGAACGCCCCATCTAAGCAGTGACGACGTCGCCTTCCTAGCTATAGCAGTCATCAGTCGTCCTCGATAAAGCATAGGAACAGTCACGGTGTCGTGCCATTTCGTATACTAGCATTAATTAACAACGAGAGGCTAGGAAACGTGATTTGCACACTAATCCTGTCAAGATCAGCGGACGCCAACCGACAACATGCCGTGGCAGTTCAAGTAGTCGACCTTCTAAGGCCAAGAGACACGGTAAAATTCTATAGGCAAAATTTGCCAGGTGACATCGTTAAAGTGTGGCTTTTGCCACGAACCACCAGAAAAAAATGTCTTTGCCAAGAACCATTACAATTTCATGTATATTTGCTGATAGATACTATAGTTTATATAATAGCATTTTTATCTTACATAGGTCACAAAACATATAAATTTGGACAAAATACCCCTGCCCTTCACTAGTTTTGTAGGACCCAAGCCAAGCCTCGCCGGTGCCCTGGAGCCAAAACCTCGCCGCGCCGCCCACTGGCCATACTCGGCGAGCGCTGCAACCAGCAGCAGGGTGACGGGTCCACATGTGAGTTGCGACACTTGCTCCGCCCAGGCGTGCGCCCGTGCTCGTCGTGCCGTAGCGGCGCCCGGCCACGTGCTTGCTGCGAAGCCCGCTCCCATCCTTGCCGCCTGGTCGTGCACATGCGCTCGTTGTGCCGCCGCGACACGTCTGGCCACGTACTCGCCGGGAAGCCCGCGTCCGTCCTCGCCTCCCGGATGTGCGTCCATGCTCTCCGCTCCGCGCTGCCACGCCGATCCTGCCTCTCAGCCATGGTCTCTCCACACCACTAAACCGTTCGCGATGCCCGACAGCATGCTCACCGCGAAGGTTGAGTCTGTCCTCGCCGCCCAGGCGTGCGCCCATGCCCGTCGTGTCGCCGCAGCGCCCGGCCATGTGTTTGCCTCGAGGCCCGCTCCCGTCCTTGCCGCATGGGCATGCGCCTGTGCTTGCCGTGCCGCTGCCACGCCCGGCCACGTGCTCGCTGCGAAGCCCGCGTCCCCACCGTCCGGCCGTGCGTACGTGCTCGACTGCTCGCCGCGCAGCCGCATCGTTTGCGCCGCCCAGCCACGAACTCGCCGCGTGGGACGACGCCGCTGCCGAAAACTGCAGGCACAGCCGGCGGTGGAGAGGGTGCGCCGCGCCGCCGCGGCCTCTCGTCCTTTTTTCCGTGCGAGGCTGCGAGCGAATGAAGCTACGGAGAAGAGAAAGGTTAAGGCAAAAGGGCAAGGGCATATTCGCCAGCCTATTAAAATCAGATAAAATAATGGCTTGAGTGTCTTATAGCATATTAGCAAGGATTTATAGTGTTTTTTTAGCAAAGCCAAACTTTTTTAGTGGTTTGTGGCAAAAGCTACACTTTAACGATGTCTCCTAGCAAATTTTGCCAATTCTATATGCAGTCCGATTTTGAGTTTTGGGGCCAAAAAAAAAAAACGCCTCCAACAGTATCGCTACGTTGATTTCCAAAATGCCGAGTCCTCTATTCCGGTTTTGTAGGTCGGTAGAATTGGCGAGGAGGCGCCGCTCTGCATGACTGCGTCCGATTTTAACGGAAAAAATCTTATCCTTTAACATGATCCAATCAAATATAGACGACCGTTGCGCTTTTGAAGAGACTTGCGGTGCTTCAATTATTTGGAAGGCTATCTATTTTAGATATCCTCTAAATTATAGTTTTTAAAAATCTATTTTAGAGAGTCTCTCGAGGATGCTCTAACGTGCTTGCTAATTGCAATGCTATAGATAAACAAAGGCCACAAGCTGAGGAGTTAACAATTACTCCCTCCGTCCCCACAGAACATGTAATCGTATCCCAAAATTTTTGTAATTCTATAGTTCAGGTTATCTTTTCAGATGGACCCATCAATAAAAAACATTGCACTTTTAGAAAACCAACCCGTCATATGTTGTACTTCGAACGAAGAAGGATGTAGAATAGGCGCATACGTAATTTCACACTTTTATTAAACTTAAAAAATAAGATTTACGTGTTTCGTGGCAGGGAGGGAGTACCGTCGATCCCGTCTGTCACTTACGTACCGAGGAGTGCTCAACACCAACACACGAGCTAGGAAGATTTTGGGGATATATAGATAGAAAAGGTGAGCCGGGGCCGAGGTGGACACCTGAGCCGCTCACGCCGGTGGGTCGTCCTCGTCCCGTGCCGGGAAGTCCGGTCCAGGTCTGGCCCAACCGCGCGGGGACGCCAATGGAAAACGGAGCGGAAGGCCTGTCCGACGCACGGTGACGTGTCCCCGGCGGCCATGCCGTGCCAGCCTTATCCCTATCCGATCCGCGGGACCACCCCAGGCGTAGCGTATCCAGCCGCGCCACCTTTCCCACCCACCCCACGGCCCACCGCCAGGCACGCACGCGACGCGAGGCAGCATGGGGAGCAGCGGGCCCGGCCGTGTCAGACACGCTGGAAATGGACCAAGCGTCGTGTCGTGACGTGACGCGCGCCCTGCCTGCAGCAGGCTGCTGCCGCGAGCCGGCGACCGCGAGGGCGACGGGGGCGTGCTGCGCGGCACCTATACTATACGCGTCGTGTTGGTTTTTTTTTTTTGACAAATTGCTGGGTTGGGTCCTTGCGAATGGTGGTGAGCCGTACCAAACTGACGGCTGCTGCCCACAGGGACGCCTCCGCGGCAGCTGGTTTCGCTCAGCCAGCACCGGTGGGTGGGTAGCCGGCTAGCCGCCACGCATCGCCGTCAGTTATCTTATCCGCCCATGTCCATATCTCTCGCGGATGAAATAGCGACTCGATGCGATGGACTGCTAGTTACCCCAAAAAATAATCACATCCATCCATGGTACTTGGAGTAAAAAAACGCTCGGGGGTGTTTAGTTACCCCAAATTCCAAATTTTGGCACTATGTAAAAAGAAGATTCCCCGTCACATCAAACTTGCGGTACATGTATGGAGTACTAAATGTTAACGAAATCAAAAACTAATTGCACAGTTTGGTTGTACTTTGCGAGACGAACGTTTTGAGCCTAATTAGTCAACATTTGAAAAATTATTACCAAATACAAACGAAATGCTACAGTACCTACTGTGGCTACAGTAACTTTGCCGGCGCCGAATTCGCGCCGAACTAAACGAGGGCCTAGTAGCCCTTGCACGGCAGGAGCAAAGGGAAAAAAAAACAGGCGGTATCAAAAGATGGCAATCCGCTGTTGCACGTGGCCCACCGGATAACGTTTCCCAAATGGAAGCGACTACCAGCACCAGTGCTGCTGTAACATCATCATTACTACGTGATGATCTTATCCTCTCGGGCCTTTTTCCCATCTCCCTTACACGTCAGCAGCAGCACTCACTCCCACGTTACTCTATTCCACGCTCTCCTTGGGTCCACGGAATGGATATTAGGCCCTGTTTAGATTCCATTTTTTTTTTTTTGCTTTTGGCTACTATAGCATTTTCGTTTGTATTTGGCAAAAATTATCCAATTATGTAATATTTAGGCTTAAAAGATTTGTCTCGCCAATTACGGGTAAACTATGCAATTAGTTATTCTTTTTAACTACATTTAATGCTCCATACATGTGCCACAAGATTTAGTGTGACGAGAAATCTTAAAAAAATTTGGATTTTAGGTGGAATAGAGCCTTACTCCATCCCCGCCTGCTATAAAAGGCGCGCCACATCTCCATCCCCGCCTCCATTGCATTGCATTGCATTCCATTCCCATCCAATTCAGATCCAGATCCGGCACTCCACGTCACAAGCAGCACTCCGTTCTCCGTTCCGTTCCATCCAGACCCTGCAGTGCACCACTAGCGCAGAACGAGGATGCTGGCCATCTTCCAGAAGCAGGTGGCGCACGCGCCGCAGGAGCTCAACAGCCCCCGGAGCGGCGGCGCGTCGTCCAACAACAAGCCCCGGAACCCCGACGAGATCCTGCGCGACTTCCACGCCGCGCACCCTACCGACGCCTTCTCCACCTCCTTCGGCGGCGGCGCCGCGCTCGCCTGCGTCGGCCCCACCTCCGCCTCCGCCTCCTCCGGCGGCTACCAGCGGATGTTCTGCGGCCTGGACGACATCTACTGCGTCTTCCTGGGGCGGCTCGACAACCTGAGCGGCCTGATCCGGCAGTACGGCCTGTGCGGGCGGTCCACCAACGAGGCGCTGCTGGTCATCGAGGCCTACCGCACGCTCCGCGACCGCGGGCCGTACCCGGCCGACCAGGTCGTCAAGGACCTCGCGGGCGCCTTCGCCTTCGTCGTCTTCGACAACCGCTCCGGCGCCGTGTTCGCCGCGCTGGGCGGGAACGACGGCGGCGACTCCGTGCCGCTGTACTGGGGCGTGGCGGCTGACGGGTCCGCGGTGATCAGCGACGACCGCGACGTGGTGAAGCGCGGGTGCGGCAAGTCGTACGCGCCCTTCCCCGCGGGCTGCATGTTCCACAGCGAGGGCGGGCTCAAGAGCTTCGAGCACCCCATGAACAGGCTCAAGGCCATGCCACGCGTCGACAGCGAGGGCGCCATGTGCGGCGCCACCTTCAAGGTCGATACCTTCACCAAGATCAACTCCATGCCGCGCGTCGGCAGCGCCACCAACTGGGCCGCCACCTGGGACGACGCCATCTAGGACGACATGTCCACGGCTCTGCTCTGCTCACCAACCAAACCATGTCCCATGTCTGCACTGCAACCTCCTCTGCCCAGCCCTCTCTCCCGTTCGCCGTTGCCCCTGTCCGTGGTCTTTCTACCTAGTTCCAGGCACAAGTCAAGACTTGCATCCATCCATTTTCTGAAACAGGATGGAAGAGTCTGCCTTGTTACTAGAACTTTGTTTTCTTTTTCCCTTTTTCCTGCCTTTTCCTTATCCTGGCATTTGTACATTAGTTTCTCCAGTGCTTGTGGCTTGTGGACTTGGCTGTTCAACATGATGAATAAGAAAGAGTTTGCTTCAGAACTTTGCTAATTAAGCTCCTGGACTGTGGAGCATCGCTATTGTCTGTCCCGACAAAAATGAAATACAAGTTCTGTTAGCTGGCTGACTAAGGCCTGTTCGATTCATATCTAACATTGCCACCTCGGAACACGTCACATTTTCTTCGCCTCGGCTAGATGGCGCATGCCACGACATGCATGGCAGCCCGGAGAGCCGATCTGGTTCTCTTGTGACAGCAAGGAGAATCTCGCTGATACACAAGTAATTCTTGTGCTTAGCATATGTGAGCTCACATACACACTACAGGCAGGAGCATGACCGGAGCAGCGCTTGCGGATGCCCAGGGTGGTGGGAATGGTGTGCTTGGGCCTGTGCGTGTTAACGTAAGAGGAGCAGTTGATGGACTTGCTGGTATTGGGGGAGGGAACTCAAATGTAATGTGCCTGCTGCAGCTTGGGCTCCTATGCGTTACGTCCATAGTGGTTACGTCTTCTCCCGTGTCCCTTACGGGCTCGGTTCAAGAAATGGTCAGCAATTTGCCAAGGACGAATCAGCACCCGCAATGGAGACATTTCAGCAGATGGTCTGACTGCATTGGTTAATCTTAGCCAAGAAAACCACGCTGGTCATCAGCAGGCAGAAATCTATTTGAGTCAGGCATGCAGACAAGATATTGTAGTGTTTCATCTGTTACCACTCCAGGTGGTTCATCTGTCCAGATGCAGGAGTCAAAGGAGCATGAACTTGGGTCAGATTGGGAAACTGCAGAGGATGCAACCATATCATTAGACATGAAAACACCACTTAGTCATTTTCCATTCATTCCGCTTTGGGTAAGACTACTGATATATCTGTTTCTGCGGTTCTATCATCAAAAAGCAGTATAGGACCCCTCATCGAACAGTATGTTATGTTGTTTACTTGACTGCAAGTAATATCTTTGAAGTCACTTTTCCCCCCGAGAGTTTACTTTTGGATTACCTGTTGGATGATTCCTTGTTGATAGTCTGCCAATGAACGAAAAAAGAAATCAGAAATTTCAAGATAAAAATTGATAAGACTAATCAACCAAAATATGTCTGACATTTATCGTATATGGGATGTGGTTCCTTGTTTCTTTTTTTTGAAACTTAAACACGGCTCTAAGGCCTCATATTATGAACAACTAGCTCAGCTGAATCGTGAGCTGCTGCAACATTTACAAAGTTTGGAAATTCCACCTCCCAGGCATGGCATTGCCCCGGGTTCCAACTTCTAGCACAGACAGCTAATTCATGCGCAACATTATTACATTGGCGAGATACATTGAAGATATTTGAAACAACAAAATGCTCAACTAACAGCTCTCTAATCTCGCTTTAAAGATCAACCCACTTGGACAAAGGTTCCTTGACGTAGACCGGATCGCATTTGTCAGCAAGCTTGAATCAGTTTCCAGCACAATGTGTGAAATCCCGTGATGTCTCGCCACCTCCAGCGCTTTCAGGCAAGCAACAGACTCCTCCATCAGAGCATCGAGAGCATGCCCCTCATTGCCTGCTCCTGCTAAGACACCCTCCCCTTGGCAGTCCAGAGCAATGAAGCCCCAGGACCCAATCTTCGACGCTGGGCAATAAGCCCCATCAAAGTGATCTTCAGCCAATCACCCTCGGGAGCTTTCCAGGCACTTGCATTGTTTCTGCTGATCACCGTTCTAATCTCCACGCCTTTTCTCTGATCCTCTAACATGGCGAGGACGTCTCTGATCACCACTGAGCACGATAGTTGTTGCTCCCCAGGATTCACTTTGTTTCTCATACCCCACCATCTCCATAGTAGCAGAAATATTTTGGAACTCAGATCCTGTTCGAAGATCGACACCTTCGACGAACTCCCTCGAGTTTTCCTTTGCTAGCAGTATTCCCCATATATGTTCTAAATTCAGATTCCTCCAGCATTGCAGCACGCCTTTGCACTTCAAAAAACAGTGGCCTCCTCCTCCATCAAACCTCAGACAAATCGGGCACCTTGTATCTAGATGAGAGGGTTGAGTTCGAGGATGTGCAGAGTCTTGCTGATGGTCAGGTGAAACATTCGGCTGAAGTATTTTATGCAGGCTCTCTGTGGAAGGTTAGCTGTGTTGTCTTAAATCTATCCATTCTTCTAATGGCCTACCAGTTAAGTACTGTAATCGGTACACACATTGCTAACTAGTGGGCTGAGTCACTGTCTCATGGACAGACAGGTTGCACCCAAATGATCAGCAGACTCCAATGTGCATCCCTGCGCTCTATGGCAATTCAGAACCCGATTACAGAAGCCGATTTAACTGTCACCTGCATTCTCCTCTGCATTCCTTCTCACCACACGGTCACAAGCACCATAAAGGACGTAAACTCTGACCCGAACATCTTCAGAGAGTGTCCACAGAGCTGCCGACGCGATCCTCTGCTAATTGCTGCACACCAATTGGTATCTGACATTGTGACTGTCAACTTAACTGCCAAAACTAATGAATTAGGCTTGCACCACGTTCACCAACGCAACATGAAAGCAAAATGCATAAAACACACATACATACATACTCATGGCGAGTTGCAGAAAACACGAGTTGCATATAGTGGATGAAGCTTGTGACCTGGGCCAAAACCATGAAACACCAAGAGCACGCCCAGAGGTGGCCGACGCATCCTTGACTGCTGCAAGCCGACTCGCACCCGCACGCCGCCGCCTCATCCTTGCCTGCTGCAAGCCGACTCGCGCTGCCTGCCTCAAGCCGCCTCGCGCCCGCACGCCGCCGCCTCCCCAGTCCCCTCTCAATCGCCCCCTCCCCGAAAGACCGAAACCTTGCTAGCGATTAGCCGATCGTCATCGCAAAGGCCCAGCCAGGTCGGTGCGACGGTAATTTCTCCCTCCAGAATCCAACGGAAACAGAGAACAAAGACCTCCCGCTGCGCCGCGCGGGTGTTCGACGGAATTCCTCGCTCCACCTCCCCCACCGAATCCCGGCCACCGCCTCCTCCATCCTGCCCGTCCCCTCTCCTTCTCTCCCCAAGACACCGAATAAAAGCAGAGCCCCCCTCCCCTTCTCTCTCGCTAGGCTCGCACATCCAATTTGCTCCCCCCCCCCCCCCCCCCCCCCCCCCAAAACCCGACATCAACTCCCCCACCCGTCCCTTCAGTCAAGAAACCATGTCTCGCTCTACCAGTTCGTACTGAACTTTCACTTTAATTTATTGAATTTATAGGTGGGCGAGCCCTCGATTTACATTATCCGTTGGATAAAAATAAATATCATAACCAAGTAGATAATGCGATGGCTGCCTATCTCTTTCGAGAAGGAGTCCTTTTTCCGATACTTACTATTAGGGTAGGTGGCTTTCCACAGAATTCTATAGGGATCTATGAGATCGAGTATGGAATTCTGTTTACTCACTTTAAATTGAGTATCCGTTTCTCTCCTTTTCCCGCTAGGATCGGAAATCCTGTATTTTCCATATCCATACGATCGAGTCCTTAGGTTTCCGAAATAGTGTAACGGAAAAAGAAGTGCTTCGCCGTCCCTTCAGCCAAGAAACCATGTCCAAGACGGACTCAGATTGGGTAACGTTCCTTCGGCACGTCACGGCGTAACGTGCGGCCCTATATCCAGCGTTTAAACATCATCAGATGGCTGCCAACTATCTCCCACAGGATACTTTAGTTTTCCTCCATGAAGCTGGGCGGGAGTGGCTGCTCGTTGGCGCGCGCCGCGCTGGTTTTCGGCGGGCTACGTTGACCCACGCCCGCTACTCGCCATGCAGATGCGCCGTACTACTTTCTTTCTATGCCTTCAGAGCTTACTTCCCTTATGAGACATGGGCGGCTCCTCATCGGGATAGCTGTGACGGTCCTTGGCGTCCCGTGGGTCATGGTGAGCTTCTTCTCTGATCGGCCTACATACCTTCCATGCATGCCTTTCAATGTTCTGCATGCACTGAAATACATAAGTCTGCCTTTTCCATCTAACCAACGTTCAATTGCTGCCATTGCAGAGTATCGTCAGAGCGGACGACATCATCACTGGAGATGCTGATTTGGCGGTGAGGGCCGGCAAAATGATGGGCAAAAGACCTACTAAGCTGATGCGCAAGCGCGCTCCATTCTCTTTGCGCGGATCTCACTGGGGTCGCCGAGATGTAGGGATGAATGAACAAGAAAACAGGGCTTACGCGTTGATCTGTATGGTGTCCTTGCTGAGGGTGTGACTTTGTCACGGTGAGGGTGGTGCATGGTCTGATGGATGATGACATACGATGTTATAAGCAGGAGCATTTTCAGTTTTTCAGTTCTGCCTAACTTTGCTTACATGCTCTTGCCTCTTGGACGAGTATGTCGATCGATTGCGGCCGACGACTGCTCTTGAATGGGCTTCCTATGCTCTTTCACGGAGATGGCGGTTTGAGCGATGTTGTGCTGCTGTTTCGCGGAGATGGCCGGCGGTGAAGGATTCTGAGCTCGACGATTGGTGGGCTTGCTGTGAATGGGAAACCAGATTCATCAGTGTACGCATCTTCTTATTGGAGTTTGCTGAGGTCAGAGGTGATGTTGGAATGTGGTCCGAGTCGGGGGTGCAGTCCTGGTCCTAGCTAGTTTTGTTTTCCTTGATCTGACTCCGAGTCGGTAAACATTAGCTAGCCTTGGTCGGATTGGATCCATAAAAGGGCGGCTCTGAGTTAAGTAACCTGCTGCTCTCTTTTATAAACGCACGGCAGGAACATGCGGCGTTAAAAAGGGCTCCCTGCTGTTGCACTTTAGCAGCAGCAGGGGCAGATGTCGAATGGCTCTCCTGTCGCACTGTAGCCACAGCAGGGGCAGACGTCAAAGTCAGCCCTCATATCCCATCTAGTCACTGTAGCAGCATGACAACCTGACATGTCTGTGTACTATGATTAGATGGGTAGAGTTGTATATATAGTTTGCCACTGCAACTTAGTAAAGAGAGCGAGTTTAGTTCTGCCATCTTCTCTGTAGAGCTTCGACCAACGCTAATGCTTGTGTTGTGTGTGTTATGTTCTCCCTCCCTTCTTCTATCTCTAGCTATAGTGTGTGGTCGGTAACGACAGTGCGTGGTCGGCAATGGTGGTGAGTGATCGACTCACCCGTGATGGAGATTTCTAGGGCTAACAAGTGGTATCGGAGCCGTATAAGTGCCATCACCGGACTAACCACTGGCGATGACGGACGGTTTGAAGATGGGCGACAGCAGCGGTGCTGCTGTGGCTGCCCAGCCACGATAGGAGCTCGTTGTGCGCACGGTACGGGAGGTCAGCGGCACCAGTTGGCCGACGCTGACTCGCAACAACTATGGCGAGTGGTCGTTGACCATGAAGATCAAGCTTAGAGCCCGACGACTCTGGAATGCTGTTGATAAGGGCATCAACAATGAAGAAGACGGCATTTAAGCGTTGGAGGCTATCATCGTTGTTGTGCCATCAGAGTACAGGAAGTCATTGGGGGCAAAGAGCTCTGCTAAGGAGACGTGGGAGGCCATTGCGGCGATGCACGTCGGTTCCGACCACGCAAAGAAGGTGACGGCCTAGCTTCTAAGGCAGGAGTACGCCAACATTAAGTTCAAGGATGGTGAATCGGTGGAGGACTTCTCCCTCTGCCTGCAGACGTTCATCAGCAAGCTGAGGGCCACGGCATCACCATCGACGAAGAAGAGGCGGTTTTCAAGTACCTCCACTCCATACCGATGAAGTACATCCAAATCGATCTTTCCATAGAGACGATGCTGGTCTTGTCCACCCTCACTATTAAGGATGTGACTGGTCGGTTGCGGGCGGTGGACGAGCGCTTGGAGCAGGTGACGACAACGAAGGACAGCGGCAAGCTGCTCCTGACAGAGGAGGAGTGGATTACTCGGAGAAACTCCAGGGAAGCCTCCTCCAGCCGCGGTGGCGATGGCAAGCACCGCGCCAAGGCTTCTTCTTCGAAGAAAAAGAAAGTTGACCCCAACGCCTACCGGCGCTGTAGGAAGACAGACCATTGGGCAAAGGAGTGCCCAAATCGTAAGCAGGAGAAGAAGGTTGACGCTCATCTAGCGCAGGCTGATGATAATGATCAGGCCACTCTCCTGATGGCGATGTTCTGTGCACTGCACGACGTTGAGACCAAGGAGAAGGGAGATGTGATGGCGCTGAAAGGGCATGGGAAAGCTATGAAGGCTATCAACCTCAACAAACCGCGCGCCCAAGTCCATCTCGGATGTGTGGGTAGCGGACAGGTGCAGTGGTAGTACCTGGACTCCGACGCTAGCAATCACATGATAGGCTCCAAGGCAGCCTTCTCCGAGCTCGACGACAACATGACCGGCACGGTGAAGTTCGATGACGGCTCAAGGGTGGTGATCCGAGGGCGTGACACCATCATCTTCAGGTGCCAGAACGGTGAGCACCGTGCGCTAACGGATGTATATTACATCCCGCAACTGCGTTCAAGCATCATCAATATTGGCCAGCTGGATGAGCGCGATAGCGAGGTACTAATCAAGGATGGTGTCCTCAGGATTAGGGACTAGGAGCAGCGCCTTCTTGCGAAGGTGAAGAGGTCCCAAAACCAGCTATACCTGCTCGACTTAAAGGTGGAGCACCCGGTGTGCCTGGCAACACGGCACACCGAGGAGCCATGGCTGTGACATGCCTGGTTCGACCACCTCAGCTTTGACGCGCTCGGTCGGCTAGAAAAGATGGTCCGAACGCTGCCCCACATCAAGCACGGAGGTGAGCTGTGTGACAGCTGTCTGCCCGGGAAGCAGAGAAGGCTGTCGTTCCCAAAGGCAGCCAAGTTTCGTGTGGAGGACGTTTTCAAGCTCATCCACGGTGATCTCTGTGGGCCAATCACGCCAGCCACAAATGTTGGTCGGTGGTACTTCCTCCTGCTCATGGATGATTGCAGTCGCAATATGTGGCTGTAGCTCCTGACAAGCAAGGACGAAGCGGCGACGGCGATCAAGAAGTTCAAGGCGCGTGCGGAGGCAAAGAACGGCAAGAAGCTACGCGTGCTGAGGACAGATCGCGGTGGTGAATTCACTACGGTGGAGTTCGCTGCGTACTGTGCGGATCAGGTTGTGGTGCAACACCATACCACACCGTACTCGCCAAAATAGAATGGCATGGTGGAGCGGTGGAACCAGATGGTGGTCGGCATGGCTCGATCCATGATGAAGGCCAAGGGCATGCCGACAAGGTTCTAGGATGAGGCGATGACCATAGCAGTGTTCATCCTCAACCGTGCGCCCACCAAGACCCTGAAGGGCAAGACGTCGTTCGAAGCTTGGTATGGGCGCAAGCCGAGCGTGTCCTTCCTCCGGACATTCAGCTGCATTAGCCACATCAGGAAGACGAAGCCGGTCCTCACCAAGCTGGAGGACAGGAGCACACCGATGGTGCTCCTAGTCTACACGAAAGGTACCAAGGCGTACCGGCTCTACGACCCATGCGGAAGTAAGGTGTTTGTCTCGCGCGATGTCGTGTTCGATGAGAAGGCGGCCTATAGTGGTGCCAACCACTCTAGGAGTGGTGACGAGCGTTCCAGGAGTAGTGCCGAGCACTATAGACGGGGTGCCGAGCACTCTAGGTGCTGTGTAGACCACTCCGACAGAACAGGAAACTCCATCGACGTCGATCGAGTTCGCCTCACCTCCAAGCGACATCACTGAGTTTGTAGATGCCTTCCATGACGGTGAGAAAGGTGCAGTTTCGTAGGCTAGATGACATCATCGACATAGGGCTCTCAGGCCTAGCGGGTCGGCTGCTCAATGACCCAGAGCTGCCCCTCGTCAGTGAAGAGGAGCCACCCACGTTCGCGCTGCCCGAGTGTGATGGAAACTGGCGACATGCGATGCTGGAGGAGATGAAGGCGATCGAGGAAAACGAGACTTAGGAGCTCGTCGATCCACCTCTAGGATGTCGTTTGATCGGCCTGAAGTGGGTGTACAAGGTCAAACGGGACGAGCATAGCGCCATTGTCAAGCACAAGGCGCGCCTCATCGCCCGAGGCTTTGTCCAGCGCGAGGGCATCGACTTCGAGGAAGTCTTTACGCTGGTAGCGTGCATGGAGTCTGTCCGACTGCTTCTGGCTTTGGCAGCAGCAAAGGACTAGCACATTCATCACCTGGACGTAAAATTGGCTTTCATCAACGGCGAGCTGGCGGAGACGGTCTTCGTCAGGCAACCTCCGAGTTTTGTGGTCAAGGGAGCGGAGCACAGGGTGTTTCGACTGTGCAAGGCGCTCTACGGGCTACAGCAGGCCCCATGAGCGTGGAACGCCAAGCTTGATGCCATGCTGGGCGAGCTTGGGTTCATGAGGTGTGCAACCGAGCACGCGCTCTACACGTGGTGACGGGGGAAGGAGGATCTCATCGATGACGTGTATGTGGACAACTTGATCGTCACCGGCGCGCGTGCAAAGGATATCGATAGCTTCAAGCACGAGATGGCAGCTCGTTTTTGAATGAGCGATCTCGGCATGCTCTCCTACTACCTCGATATCGAGGTGAGATAGGGGAAGGAGGCGCTCATGCTCGGTCGAAGCACGTACACCTCGAAGCTATTGGAGCAGAGCGGCATGGCTGAGTGCAAGTCGTGCGTGACTCCGATGAAGGAGCAGCTGAAGCTAACGAAGGCCAGTACCACGGCAAAGGTAGATGCAACACTCTACCAGAGCATCGTCGGTGGTCTACGCTACCTAGTCCACATGAGACCGGACATTGAGTTCGATGTGGGCTACATCAGCCGCTTCATGGGGGATCCTCGAGAGGATCACTGGGCTATGGTGAAATGGCTATTGCGCTATGTTAAGGGGACGGTGGATCAGGGGATCGTCTTCTCCAAAACAGGCGGTAGTAGGCTGCAACTCACTGTGTTTAGCGATGCAGACATGGCAGAGGACATGGACAGACAGCGGAGCACCTCTGGCGTGCTCGTTTTCCTTGGGTCGGCCCCCATCTCATGGCTGTCGCTGAAACAGAAGGCGGTGGCATTGTCCACGTGCGAGGCAGAGTACGTTGCAGCGACCACAGCGACGTGCCAAGCTATATGGCTGCGCTGGCTATTGGTCGAGCTAACCGGTGTGGAAGCTCACCCACCAGCACTGATGGTGGACAACCAGCCCGCCCTCGCCCTCGTGAAGAATCCGGTTCTCCACGACCAGAGTAAGCACATCGACGTCAAGTTCCATTTCCTCAGGGACTGTATCGATGGAGGACAGATCGTCATCGAGTTCATCAAAACTGGTTGGCAACTCATGGACGTCCTCACCAAGCTGTTCGGCCGTCTTCGTCTCACGGAGCTGAAGATGATGATCGACATGGGGGTTCAAGGGTTAGCAATAGGATTAGGAAAAGAATTGTTAAGTAATCTGCTGCTCCCTCTGTGTGAACGTATGGCAGGGATAGGCACCGTCGAAAAAGGTCTTCCTACTGTTGCACTATAGCAGCTGCAGGGGCAGGCGCAAAAGTCAGTCTTACTATCACATCTAGTCACTATAGCAGCATGACAGCCTGACATGTCTGTGTACTAGGATTAGATGGGTAGAGTTGTATATATAGTTTGCCACTGCAACTCAGTAAAGAGAGCGGGTTCAGTTCTGCCATCTCCTCTGCAGAGCTCTGACCAACGCTGGTGCTTATGATGTGTGTGTGTGCGCTCTGTTCTCTCTCCCTTCTTCTACCTCTAGCCATAGTGTGTGGTCGGCAACGACAGTGCGTGGTCGGCAACGGTGGTGAGTGGTCGACTTAATTTGTCAGAGACCTCTGGGGCTAACACCCTATCCCCATGTATGGGCTCTGTTCAGCTGGATTATAAGCCGTTTGTGCTGATTTGTATGACTGATTTGTTGGGAGAGAAAAACACTGTATCATGACTGATAAGTTGGCTCATAAGCTGGCTTATGAGAGCAGCCGAACAGAGCCTTGAAGATAGAAAAAGGAAGGCTCTGTAGTGCCGACGCTGACCCTTGGGCGTCAGGTTAAGCTAGTCGATGCATCATGGATCCATGATCAGTCGAGCGGACACTGACCATCTTTGGTCACCTCGGCAGCCGGGCCGGTTGCGCCATGGGCGATCATATGCTCTTCAGCCTCATAATGGAGAGCGCAAGGCCCGCGAGGCACCACGACGACTACTACGAGCCATCACCTATGACCACGAGCACAACAACTTGCTCGGCATGGATGCTCTTCTTCAGGGTATGTATGTTTAAATTCCACCACCCCTGTTTGGTCAAACTTTTTAAACACTAGCTAGCAATAGCTGTCGATATTTATTAGATATTTTAATTATTTTCTAATACCGTTTTCAGGTATCGGTGCTTACCTGCATCATGGTGGTGGCTATCTGGGTGTATATAGCCATGGAGAATGACGAGGACAACGTTGCAAGGGTGCTCTGTTTTATTATGCTTGTGTTTTGTGTGGTGGAGGCGGTCAGAGCGGTCTTCAACGGAGGCCGAGACAAAGGCAAGGTCAAGCGTGAGGACCAAGACAAGGGCCCCTCCATGCAGAGGGGCATGAAGACCAAAAAGGATCGGCGCCAACCGGCCAACACCGCGTTGGTCGCCGCAACTGATCGCACGAGCAAGCAGCTCTAGTAGGGCCTGTCTGACCACTTCAACAAGCTCATGGATAGCCCGTGCACCAACCACGCCTATCCTATCAAACACCTCTACAAGGACTGTGAGCTCCTCAAACATTTCCTACGATAGGCCGACGAGCTGAAAGAAGGAGATGACAAAGAGGCCGTAGCCAAGAAAGGAGGCATGGCGGGCAAGGATGGGGACAACTTCCCTGACCCTAAGGAATGCATCATGATCTTCGTAGGATCCAACACCATCTGCTCCAAGCGTCAGCACAAGGTACGCTATTGGGAGGCATGCGCCACCGAGACGGTCGTCCCCTCCTTTCTTAGCTGGTTAGAATCTCCGATCACCTTCGATCAGAGGGACCATCCCTCCCACATCGCGAGACCGGACACTACCCGCTCATCGTCGACCCCATCATCCGCAAGAAGCGCCTCTCCAAGGTACTGATGGATGGAGGTAGCGGCCTCAACATCCTCTACGTCGACACCCTTGTCGCCATGCGCATCCCCCGGTTGGAACTCCACCCAGCGAGCTCTCCCTTCCACGGTGTGTTCTCAGGAGCACAGGCTTACCCGCTCGGGCAAATTGACCTACCCATCACGTTTGGCAACCGAGCCAACTTCCGCTCGGAGGTCCTCACCTTCGAAGTGGTGGACTTCCTAGGGTCCTACCACGCCATCTTGGGGTGGGCTTGCTATGCCAAATTCATGGCGATCCCCAACTATACCTACCTCAAGCTGAAGATGCCAAGACTGAACGGCGTGATCACTGTGGGTAGCGCCTTCTCGCACACCATCACGTGCGACCACGAGCATTTTGAGCTCGCCACCGCCGTCATCAACTCATCCGAGCTCCCACGGCTCGGGGAGTCATCGAACCCAGCAGTCCCGTAATGCAACAAACCAACTACCTCAACGGCCTTTTGCCCACTTGAGGAAACCAAGGCGGTGGGGATCGACCCCACTAACCCAACCAAGACGGTACGGATCGGGACCTAGGTCCTAGCCAAATAGGAATGCGAGCTCGTCGACTTCATGCACGCCAAATAGGAATGCGAGCTCGTATGGAAGCCATCTGACATGCCGGGCATACCATGGGACATCGCCGAGCATGCACTGCGCCTCATCCCGGGCTCAAAGCCCACCAAGCAACACCTGCATCTCTTTGATGATGAGAGGCATAGGGCCATAGGCAAAGAGATCGCCAAACTCCTGATAGCTGGATTCATCAGAGAGGTATTCCACTCCTACTAACTTGCCAATCCTGTTCTTGTTAAAAAGAAGACTGGGAAATAGAGAATGTGCGTTGATTATACTGGCCTCAACAAAGCGTGTCCAAAGGATCACTTTCCTTTGCCACTGAAAGGATCAAGATGCCCAAGAGGGGGGGTGAATTGGGCTAATTCTAAATTCTCTTGCAATAATCAAATCCTACGGATAGCCCAATTAACCCCTTGTGCCTAGAAAAGTGTTTATATCAAACTAATGCACAACAACCTCGCAACCTAAGTTTCAAACTTACTCTAGCAAGCAATTCTATGGATGTAAAACAAGTATTGAATTGCTTAAAGTAAATGCTCAAAGTAAGTGCTCAAAGTAAATAGAGAGAGAAAAGGAACGCGGCGATGTTTTGCCGAGGTATCGGAGAGTCGCCACTCCCCACTAGTCCTCGTTGGAGCACCCGCGCAAGGGTGTAGCTCCCCCTTGATCCGCGCAAGGATCAAGTGCTCTCTACGAGTTGATTCTTTGACACTCCGTCGCGGCGAATCACCCAAAGCCGCTCACAACTTGAGTTGGGTCACCCACAAGCTCCGCCGGGTGAACACCAAACTCCCAATCACCACCAAGCCGTCTAGGTGATGGCGATCACCAAGAGTAACAAGCACGAACTCTCACTTGACCACGCGAAGCCTAATGAGAAGATGGATGCACACTTTTGCTACTCTTGATTTGCTAGTGAGGCTACTCTCTTGGATTCTCAAATCACAAACACCTCACTAGGACCTTGCTCTTCTTGGCACTCACAAACGTGTTTCTCAGCTATTGGAATGAGCAAAAGATACTCCACTCACGAGTGGACCGTCTATTTATAAGCCAGCCTGAAAAACGAACCGTTATGAGCTTCTGCGGGACGACCGGATGCTCCGATCGTTATGACCGGACGCTCCGGTCAGTTCAACCCGCGAACCAGTATTAAAGAGTCGACCGGACGCTGGCAGGGTCCGGTCAGCACTGACCGGACGCGTCCGGTCGCATAAAACCCTTACTAGAACCTTACTGGACTCGACCGGACGCTGAACCCTCAGGGTCCGGTCAGCACTGACCGGACGCGTCCGGTCACTCTTTCCCAAGTCTGGACCCTTACTGGAGTCGACCGGACGCTGAACCCTTAGGGTCCGGTCAGCACTGACCGGACGCGTCCGGTCACTCTTTCCCAAGTCTGGACCCTTACTGGAGTCGACCGGACGCTGGCCCTCAGCGTCCGGTCACATGACCTTCCAGCGTCCGGTCACACCAGACTTGTTCACCTCAGTCAAATGAACTGACCGGACCCTGCGGCCAGCGTCCGGTCGCACCGGAGCCAGCGTCCGGTCAGTGTTTGACCCTCCATTCACTTCCAACTCTCGAACATCTGAGAATGAAGTTTGCTCCATAGGATCTTAGGCATTCATAGGAGCTACCTAGAGCTAGTTTTAACAAGTGTGCACCACACCTAACTCACTAGACTCAACTAGGTCAAGCTACCCGTTCATACCCCCCTTAATAGTACGGCCAAAGGAAAAACAAAGTCCTAAACTACTCTAAGTGTCTCTCCAACTCCAATCGACACTTAGAACTAGTTATCCTTAACCTTGTCGTCCATCCTTTTTAAAAACCGAAACGATTTCCATCGTAGGGGCATGACAACCTCGATTGCCCAATCGATCTCCATTACCATGACCTAACTTAATTGTCTCTGCAAAACACACGTTAGTCATAGTAATCTTGTATTGACATTAATCACCGAAATCCAACTAGGGGCCTAGATGCTTTCAGCCACGCATAGACCAGATAGTCGACTACACCATGGAATGCGAGATCCTCTCCTTTCTAGATGCCTACTCAGGCTATCACTAGATTGCGATGAAAGAGTCCGATCAACTTGCAACCTCGTTCATCACCCCATATGGTTCGTACTATTACGTAATCACGCCTTTCGGTCTGAAGAACGATGGCGCCACCTATCAAAGGTGCATGCAGCAATGCTTCACCGACCAAATCAACCCGCTTGATCAGCCTGATCAAGCCGAGCGGCCGAAACCAACAATCGTCGTCTATGTTAATGATATAGTGGTCAAAACGGCTCAAGCTTGTGACCTGATCGCAAACTTGGCCGCAATGTTCATGAACCTCCGAAGGTTTAACATCAAATTGAATCCCGAGAAATGTGTTTTTAGGGTTCCGAAGGGAAAGCTGCTTGGATACATCGTATCCGAGCACGGCATCAAGGCCAACCCCTAAAAGATCATGTCCATCTCCAACATGGGCCCTATATGCAATGTCAAGGGTGTACAAAGG
Source organism: Miscanthus floridulus (assembly GCF_019320115.1). Lineage (NCBI taxonomy): Eukaryota > Viridiplantae > Streptophyta > Magnoliopsida > Poales > Poaceae > Miscanthus > Miscanthus floridulus. The sequence continues at coordinate 97,575,094 of NC_089590.1, read as the reverse complement.
CTCACTGGCTATCTAGCTGCCCTGAGCCGATTCATCTCCCAGCTCGGCGAACGGGGGATACCACTCTACAAGCTCCTCAAAAAGATGGACGCCTTCGTCTAGACTGAGGAAGCTCAGTAGGCTCTAGAGAGCCTCAAAGCATCACTAACGTCAGCCACAATCCTCATCACTCCCAAATAGGGAGAACCCCTCCTCCTCTACGTCATAGCGAGCAACCATGTGGTGAGCGCCGCCGTGGTTGTCGAAAGAGAGGAGACGGGACACCACCTTAAGGTCCAGCAACCCATATATTTCATCAGGGAGGTACTCAATGATCCCAAGGTCCGGTACCCCTAGGTGTAGAAACTCGTATACGCCGTGCGGATGGCGACCCAAAAGCTCCTGCACTACTTTATCGACCATGAAGTTGCGGTCGTCACTTCATACCCGCTCAGGGACATCGTCCACAACCGTGATGCCACAGGACAGATCTCTAAGTGGGCACTCGAACTCATGGGCTACGACATTAGGTATATCCCCTGTACCACTATTAAGTCTCAGACTCTCATGGATTTTATCACCAAATGGATGGAGGTCTAGCTACCGACCCCAAACGTCACCCATGAGTACTGGATAGTGTACTTTGACGGGTCCATAATGGTGCTCAGCTCAGGGGCTGGTGTGGTTCTGATCTCTTCGAAAGGGAGTAGGCTCCGCTATGCCATCCACTTCTATTTCTCAGCCTCAAACAATGTCGTGGAATACGAGGCCCTCATCAATGAACTGCGCATCGCCATCGAGCTCGGTGCTACATGATTCTATGTTCGCGGCGTCTCAGAGTTGGTCGTGGACCAAGTCATGAAGGAGTCCTTCTGCAAAAAACCCCTTGTGGTAGCATACTGCCAGGAGGTGCGCAAGCTCGAGGACAAATTCTAGGGGATGAAGCTACATCATGTCCCCCGAAAGGACAACGATGCCGCTGATTTTCTCGCAAAATTGGCCGCCAGGCGGGATCTATCTCCGAGCGAGATCTTCACCAATGATCTCCATAAGCCATCCACCCACGTCCTAGAAGGTCCAATCCAGACACCCCCTGATGCCAAGCCGAAGCCCGGGGGCTCTGACCCCGATGGCAAGCCGGCGCTCAGGGGCTCCGACCCCAGTGCCTCCATGACGACATTGCCCACCGACGTCATCGTGTTGGCACTCGATCAAACCGACTGGCGAGCGCCGCTACTTGCCTACCTCCTTGAGGAGGTTCTCCCACCCAAAAGGACTAAAGCTTGATGGATCGCTCGACGTGCCAAGACCTTCATCGCGCTCGGTGATGAACTCTACAAACAAAGTCCATCGAGGGGTGCTCATGAAGTGCATTCCTACCAACCAGGGGAAATAGCTCCTCCTCAAGGTCCATGCCGAGATCTATGGACATCATGTGGCCCTAAGGTCGCTGGTCGAAATCGCCTTTCGCCAAGGCTTTTACCGGCCCACCGCACTATGAGATGCAGAGGAGGTCATCCGCAAATGTGAGGGATGCTAATTCTACGCTCGGCAAACTCATTAGCCGACACAAGAGCTTCAGACCATCTCTATCACCTAGCCATTTGCGGTCTGAGGCCTCGACATGGTAGGACCCTCAAAAAGGGCCCGGGCGACTTCACTCACCTACTCATAACGGTCGACAAGTTCACCAAGTGGATAGAAGCCAAGCCCATCACCAACATCCGCTCGGAAGAGACGATCAAATTCTTCCTCGACATCATCTATCGGTTTGACGTTCCTAACTGTATCATCACTGACCATGGAACTAACTTCACCGGGAAGAAATTCCTGAACTTCAGTGATGGATAAGGCATCAGGATCGACTGGGCCTCAGTCGGACATCCACGTACTAATGGTCAGGTCGAGCATGCTAGTCGCATGGTCCTCCAAGGACTTAAGCCACGCATCTTCGACCGACTCAACAAGGACATCGAGCGATGGGTTGCAGAGGTCCCAATGATCATCTGGAGCCTGAGAATGACCCTGAACTGATCCATAGGGTTCACACCCTTCTTCCTAGCCTATGGAGCTAAAGCAGTGCTGCCCTCCGACCTCGACCACGGTGCCCCAAGAGTGAAAGCTTTTGACCACGACCGGGCTGCAGAGGCTTAGCTATACGCTATTGACCTGCTCGAGGAGGCCCGCGAGATGACCGTCATCCGCTCCGCTCACTACCAGCAAACTCTCTATAGGTACCACGAAAGAAAGATCAGGGGGAGGATCCTCGAAGTTAGTGATCTCATACTCCAGAGGACCCAATCAACGAAGGACAAGCACAAACTCTCTCCACCATGGGAAGGTCCCTATATGGTGACCGAGGTGATCCAACCGGGCACCGATCGACTGAAGGACGACAACGGCAACGTTTTCACCAACACTTGGAACATGGAACAACTACGTCATTTTTCCCCTAAATTTGGTCTTGCCATTTTTATCCAACACTTGCTCCTGTAAAGCACCCTAGCCTGAACACTTTCAGCCTAGGTCGCTCGGGGGCTCCATGAGGGTACAAAACTACCTCTCTTTTTTACTATCACATGGTAAAAACTTTTCGCCCAAATGAAAGGGCATTGCCCTAACAAAAGGGCATTCTATTCCTTTGAGTACCCTACGTGACTTTGTTTTTACTCCTGACTGAGCGCACCCCACCATGACCTACGGTTACAAGCAGCCGAGCCTCGTGGGCCATGCCCGGGTTCTTAAAGTTGTAGCCTATGGAACGAACGGGTAAGTGCAAAAAGAAAGGATAAAAACAAAGCTATGCTAGGATAAAAAACAAGGAACGGATAGTGATTCTATCACAAAGTAGAACGGATGTATTCATTGATACAAAAACTATTTACATGAGGGCTCCCCCATGAACTTAATGGTTACATTTGCTGACTACTTCTACTCCAAATGCTACTGTGGCCGCTCGGTGGCATCGGCTAATGCCAAAGGTGAGGCCACGGCACATGCCGCTGGACATAACCACCATCACAAGGGCCCCGCCCAGTTCTGCTCCCTCGACTTCGGCGAGCGCAACAGGTACCTCAAGGGCGTCACACCCATAGATGCTTAGTAGAAGAGCATAAAGCTCTGGGCTTTCTCATGCAACTAAGACAACTCCTAGATAGGGACGCTGCCCGCCGAAGTATGGCCGCAATGGCTGGGGGATGTCTCATCAAACTTGATGAACTGGATGACCTGAGCAGCTCCAAGGGCGAACCCCCCCCCAGTGCAGTCCTGGGCGGCTTCCCTCCGACCAGGCTCGCCCGGAGAAGATTCGTCAGAAGAAGTCCATGTACGGCTCCATCCCGACGAAGGCCTCATAGACGGTGACAAAGCTAGCGATGTGCAGCACCCTCCAGTGCGCCACCTCTTTTGGTAGAAGCAGCCCCTTCTCGATGAAGGCAGTCAGCACCACCTCATCTACGTTGGATGACCTCCAACTTGACACTGCACTCCGGATTCACGAATGGGTCTATGAGTTCTTCTTTCCCTCTCCCTTCCCCTATTTAAGGAGGAGATGAAGCAGTTGAAGAAGGGCAAAGGATTGGGGCGAAAAACTATCTCCCTTTCGATATTCAATGCAGACAGAAATGCGACGGGACGTGCCCTGACCGATGGGATGCGCCCTGCCTAACAAAACGTTGCCTAGTTAGACGAAACATGGTCTGGGCATGACCCACCACTATCGCACACCGGGCGCGGCAAACAAAGTGCCATCGCGCACAGGTAGCCCTCTGCCTTCCCAGGCGGACTTGGAAAGGCCTAAACTATGACATCTCCACCCACGAGAGACCAACAGGCTTCCTGAGTTAATTGGAAGGCTCAGGCAAATGCCGAGAGACAGGTAAGGAGCAGAGGGATGCCCCACGTGGGCCAGGCCGAGTCCATCAAGAACGACGAGCGCGGATCCCGGTCGGATATATTCGATTGGAGTTTCTCAAACCCCGTCACTTGAGTCATCAAGGTAACATTACCAACCCCTACTATTTCTTTATATGATCATTCATTCATTAGCACTCATTCATACATTCATACACGCTTTTACACATTCATTCATCTCATACATCCGAAGCATCGCATATGCAGTTAAATGCATCACAACGCTCCGTGTTGCGTCATGAAGCGACAGTTGCCTCATTCAACAAGAGCAACGACCGATCGCGGTTCGAAGGCCAGGCCACAAAGGGCTCGAAGCTGCCTTACGTCAAACAGAGCCAGGGAAGAAAACACAGATGAGCCTCGGGCGGCCCTCGCCCAGTCTGCTCCGAAGCAGACATAGTCATCTCAACCTTCTTGTTCGATCCAAACCTTGAGCCATGCCCACAGAACGACCCAGGCATCTACCGGGTTACGGGTTAAGGAGCAGTGGAATGCTGCATGATCGTTATGCCGACCCAGGCATCTACCGGGTTGCGGGTTATGGAGTAGTGGAATGTCATATGAGGGCTATGCCGACCCCATCACAAACGACGGGCCCGGATTTCACTTGAACATGCTTGTTAGCAAGCTCACTGAGCGCGTCACTCGAGCCATTGAGGCTAGCGACGTTAGCTCAGCCCTTCCGGTTGCGAGAAACCGCGGACGGGGTAACGCACGAAACTCAATCGACAACTACCAAGCATAATGGGGCTTAGGGGCTCAAAGACGCCCAACGCCTCAGCTACGTCCGATGCTAGGATCCGTGACTCTGCCTCGTCTGATCCCTAAAACGCCTCGGCTGTGCCTAACGCCAGGATTCGTGACTTCATCTGGCCCGATCCCTAAACTGCCTCAGCTGCGCCCGATGCCATGATCCGTGACTCCGTCTCACTCGATCCCTAAACTGTCTCGGCTGCGCCCGACGCTAGGATCCATGACTCAGTCTGGCCCGATCCCTAAAACGCCTTGGCCGCGCCCGACGCTAGGATCCGTGACTCCACCTCGACTACGCTCGACGCCAGGATCCGTCACTCCGCCTCACTCGATCCCTAAAATGCCTCGGTTACGCCCGACGCCAGGATCCGTGACTCTACCTCGCCCGATGTCTAAACTACCTCGGCCGCGCCCAACGCCAGGATCCGTGACTCTACCTTGCCCGATCCCTAAACTACCTCGACTGCGCCCGACGCTAGGATCCGCTAACAAAACCCACTAGGTGATTCTACCCGAATCGCCTGGGGGCTCGAGGACTACACCTGCAGGTGCGCTCGCGCACACCCGTTGACGAAACAAAACTTCCCTAGCTGACAAACACGAAACCCCTCCCAAATGATTCTACCCGACTCACCCAGGGGCTCAGGGGCTACACCCACGGGTGCGCTCGCGCGCACCCGCCGACAAGGTAAGAATTCCCTAGACGATTCTACCCGAATTGCCCGGGGCCTCGGGGGCTCCTGATGGGTTCATAAACCTGGGGTCCTTCATGGACCGGCTTCCCAGCAAAGGCTCAGCCCAGCAGACGACGTCGCGAACAACGCGCAACTCCTAGGCCAGCTTAGAATACCTAAACGACAGGCCAGAAGGGTGATCCAATCTCCGACCGGAATGCCTCGCTAAGGAGGAACATCGCTCGTTTCCGACTCCGGCCCGTTTCTCCGATCAGAAGGTCTCGCTTCTGACTCCGACGTGTCTCTTCAACCGGAAGGCTTCGCTTCTGACTTCGACCCGCGTCTCCGACCGGGGATACACCGAACCTCTGCTTACAGCTCTTCTCTGACTGGCGTAGTCGGAGCCGACTGGGACCAACCGACCGGGGACGCCCGCTCGGTGAGGACTAGGAAACGGGCGGAGCAAATAAAGCAGAACGCTCAAGTCAACAGCAATACCGAGGACCGTACCCTATACATCTACAGGACAGTACCAACAGGGCATGGTAGAAGGGCACCCTGCAACCTTCCAGGCATGTCAGAACCCCAACAGTATTGAGGGCGCCGATATTTACCCTACAGTATTGTGGGCGCCATCAATTTCCATACCAGACAAACGCAGTAAGGCCTCCCACATGCATCTGGGCATCCACAGTGTTGTGGGCGCCAGTATTTACCGTACCTGGTGACCACGGTGAAAACCTCCCATATGCGTCTGACATCAACATTATTGTGGGCGTCTACAATCATCTTGTACCCGACGGCTTGGACAACAAGACTTAGTAGCATACGTACTCTATCTCTCGCTTGTAAGGCCATCCCCTTCATCTATAAAAAGGGATGCACTCTCTCCCAATAAGGACACTGGATCCATCAGTTCACTTACATCGATTCACCATCTACTAGCTTTAGACACTCTAAAGCTACACAGAGCGCACGCTCGAACACTTAGCACAAGAGAACTCGTATCACTCTTGGCTCTTCAGACCCGGGTCCGATCGGACCTCTTGCACCTCCATCTTACTCTCTTCCGTTTGTAACCCCACAGCAAAATTCGAACAACTGGGCTTAGGAATAAAAGTCACCGATCGACTCAATCTGGACGTAGGACACGTTGCCTGAACTAGTATAAACCCTGTGTCATTGAGTGTTAGACCACATCCGATCACAACGTACGACAAAACTATAAATATTTACGTGTTGGTCACTTTTTAAACCGACAAAAGGAATCTATCTTTTTTTTAATACATGGTTAATACCTAAGACAAAATATCCCCGTACCTACAGTTTTCCTGTGTCTAGATTTCAATTGATTTCCGTGAGATGTACTATGTACGATCGATTTTGGTGAAATTCCTTCATGAAACCATGCACACGCGATGGACCCATGAAGAGAGAGCTATCCTGGGCCATGGGCCCATGGCTAATGGCAGCCCAGGACAGCTGGTAACCCAGGCTAAACGACCTTGTCAAACAGGAAATGCTAATTTTTTGGTTGGTTGGTTCCTGCTACTACCATCAGCACTTGAGCAGCCCAAAACGACCTTGTTTTTTCTTCAAGGCCAGAGGTAATACTGATACAAAAAGTCAGATTAAGACCACAATATTGGTTTAGATCGCTTCAAAACTCGCCGAAATCATTGGCCGTTCTTCCCCAAACCTCAGCCATTTGACCCCGGATATCGTATATTTAATTTAGTTTGTTCAACTAACCGACGCAGTGACGCACACCACAAACTTGTCACGCGCACGATATTCCGCTTCAAAACTGTACTGCTGCGTAACAGAAAGTCACGCGCACGCAGCATGCAGGTGGAGGTCTGGTGGAGATATTCGTACACGCGTGCGGCGCGGTTCCGACAAGTCAGCACCCACAATCCGTTGATGATTCTATTTCACCACAGACGACTTCTGCTGTTTTTCTGTATCCGAACTTGTTGAACAAAGACGTAGTCACATGGAACGGGAGTAGAACTGTAATCTCATAAATTAACACAGTAACTATCGTAACTCAAAGTGATTACAGAATAAATTATTTGTAGCCAGCTACATAATAGTAGTTATATATAAGTTATTCAGTAGCCAGCTACAAAATAAGTTATTCTGTAGCCACCTCATAATTTTATATATTAATTTACGCTAATGTCAATACATATTTACGATAGTTGGGTTAGTATAACACATGGAGATATTTACCATAACATTATAGTAAACTACTTAGTAAGGAGTTACTATAATCTCATAAATTAACATAGTAATTATCGTAACTCAAAGTGGCTACAGAACACGTTATTTTGTAGCCAGCTACATGTATATATATATATATATATAGACACACACACGTCACGTTCCTTGCTGTTGGAGGACTAGGAGCACTGCCGGTGCTAGCGTCCAAGCGAAACGGCTAGCCAGCAGCCAGCGACTGACTGCTTCTCACTCCCCCAATGCAAGCATTGCAACCAAGAACAAGAACCGGTCCGTCCTTGCCTGAATGCCTGTGCTGTATGCATGCACGCATCGACGGTAATTAAAACGTTTCTTGTTTGACTACCTGTCTACCTACTGATGTCCGGCCGGCCCCCGGTTTTCATCGTCAGCTGCGGTGCTTTCTCGGCCGTTTCGCTTTCGCTTTCACCCCGGTAAGTGGCCCTTGTTTAGTTCGCGAAATTTGGATTTTGGGGCTACTGTAGCACCTTCGTTTTTATTTGACAAATAGTGTTCAAACATTGACTAATTAGGCTTAAAACGTTCGTCTCGCAATTTCCCACCAAACTGTGCAATTAGTTTTTCTTTTCGTCTACATTTAATGCTCCATGCACGGGCCGTAAACATTCGATGTGACAGGTACTGTAGCAACTTTTTGAATTTTGGGGTCCAACTAAACAAGGGCTAGATCGAATAAACTGATGAGACTTGACTCAGAATGGGTGCAAATATTCTCATTGCAGTACTGTCTCTAGAACCGTGGAACGCAATGCAAGGACTGAAAACGCCACAAGTTTTGTCATGCGTACGTACTTTATACGTTACTAAAAATACATGAAACTAGGTAGAGAAAGGGAGGTAACGGTAATACTACGTCCGGTCAGAAAAAAGGGAGCGAGTATGTCATTATTAGATTAATAATGGAACATGTATTTATAGAAAACATATTTGGATACTAATAATATTGAGATTAATTTTTATAAACTTAATTAAGCTTGTTCAAATTCAAATATAGAATTGCACTCTTTTTTTATCGACGGAGGGAGTACAATATCACATGGCGTATTACCGTTTTTTTCCTGGTTGTTTTGAAGACAAGAAGATGTGTGGTTGGTAGTGCCATGTACATGTGAAGTACTGACCAGAACATCTGATGAGCTATGACCCTGTTCGCTTTGCTGAAAAGCCACGATTGAAAGTACTGTTCGTTGATTTATAGTAAAAGAAAAATACTGTTCATTTGTTGAAATAGTATGGCTCATAATACAAGCGAACATGTATCTTTCCACGACTCCGGTAGTAGTAGCAGGAGAAATCCCAGCTTGGTACTCAACCGTGTGGCTCGCTGGCTGGCCGTGTGGACTGATACAAAAATCAGCTACTCATCGGCTACTAAATTACATATTACCCATCTATTATATTATACCTTTTTAGGCTATCGTCTGATATTACATTTTATTATAAATCTAACCAAGTTATATATTACAATAGTTAAGGTCTATTAGTTAATATATATACATGCGGCCTTATATAAACCGAACTGGAGGGAGCAGCACACTAAGGCCAGTCTCAGTGGTGGCTTTCATTTCTCAGCTTCCAATACTGCCATGTCAGTTTTGTAGACTTGGATTAAGAAATAAAACTGGCTCTTTCAGTGGGAGGTTTCATTTCACTATTTGCAAGACAAGTTGCAACAATTAATGTTCGTATGATGTTGTGATCCTATGTGCCATATAAACTATGTAGCCATTTGAAAATATGTCTAAAGAAAACCATAGCCACTTTGATAACTACAATATATTGCATGCCAACAAATAATCGTGTAAAATAAAATATATTAGTTAATCCAATATTCATGAGTGCACGACGAGAACCACGTCTCTATGTCTCAGGCCTCGGTGACACCTGGGTGCGAGTATGACTAGAACGTCAAAGCCGTGGCTACTCTGCCTGCTCTGTCTGCTCTGCTTGCACTGGGTGCTCTGCCTGCTCCTGGTGCCGCTCGGTCTCCTCCTGAGGCTCAATCTCCTCCACCCGAGCGCCCTCTGGTGCATCCCCCCAGAGATACACGCCGACCTCCAAGCATGATAGTACCATGTGGACTACAAAGACTAGCCTCAAGCTGCTCGACTACGGTCCTCTGAGCTGGTGACAATTGATCGTCAATACGAATACCACTGCCTCTGCCACCTCTTTCAGCACGCTCTATGGCGGCGGCCACTACTGTTGCTCTCTCTGTCTCTATGTCACCTCTCTTTCACTTCTTTGTAGTGGTTTTCTTTGGCCCCTTTCCCTTTTCCTGCTCTATCAAGCGAGGCGGACGCCTCTCATCATCGCCAGGGCCACCCCCGACATTCCTGCAACCAGCCATAACTGACACTGCAAAGAACACAACTGATGAGCAAAGGACCACTGCCACTGACAAACAACAACTGTCATTGACTCCCCTAGCACTGAGAATCACTTCCTAACTAACAATTGCTGAGGCTTGGCCCTGAGTTTATCTGTCACAGCTCAACTTCCACTGCCTCACTGCCCAACTCGCTTAGATCATAGCCGGGACCTGTGAAAAGGTGAGAACTGAGCACGTCGGGTCACCACACAATCACGACAAGGGATCCTGGAGAAATCGGCAATGAACCGAGGAAACACCGGACACGGAGCTCCGGACGCCGGGAACATGAGTACTGAGTTACCTTGGTCGGCGGTGGTAGTGGATCTTGGAGGCGATGGCGACTGTCGTCGTTGCGGTAAGCAGGGATGCGGCAGAACGCTGGCGCGAGGGTGGCGTGAGCGCGGGGTGAACGGGCGGCTTCACGTCTTATGCTTGACATATGTTTTGTTGAAACGGCAACGTTTGTTTATTTGTTGATCTTGTGTGTCAAACTTGCGGGGGTTAAGACATGGAAAAATGTAGGTGTGATGACCAGTGGCGGAGCATTGGGACTGAATAAGTGGGGGCCAAATTGTTCCATAAGATCATAGTTGAAATACAGTCATCACCACTGTATACTGTGTAATAAAATGCTTAAAGCCTGGAAGCACCCTGACATTGTTCTCTTGTTCTTGCATTTTACTGTTAGATTAGAGTTAGCTATCTTTCTTAGATTTACTCATTTATATCTATCAATTTATTAGATAAGGGTTAAGTTTGATTTGGGATTCACATATTAAGCATCATACATTTGTTTTTTTTTTCTATCTTTCTTTCAATTAGAGTGTGCCATTTAACTGACCCTGTGTGATGCAGTATGAACTGACGGATGATGCCTATAGCTCTTGACAAATCTACGGAGCAGCCATGGCCCAAAAATAAGATCCAAACGCCCCCAGTGACGGTGCTACGCGCGGGCACGTGGATGAGGCAGCCGGAGCTAGTGACGGCACGCGGTGGCCGGAGTGGCAAGCACGACGGCTAGGGCTGCGCGAGCGGCGATGGTTGGCGTGGTGACCAGAGTAGCACGGGTGTGGGCACGGCAAGTGCGGGCGTGGCGAGGGAGGCACGGTGGCTGGAGAGAGCACGGTGGCTGGAGAGGCGCAACGACGGCGACGGTTAGGTTTAGGGCGGCGGGGGTGCGATGTACGGAGAGAAAAGGATGGGCGCGGTTAAGAGAAAAGGAAGAGGGTGGCCCCCACATGTCAGTCGGATTTTGAAATAGAGCTCGCGAACATAGGTGCGATCGGACGCGCTGACGCAAAAGATCTGACGCTACTCCTCCAGAGTCCGATCACAAACAAAGAGCTCCAGAACGCCGCAGACATCGAGTATGACCAGACACAGAGCTGAGTCCGATCAATCATGTGTTCCATCTCGCACTGACCGAACGTGAATTTCATCTTGTCACCGGACGCGCGTGAAACACTGTTGATCGTCCGGTTCCTTTTTCAGTTATTGTATCTCCTCCTGATGTACTAACCAGACGCTGCAATGGGTGTGTCCGGTCCTTACGTCCGGTCCCTCTTCAGCTGTGTTTACTCCTCCTTTCTTCATGACGCTTTCTCCCAACCAAGTCCCAACTTCAATAAGACCCAAATAAACATCAATTGGGATAGGTATGAAAGACCTCTCTCAAACCCTTAATTTTTTTAAAATAATTTGCCTTCAGCTATAGTTCTTTCTAGAAAAATAGGCAACAAGAGAGTCGAGGATCAACCTGTGGCAACTCAATAGGGTTTATAACCAATAGGAGCCTCAAATGCTCTCCCTATTTATTGACGAACACAGCGGATGCCCAAAAAATAACCGAAAAGAAACGACAAAGCAACACACATGCATATGCGATGCAATACTTGAAAGAAAATCTAGTTGCTTGTCAGGTTTGATCCAAGGTTAAGCTTTTTCACACATTTTTCGGTGGTTATCTTAACCATGTTAGACAAGCCCTAAGTGCATTACTAAAAATTAAACATGTTTTATATTACAATGCAATGCAAGGAACAACACAAACTAATTTTTTAGTGAAGTTACTTAGGTCAAGCACATTGAGCTCATTCCTCAACCGACAAAAAGTAGCCTCATTTAGTGGTTTTGTGAAGATATCCGCCAATTGATCTTCGGTCCTCACACCTTCTAGTGATATATCATTTTTAGCAACATGATCTCTAAGAAAGTGATGATGGATATCTATGTGCTTGGTGCGAGAGTGTTGAACCAGGTTATTAGCAAGTTTTACCACGCTCTCATTGTCATATAAAAGAGATACCTTTTCTAGAACTACACCATAGTCTAGAAGAGTTTGCTTCATGTAAAGGATTTGTGCACAGCAAGCACCTACGGTAATGTACTCCGCCTCGGCGATGGATAAGGCCACACTATTTTGCTTCTTAGAGGTCTAAGACACTAGTGATCTACCAAGCAAATGGTACCCTCCGGATGTGTTTTTTCTATCAATTTTGCAACTGTCATAATCCAAATCGGAATAGCCAACTAGTTGGAATCTAGTTCCTTTAGGATACCAAAGACCAATGGTTGGTGTGTGCTTAAGGTACCTAAGGATTTCTTTAACAGCAACCAAGTGAGCCTCCTTAGGATTAGCTTGAAATCTAGCATGCATACACACACTAAACATGATGTCGGGCCTAGATACAGTTAAATATAACAAGCTACTAATCATAGAATGATAAATAGTTTGATCAACCGATTTACCTTCCTTATCTAGGTCGAGATGTCCATTAGATTGCATTGATGTCTTGATTGACTTACATTCATCAATTTTGAACCTCTTGAGATAATCCTTGGTATACTTTTCTTGGGAGATGCAAATCCATTCTCTCATTTGCTTGACTTGAAAGCCAAGAAAGAATGTAAGCTCTCCAATCATAGACATCTCAAACTCCTTTGACATCAATTCACCAAACTCTTTGCACTAGTCTTCATTTGATGAGCCAAATATGATATCATTAACATATACTTGATAAATGAAGATCTCTCCATCAAGATTCTTGGTGAATAGTGTGGTGTCGACCTTTCCAATGGTAAAGCCCTTTTCAATGAGAAAATCCTGAAGACGCTCATACCAAGCTCTAGGGGCTTGCTTTAGCTCATATAGCGCCTTGAACAACCTAAAAACATGATTAGAATATCTAGGATCTTCGAACCCAGGAGGTTGATTAACATAGACTAGTTCATTTATGAAGCCATTTAAAAATGTACTTCTAACATCGATTTGATATAATTTCATTTCATGATGAGATGCATATGCAAGAAGAATACGAATGGCTTCAAGTCTTGCAACTGGTGCAAAGGTCTCTCCAAAATCCAACCCTTCAACTTGAGAGAACCCATTTACAACTAGCCTTGCCTTGTTCCTCACAACGATGCCTTGGTCATCTTGCTTGTTGCGGAACACCCACTTTGTTTCAATGACTCTTGCATCTTGTGGTCACTCTTCAAGTGTCCAAACTTTATTGCGGGTGAAGTTGTTCAATTCTTCATGCATAGCATTTATCCAATCCGAATCTTAGAGAGCTTCTTCTATATTCTTAGGCTCAATGCAGGAAACAAACGAGTGATGTTCAATAAAGGAAGCAAGTTTTTATGAGCGAGTCATTACACCCTTTAAAGGACTCCCTATAATGAGATCTTGTGGATGTGCTTGAAGTATAGGAGAATTTCTTCTATCAACCACTTGAGGAGGAGGTTGTGGAACATCAACATCTTGAGCTTGTGCCACCATTTGGTCATGAGAGACATGAGTATCTTCATTTTCTACTCTCCCGTCTTTATCATCATCTTATGGCATATTTGATGAAGAGGGTGATCAATCACTTGAACATCATCTTCATTATCTTTGGGCTTGATGTCTCCAACCAGAAAGTTCTTCATGGCCTTCCTCGATGGTTCATCACCTACATCATCAAGATTCTCATGTGCTCCTTAGGAGCCGTTAGATTCATCAAATTTCACATCATATATTTCTTCAACCAAGCCGGTGGCATGATTAAATACTCGATATACTTTGGACTTTGATGAGTAACCAACAAGAAAACCAATATCACAATATCTTTGGAACTTTCCTAGGTGTTGCCGCTTCTTGTAGATGTAGTATTTGCAACCAAACACTCGAAAGAATGAGACATCCGGCTTCTTCCCATTGAGCAACTCATAAGGGGTCTTGCCAAAAAACTTTTGGAGAAATAGGCGGTTGAATGTATAGCATGCGGTGTTGATGGCTTCCGCCCATAGATCTTGAGGTGTATTGTACTCATCAAGTATTGTTCTTGCAAGGGTGATTAGTGTTTGGTTCTTTCTCTCTACTACACCATTTTGTTGAGGAGTGTAGGTTGCGGAGACCTCATGCTTGATCCCAACTTCATCACAATATGCTTTAATATTTGTGCTATCAAATTCTTTCCCATTGTCACTTCTTATCTTTTTGAGCTTCACTTCAAATTTATTGTGTTCTCTTGGCAAACTTCTTGAAACACGCGGCCACTTCGGTCTTGTCATGAAGGAAGAACACCCAAGTGTATCTAGAGTAGTCATCAACTATCACAAGACAATAGAGGTTGCCTCCCAAACTCTTGTAAGTTATTGGTCCAAATAGATCAATGTGGAGAAGCTCTAGCACTCTAGTTGCTGACATGTAAGCTTTGGTTGGATGAGTATTTGTAACTTGCTTGCCGGCTTGACATGCACTACAAAGCTTGTCCTTCTCAAATTTCACATCCTTCAAACATCTCATCAATTCATTTTTCATTAACTTCTTGAGTGAACTCATCCCAACATGTGCAAGTCTTCTATGCCAAAGCCACCAAAGTGATGTTTTGGTGAATAAGCATGTCTTCAAGTTTGCATCTTCGAAGGTGAAGTTCACTAGATATAGGTTGTTGTATCTAAAGCCCTTGAATATAACTTGATCATCATTTTTCTTTGACATAACCACTTCCTTCTCGGTGAACAAACATTGGAAGCCAAGATCACATAATTGACCAACGGATAGCAAGTTGAAACTCAATGAAGCAACATATAGCATATTTGATATTGAGTGATCATTTGATATTGCAACTTTGTCCAACCCTTGTACTTTGCCCTTTGAATTATCATCAAAAGTAATCCTTTCTTGACCATCTACTTCTTCATCTAGTGAGGTTAACATATGAGGATCACCGGTCATATGTTGAGTGCAACCACTATCAATAACCTAATGACTTCCACCGGTCTTGTAGTTCACCTACACACACAAGAGATCAAGCTTGTTGTTTAGGGACCCAAACTTGATGAGAACCCTTCACTTTCTCAACTAGAGACTTAGTAACCCAAATTTGCTTAGGCCTATTTTTGTTGGGTGGACCTAAAAATATGACTTTCATCTTTCCACTAGAATCTTTTCTAAGCATATAGTGAGCATTGAAGGCAAATGGTCTAGCATGCTTGGGCAAGGGTTGTGGTGGTGGAGTTTCATACTCATGAGCAAAGTGACCTTCTTGTCCACACTTAAAGCATCTCTTTGGCTTAGGCTTTGACTTGTATTGTTGTTGATGTTGAACTTGAGCTTTCTTCTCTTGATTTGTCAAGAACCCAATACCACTTCTATCATCTTCATCACGGTGTTCATAAGTAGCTCGCTTTGGAGATATTGGCCTCTTGTAAACTTGCTCAAACCGGTCTTGAGATGTTCTTTCTCCAACTTGAGTTTTATGTTTTCTTCTCTAAGTTCATCGTGATTCTTCTCCATCTTGAGTCTCGTGTTCTCTTATCTAAGTATCCCATTTTCAAGAGCCATATCATGATCATTGTCAAGATTCTCTATCACTATTGTGTTTGCGGTTGATAGTTTTTCAAGATCCTTCTTGAGCTTTTTATTTTCATTCTTGAGCTTGACATAATCATCATGGTTGTTACTCAACCACTTTCTTGCCTTTGCTACTAGAACCTTGCTCAATGCTCTAAAAAATCAAGTCATCGCATAATGTAGCTATATCAATCTTAGCAACATTGTTAGTTGCATCATGCGGTTCATTTGATAATAACTCATGAGAAAGAACAAGATTGTCATGGTTAATCTTGAGATTGGTGTACTCTTCTTTTAGCAAGTTGTAACTAGTGGTAAGCTCATCGTGTATCTCCTCAAGTTTATTATGTTTTTCCTCTAAGCTCCCTTTTTGAAGTTTTGAGCTCCTTGAGTTTGAATGACGCAATTTTATTTTCATCTCTAAGCTCATCACTAGCTTTTTTGGCTATGTCATACTTTGCTAAGAGTGAGTTATTCTTAAGTTCTAGCTTCTCATTTTTTGCTTTTGTCTTTCTAATGATTTTAGTGTATTGGTTTAACAATTTCACCGCCACCGTGACAGTTGATGGACCGATTCATCTTCTTGTTCTACAGCATGGTCCCTACCAACAACAGTAGAATAGAATTGTAGAAAAAACAAACTAGAATTGTAGAAAAAACAAACTGGGGCGGCGGAAGCGGAACGGGATGACAACTGAGAAGAGGTACATCCCTACCGTGCGTGCGCATTTGAAAACTTTATTATATTATTATAGTCGAGTCGATAAAGAAAGACAAACAAACACCCGGCATCGGCATCGGCATCGGCATCTCCCTGGTGTTGGGGCCCACCGCTGCCTTTCTTGTCGTGACGTCATCCCTGGCAAGCCGTGACGCGAGCATGAGGTCACGCCCAAAAGTACAAATCCATCGTATTACTCCCTCCATCCCAGAATATCTGTCGTTCTCGCTTTCCGAGAAATAACTTTAACAAAATATATATTAACAAATATTATTATTTATGATACATAATTAGCATAATTGGAAAGATCTTTGAATCTAGTTTTTTAATAAATTTATTTGGAGACACAAATGTTGCACATATTTTGTACAAATTGAGTCAAAGTCGTGGCACGGACACAAAAAAAAATGACAGATAAATTAAGACGGAGGGAGTACATGGCAGTATTTATTTAGAAGAGCGATGGACCAATGAGAGGGGGCGTGTGAACGCCACAGTGAAAAGGAATAAGTTGACCGGGGGAGGGTCACAAGTCAACAAAAAAAACATACTACACACACAGGAAACATCTATGATCCATCAGCGGGGGGGAAATGGAGGCAGCTGGCTGGTCAGTATCCATCCATGCGTTGACTGGTGAGCACGCTTGGCGCTTGCGGGGGGCGTGGCCACGGCCCACGGATGGACAAATCAAAAGTTCAAAACGCACCAGGTCGTCGCCGCTGGTGCGTATGCAACCACCGTTTGTACAGTAGTACACATTATGTAGAAGAAGGCCTTGTTTAGATTGTAAATTTTTTCACATCTCTTCGTCACATCAAATCTTTGGACACATGCATAGAGTATTAAATGTAGATAAAAAAATAACTAATTACATAGTTTGATTGTAAATTACGAGACGAATGTTTTGAGCCTAGTTAGGTCATGATTGGACAATAATTGTCAAATACAAATGAAAGTATTACAGTGCCAAATACTGATTCCTAACCTCAATCTAAACCAGGCCGAAGAAGAAAAATCAATCAATCAGTGGCTACCGAAGATTCAGAAGCCACAGAGGTCAGAGGAATCCGTATATAATATAATAAGAATATACTATGCATTCATTTTGACTTCCTTCCGATCAAACGGGGGATTACGAGTACGAGTACGAGTTGTACGTGAGGAAGTACCGAGAAGGAATATTGGTGACCTTTCAGCCTGTTGGCGTCATCGTATCAGCCATGCTTATCAATTATAATACAGTGTTTTTTTCTCACAACAAAACAACATCAGCCGGTTTATAACCTCGCGCTCAATTCCCAGATATCGCAGCAGCCCGCGTTGCGCTCGTGTGTACTAAATACTGTATACTACTTACTCCTCGTTATGGATAGTTTATAACCCTGTTCGCTTGAGTCCATTACAAAACACACACGGACGCAACGGGAGCGCCATGTGCAGCGCTGTGAAACAACCACGACCGGATGCGGGGCCGCGGCCTGCATTCCTGCTGGGTGAGTGTGGAACGAACCGATGGGCGATGGGTCACCACAGGCGCGGCTTGGGTTTGGTTTTGGGCGGCGCGTGGGTGTCCGGGCGTGCGTGCCCGGCGCCCAGCCGAGAAACTCTAGCTAGTACGATAGCATGCATCTCCAATAGTAAGCATGCATCTCCAATAGTATACACTCTTGCCATAGTTTTGCGAAGTAAGAGAAGGATGCTAGAGTTTAGGTTGCTAGATTTTAGGTTGGTTTTGGTTGAGAGACTAAGTAGAACGAGACACTCTTGCCATAGTTTTGCGAAATAGAATGGTCTCCTCTAGTGTTTGGTTGCTAGGGGCATGATCATCGTTGTTCTGTGTTTGGTTACACTCGAAAATAGGATCAATCATCGATATGCAAGGACACATTCATCAAATTCTTTTTCTTTTCTTTTCTTCTTCCTTATCCTTTCTCTCTGTCCTTTTTGTCACGGAGGCTCCCTGCACCTGCACCTACGGCCGGGCCTCTCCTCCGCACTCGTTGCTGCCACCTGCACCTACGGCCGGGCCTCAACCCCGCGCTCGTTGTTGGCGCCTATACGCACGGCTAGCGACCTAGCGTGCCCACGGCCAGGTCTTCGCAGGGGCGCTCAAGCCCACGTCCGCCGGTAGCAGGCGCATGCCGTCTTTTTCCCCACACGCCAAGCCAGCCTCTCCCGCGTAGGCGGCGCTCGCAACTCTTCTTCTTCCCCTCACTTGGCCGAAGGCCGAAGCAGCCTTTTGTCCTAGGTGCGACGGACGAGTCCGTCAGGGACAACTGAGCCCCAGGTCTACGTGGAACGTATTCTTAGTAGGATGGTCCTGTCTCTAGTTGACTCCGAACCAAATACAAAGTCCAAGTGGGATATCCCACTTTGTTCCATCACATCCTTAGAACCAAACAGTACCGTAGATGATATTTTCTTTCCTATATGTTTAGCATGCACTCCCTATATTTCAAATTATAAGATGTTTTGATTTTTTACATAGAATTTACTATGTATCTAAACATATATTACATCTAGATGCATAGCAAAATAGATATAAAAAAAGACAAAACTACTTATAATATGGAGGGAGGGGGGTTTAAATGTTTTCTATTATATACATTGTTCTCTTTCTTAATCTAAATATCGCACAAGAGAATAAAGAAGGTACGGAGTACATATCTTTCGTTAGATTAGAGGTGTATAAAAAAGGTCTACGTAGTTATTTTCCTCAAGAGAAATAGAGAAGATATTTCTAACATTTAGGCCCTGTTCGCTGGTCTAAAACTTGGCTGAAAAACACCGTTCTGGCTGAATCGTTATGAGAGAAAAATGTTGTTCTAACTAAAAAAGCCGAACAAATCGAATATGAGGTAAGCCAAACAGGGCCTTAATGCAAATTCAGAGGTAACCAATTACTAACCATTAAATTAAAAACGCTCTAATAACAGAATGAATGAATGAGAACGGTGCCGCGCGGCGGCGCCAGAAATATCGACGTAGGTATCGTTTAGTTTCAAAAAATTTATCTAAAAAGTGATACAGTAACCATCATATCGAATCTTGCGATATGTACATGGTGTATTAAATATAGACGAAAAAAAACTAATTACACAGTTTGGTTGGAAATCACGATATAAACATTTTGAACCTAATTAATCTATAATTAAACACTAATTAACAAATAAAAATAAAAATGCTACCGTGACCAAATTCCTAAACTTCTCCGGACTAAACAGGCCCGTACTAACCCGACCCCGGCCAAATCCACCACGCCTTGTCGCGGCTCATCAGCTGGTGGGTCACATCACACTCACTCATTACTGACACCACCAATGCTCATGCTCGACAGGTGGGAAGACCCCTCCTCCTCCTTCACGGCGGCTACCACATTTCCTTTGTTTTCCCCTTTTCCCATTTCCTTCGTTCAATCAATCGTTCCCATACGTGTAGCGTGCTCCTAGCCGTTTCCGTCTTCTCCCTCGCTGCACTGCACCCTTGCAGGCGCTTCCTTCTGCTGCAGCGCCTTTATTGCACTCACCAGTCTTGCCCTTCCCAGCTGCCCTGCCAACGTCGTCCAGCTCCAGCAGTGGAGGGCGGCGGAGCTAGCATAGCACACCAAGCGGCGACACGCCAGTAAGCCTGCCTGCCCCCAGCGCCACAGAAATCTACGTACATATAATTGCAGCCCCAAGCACCGTGTTCCTCTTCCTCCCCTTCCCGGCTTGGCTTACCCTTCCCCAGCTAGCGCCTAGCCCCCACCGTCCCGGCCGTATAATCAATCAATCCGCTCTCCTAGCTCCTACTCGCCGGTGAAGAGAAGAAGGGCACACGCCACGGAGCCGGGGACCTGCTAGCTGCCTGCTCCCTTCAGTTCTCAGGTACGAGTCTCTCCATCTCGATCGACATCTTCTCCTCCTCCTCTTTCTCTCTCGGACCATTTCTGCGATAGCTGTCTGCCTTTCCTTTCTGCCCTGGATCCTGATCCTGGCATCTCCCTGCTGCGGTGGACAAGGCCGTCCTCGTCTCGTGCCTTTTTTCTCATCTCTGAGAAAAATCCTTTCTGCTTGCACGAGAGCTCCCGCGCCTGATCTCTCGTCTCCGCTCAGCTGCGTGCTGGTGGTAGATGCACAGGCGCCCCGACTGCTCTTTCATCGGATGCGACGAGAGAGTCCCCGGCAACCTCAAACCATGATCGTCGTTTTCTCTTTCGTGTCTGTGTGCTTGAAAAAAGCAGAGGCAGGCCAGAAGTAGTTTTTTTTCGATGTATTGCCATTGAAAAAGTAATAAAAGGTTCCTTTATTAACTAAAAAAAGAAGAAGAAAGGCCATGATCGTCTCTCCTCGTTCCTCGACCCGTGTGCCAGACCCAAGCCAAGGTGCCAGGTGGTGACTTGTTCGTCAGGTTTTTTGTTTCGTTCCGGAGGAGGATTTGGGGTGTTTAGCCTGAAGCCAAAATGATGAGCCGTGCTCGATCGTCTTTGTTCCTAGCACCAAATCTTTCCTCCCTACGGACTGAACTTTCATCTCAGGAAAGAACAGGGTTAGTTGGATTGGTGTAGGCGGAGCATATCCAATCTACCGCATGTTCAGTTAGTGCAGCAGCAACCCTGTACTGCTTTGCGCTGTAAAGAGTAAGACAGAGGCAGGGTGCCCTGCGGTCACAAATGTTTCCCTACGGCAGGGAGTAGGGACATCTTGGTGCTTATGAGGTCACATCGTCGTGCTATAACCAAGTATTCCTGAATCCTGGATGGGGACAGTGATGAGAGGGCACTCGCTGGTTCTCGCCATCCATCTCTCTGAACCAACCATGCATCAGATCCGTGGCCAGTGATAGGACAATTTTCCCGGACACTTGTTTCAAATGATCTGCCATGCCTGTTATTTTTATCCAACATTAGTATCTCAGGAGTCAGGATGCAAAAAATTCTCAGTGAGATGCAATTACAGCTCTCATCTTACACATGGCAAATTGACAATGCATTTTTTGCAGAGTAAAAGTTGCCTCAAGAAGATTCCTCTGCTCTGCTGCATGTTGAATTTGAGCACCACAAGGCTACCGTAACAAGTGTGGATATGAGTTGGTGTTGTCTTCCTCGCAGAGGAGCCAAGAAAGAAGAGAATCCTTACTCCAGCAACCTAGGCGGTAAGCAAAATGTATTTGCATGCTTCACAATTTGCTGCGTTGGTATGCTAATGCTAGCTGCAAATTATCATGCATTTAGCCAGCTTGTCTGAAAAAAAGAAGCCAAAACACTGTAGCGGCTGGTTTTGTGAGAGAGAAATACTGTAGCGTCTGAAAGATGCACTGTAGCATTGTGAGGAGAACAAGCCGGATCAGCCGGCTGGTCTGAAATTTTCAGACCAGCCGAACGCCGCCGTATCGGTCTTTAATCAGTTCTGTTTTCAACACTTCTCCCTCTCAATGCCTTGATGCAATTTGGAACAATTGTATGACCTAAGTATATAGAAGAAGTATTTCAGAAATGGCTGTAGTGTATTGCAGAAGATAGAATGAATGTACTAGTGCACTATGCCTAACCCATTTCCTTTTGCATTTTTTTAGCATTGCGATATTCCAGTTATAATGCACATTTTGTACTGCTTTCAGGTATTTATTCTGAGATAAACATAAGGGTCTTCTCCTATGCTGAGTTAAGATCTGCCACAGACAACTTCAACCGAACGAACAAAGTAGGTCGAGGTGGCTTCGGTACAGTTTATAAGGTGACAATTCATTTCTTCATCCGTTGTTCAGTTTGAGGGTACAGACCAATGGAGTGATGAATCTCTTTTAGTTTTAACATATGTTATTTAATGTTGCAGGGAACCATTCGAAATGGGCGAGAGGTCGCGGTAAAAGTTCTTTCTGCTGAATCCAGGCAGGGCATCAGAGAATTCTTGACAGAAATTGATGTCATTACTAACGTGAAGCATCCCAACCTTGTTGAATTAATTGGCTGTTGCGTTGAAGGAAATAACAGGATTTTGGTATATGAATATCTTAAAAACAGCAGTCTTGACCGTGCACTGTTGGGTATGAACCTTGTACTCTTGTTACTAAAGTTGATGTTTTGCTACATGATTGAATTGCAACATTGACTTTAGTTGCCTTATTAACAATTTACCCTATGCTTCTGCAGGTTCTAACAGTGAGCCTGCTGACTTCACCTGGAGCATAAGATCTGCTATATGCCTTGGAGTTGCTCGAGGCCTTGCTTACCTGCATGAAGAGATCGCATCACCGATTGTACACAGAGACATCAAGGCTAGCAATATACTACTTGACAAAAATTACGTCCCCAAGATCGGGGATTTTGGTCTGGCCAAGCTATTTCCTGATAATGTCACCCATATCAGCACCCGAGTAGCTGGAACAACGTGAGTATCGACCTATTTGCAGTTTTGGCACTTGCCTTGATTTGCGATCGTATTTCCTTATGGTAACTTGATTGTTGGGCTGCTTGCAGAGGCTACCTTGCACCTGAATATGCATGGCATGGCCAGCTAACCAAGAAAGCGGATATATACAGTTTTGGTATCCTTGTCCTGGAGATAGTGAGTGGCACAAGTTGTTCCAGGAGCATACTGATGGATGACAAGGTTCTCCTAGAGAAGGTCAGTCTTTTTCACTTCATCTGCCTGACTGCTTGCTTTTTCTGAATGTTTTGGCATCCACAAAATACACAGAACTATAGAAATGCGCAACACCACTTCACAACAACAGCAGCCTGGCAAAATGTTAGCTGAAGTTGCACAGTAAATTGTTTAGTTGTCAAACGATTGACATGCACAAATGTTTGTCCAAAAAAAGCCTAACTCTGAACATTCACAACAGACATGGGAGCTATATGAAGCGAAGAGGCTCAAGGAACTGGTGGATCCAGCCCTTGTTGATTACCCTGAGGAAGAAGTCATCAGGTACATCAAGGTGGCCCTCTTCTGCTTACAGGCGGCCGCCGCTCGCCGGCCGACGATGCCCCAGGTCGTGACCATGCTGTCCAAGCCCATCCGGATCAACGAGAGCGAGCTGACGGCGCCAGGTTACCTCCACGAGAACAGCAGGAGGAGCCCCGGGTCCGAGGCCACCGTTTCCAGCAACTACAGGTTCAAGAACTTGGCGTCCGAGGATTCCAACATGTTCAGCACGGTTGTGCCACCAACGGTGACTGAGATGAGCCCCAGGTGAAGCAACACAGGCAGATGTAAATGTAATTGAGTAATTCCTTGCGTTGTGAACTGGCGACTATGTAGAGCTACCGATCTGACGGTATAAGAGAGTGAGAGCAATGTGTGTGTTGTTGTTTCCTCCTGCAAACGCGGCAACTAGATCTTGTACATATAGATTAGTGAATTCATGCCAGAGCAATGCAAGATTGCTGCTTATTGCACAGCTTGAGATCATTATCATATTAGTGCAATAGCATATTGTCGGGTTCATAAACCCGGGGTCCCTCGGGAACCGGTTTTCACGCCAAGGCTCGGCCCAAGTCGACAGCACGTAACTCATGGGCCTGCCCATGAGTCTAAAACGACAGGCCGGAAGAGCGGCCCAGTCATCGACCGGAAGGTCTGGCCGAAGAGAAACAGCGCCCGCTCATCGGCTGCTTCGGCCCACCTCTCCGACCAGAGCGTTCGCTTCGACTCCAACCGCCACCGGACGGCCTCTCCGATCGGAAGGCCTGGTCCAAAACACTACTTCCGACTCCGACCCCGCGTCTCCGACCGGGGATAATAGGAACCCTGCTCACCTCTCTTCTCCGACCGACGCACTCAGAGCCGACTAGAGCCATCCGATAGGGGACGCCCGCTCGGTAGGAACCAGGAGACGTGCGGAGAAAAGCAAAGCAAGGCCCACAAGTCAAAACTACTGTACCAGGGACCATACCCTGCACGGAACAGTACTCTGCAGCCACCCTGACACAAACAGTATTGTAGGCGCCGACATCTCTCTCTACAGTATTGTAGGCGCCGCTAAAACTCCCATACGGTAAGGCCCCTACGTGCCTCTGGGCATCGATAGCGTTACGGGCACCAGGATTTACCGTACCGGGTGAACGTGGTGAGACTCCTCACATGCCTCTGGGCATCAAACAGTATTTGCAGGTACCGACATCTACCATCTCTGAAGAAGGCAGCACGACCTCCCATATGCATCTGACATTCTACAGTGACATCAACAGTGTTGTAGGCGCCTACTATTATCTTATACCCGTCGGCGTGGGCAGCAAGGCTTGGTAGCATACGCACCCTTTCCCTCTCACTTGTAAAGCCGTCCCCTTCATCTATAAAAGGGGGTGCACTTCCTCCAACGAAGAAGAACGATTCCAGTTGATCAGAGTTCCTTAGATCGATAGCTCACAACCACAGAACCGCCAGGTTCAGACCTCAAGCACCCGCTTGAACACTTAGCTCATAGCGAAGTTACTGTCACTCTCGGCCCTTCCGATCGGACCTCTTGTACACCCCATCTTTCTCCTTCTCGTTTGTAACCTCACTGCAAACTTCGAGCACCTGGGCTCAAGAATAAAGTCATCGACCGACCCCGACTGGATCTAGGGCACGTTGCCTGAACCAGTATAAATCTAGTGTCATTAAGTGCTAGGCCACCTCCGATCACAACGTACAGCAAAACTACAAATATTCACAAGTTGGTCACTTTCTGCACCGACAGTTGGCGCCGTCCGTGAGGAAGACGCTGTACGTTCAACACTTTTTGGTCATCGGATGGCCTATTTTTCCGCCACTCTCGCCGTGGCGGGCTCGGGCGATATGATTCGCTTCGACTCGTTGGAGTTTCCCGCACTCTCGCCCGCCGGGATGCGGGTTCCACCCGTTTTTGAGCCATCCCAGGCCTTCCTCTTCGGAAGCCTGGCCTTCGTCGCCGACCGACTCGGCGTACTACACCTCTGCGAGGAGGCTCGCGACCCGGCACCTGTCAAAGGGACGTCCTCCATAGACTCCGAGACGCGCGACTTCGATGACACGGCATCTGCTTCATTCCGAACAAACTCTCTGCTCAAACCCCACTATAAGTAATATACGTACTGTTATTCGCTCTTTATTTACTATCTCCCACCGATCACCCGGAGGGAATGTACCGCCCACGCCACAAACACCGTACGATCAGTTCCCCTATGACCACGCGTCCTCCACGGATGCATACGCTCGGGGGCTCCGATGGATGCTGGCACCATCCCCCCTCACGTCCGAATTCATGGGAATGGCAGGCTGCGTTCCTGCCGTTTCCCACAAACTCCCAGATGGCGAGGGCGAGAGCGATGGTTCCAGCATCGGTGACATGGCACCCCGCCACCGTCTGTCCCGGTAGTGCGCTATGGCAGACGCTGAGACAGCCATCAGTGGTTGTGGAGTCTACGCAAACTCACACCCCTCCGGACCCGCTTGCGGGGGCCCTCGCGTCTGCGTAAGCACACGCCGAGGAAATACGACAACGACGGTAGAACCAGCTACCGTCTACGCCGGCGCAGTTGGTGCGACACGTTGCACCCCATGCGCATGGCCTGGCGGGTGGTGCCCAGGGTCACGCCCGTCAGGTCCAACACGACATCATGAACGAGGGGAGCGATCTCCCACAATTCGCCCATGCCGGCCAGAACATCGCTGCTGCGGTAATGCTTCTGCGCGGCATTCCCGAGCCCATCGACCCCCAGGAGCGCGTAGTCTACCGGAACCTCTGGGTTCTGGTAGAAGCCACCGCCGTCCAACAGGCGGAAAGCTCCACGTCGCGACTCCGACCCGCGTCATCTCTCCCCACCGGGGGAGCGGGGACGCGCCAGACGGGTCACTCCATCCGCTCGCCGCTACAACCGTCAGGCGTGGCTCGGGAAGCGGCAGTCGCGCCACGATCCAACCCGGCGCCCGCTCCACACCAACCGTCGGTACACGAGTGGCCTGATCCACACCTAGACACTCATAGCATCGTCAGCAACCGGCATCGGGCCCAGCACGATAGTGATCTCCACCGAACGGCAGCAGCCGACATGGATCCCGGTCGAACCATCGAGGGGAGCGGTGAAACGCGCCCCAGGTGCGGTCGCCGGCTTGACGACTAGAGCCCCAGCCCTGAGGGCCCGGGGCCACGGGCCTTCAGTCGACGCATCCGGAGAGCGCCATTCCCGCAGCGTTTCCGACCGCCCACCAACATCACCAAATATACCGGGGAGACAAACCCAGGCATTTGGCTCAAAGACTTCCAACTCACCTGTCGGGCCGGAGGAGTGGATGATGACTATTTCATCATTCAATACCTTCCCATTTGCGTGGGGGGACATGTTCGGGCATGGCTTGAATTCCTTCCGCACGGCAGCATCCGCGACTGGACGGACCTCAAAAGGGTCTTCGTCGGGAATTTCCAGGGGACGTACGTCCGCCCGAGAAACTCCTTGGATCTCAAGAGCTATCAATAGGAGCCCAACGAGTTCCTACGGGATTACATCCGTAGGTTCTCCCAACGATGCAACTCCCTCCCCGATGTCATCGACGTAGACATCATCAGCGTGTTCCTCTCCAGGACGAACTATGAGTCCCTGATCCACAAGCTTGGCTGCTTCAAACCCCGTACCACCCGCGACCTGCTCGACATCACCACCAACCATGCCTCTGGTGAGGAGGCGATCGGAGCGATCTTTAGCAGAGGCCGGGACAAGGTCAAAGCCAAGCGTACGGACCCGGATGAAGGCCCATCCACGCAGAGGGGCAAGAAAAACAAAAAAGATCGACGCCGGTCGGACAGCTCCGTGCTGGTCACCGCGGCCGATCGCAAGGCCAAGCATCCCCAACAGGGATTGCCTGACCACTTCAACAAACTCATGGACGGTCCATGCACCAACCACGCCTACCCTATCAAGCACCTCTACAAGGAAGACGAGCTCCTTAAACGCTTCCTCCGATAGGCCGGTGGGCCAAAGCAGGGAGACGACAAAGAGGCGGCGGCCAAGAAGGTGGGCGCAGCAGGTAAGGACAGAGACGGCTTCCCCAAGCCTGACGAGTGCATCATGATCTTCGACGGATCCGACGCCGTCTAGTCCGAGCACCAGCACAAGATCCGCTATCGAGAGGCATGCGTCGCTGAGACGATCGTCCCCTCCTTCCTCAGCTGGTCGGAATCGTCGATCACCTTCGATCAGAGGGACCATCCCTCCCACGTCGCGACACCAGGACTCTACCCGCTCGTCGTCGACCCCATCGTCCGTAAGAAGCGCCTCACCAAGGTGCTGATGGATGGGGGCAGCGGCCTCAACATCCTATACATCGACACCTTCGATGCCATGCGCATCCCTCGGCCAAAGCTCCGCCTGGTAGGCTCCCCTTCCATGGGGTGATCCCAGGGGCGTAGGCATACTCGCTCGGACAGATCGATCTGCCCGTCATGTTCAGCAGCCGGGCCAACTTCCGCTCGGAGGTCCTCACCTTCGAGGTGGTGGACTTTCTAGGGTCCTACCACGCCATCTTGGGGCGGCCATGCTACGCAAAATTCATAGCAATCCCCAACTACACCTACCTCAAGTTGAAGATGCCGAGACCAAACGGCGTCATCACCGTGAGTAGCGCCTTTTCGCACGCCTTCGCGTGCGACCGCGAGCACTACGAGCTCGCCACAGCGGTCGTCAACTTGTCCAAGCTCCCATGGCTTAGGGAATCGTTGGCCCCGGCAGTCCCAGACTGCAACAAACCAACTTCATCGACGGCATTCCGCCCGCTCGAAGAAACCAAGGCGGTGGGGATTGACCCCACCAACCCAACCAAGACGGTTCGGATTGGGACCTAGCTCCCGACCAAATAGGAATGCGAGCTCATCGACTTCCTACGCGATAATCGTGATGTATTCGCATGGTAGCCCTCTGACATGCCAAGGATACCGCGGGAGGTCATCGGGCACGCGTTGCGCCTTATCCCGAGCTCAAAGCCCACCAAGCAGCGTCTGCGTCGCTTCAACGACGAGTGGCATAGGGCCATAGGTGAAGAGATCGCCAAACTCCTGGCAGCCGGATTCATCAGGGAGGTCTTCCACTCCGACTAGCTCGCCAATCCCGTCCTTGTCAGGAAAAGACAGGAAAGTGGAGAATGTGCATTGATTATACTGGACTCAACAAAGCGTGTCCAAAGGATCACTTTCCTTTGCCACGTATAGACCAGATAATTGACTCTATCTCGGGTTGCGAGATCCTCTCCTTTCTGGATGCCTACTCAGGCTACCACCAGATCGTGATGAAAGAATCCGATCAGCTCGCAACCTCGTTTATCACCCCATATGCTTTGTATTGCTACATGACCATGCCCTTTGGCCTAAAGAACGCTGGCGCCACCTACCAAAGGTGCATGCAGCAATGCTTCATCGACCAAATCGACCCGCCCGATCGGCCTAATTAGGCCGAACGGCCGAAACCAACAATCATCGTCTATGTTGATGACATAGTGGTCAAAACAGCTCAAGCTTATGACCTGATCGTGAACTTGGCCGCGACATTCGCAAACCTCCGAAGGTTCAACATCAAGCTGAACCCCGAAAAGTGTGTTTTCGGGATTTTGAAGGGGAAGCTGCTCGGATACATTGTATCCGAATGCGGCATCGAGGCCAACCCCAAAAAGATAACGGCCATCTCCAACATGGGCCCCATACGCAACGTCAAGGACGTACAAAGGCTCACCGGCTATCTAGCTGCCCTAAGCCACTTCATCTCCCGGCTCGGCGAACGGGGGATGCCACTCTACAAGCTCCTCAAAAGGACGGACGCCTTCGTCTGGACTGAGAAAGCCCAGTAGGCTCTCGAAAGCCTCAAAACGTCCCTAACGTCAGCCCCAATCCTCGTCGCTCCTGAACGGGGAGAACCCCTCCTCCTTTACGTCACGGCAAGTAACCATGTGGTGAGTGCTGCCCTGGTTGTCGAAAGGGAGGAGCTAGGACACCAGCTCAAGATACAGCGACCTGTATACTTTGTCGGAGAAGTACTTACCGACCCCAAGGTCCGGTACCCCCAGGTGCAGAAACTCCTATACGCCGTGCTAATGGCAACCAAGAAACTCCTACACTACTTCACCGACCATGAAGTTACGGTCATCACTTCGTACCCGCTTGGAGACATCGTCCGCAACCGTGACACAGCGGGACGAATCTCTAAGTAGGTACTTGAACTCATGGGCCATGACATCAGGTATACTCCCCGCACCGCTATTAAGTCTCAAGCTCTCGTGGACTTTGTCACCGAATGGACGGAGGTCCAGCTATCGACCCCGGACGTCACCCACGAGTACTGGACAATGTACTTTGATGGGTCAGTAATGGCGCCCGGTTCGGGAGCTGGAGTGGTTCTGATCTCCCCGAAAAGGAGTAGGCTCCGCTGTGCCATCCGCCTCCACTTTTTGGCTTCAAACAATGCCGCGGAATATGAGGCCCTTATCAATGGACTATGCATCGCCATTGAGCTCAGAGCTACGTGACTCTACGTTCGCGGCGACTCAGAACTAGTCGTTTATCAGGTCATGAAGGAGTCCTCCTACAAAAGTCCCCTCATGACAACATACTGCTAGGAGGTGCGCAAACTCGAGGACAAATTCCATGGGATCGAGCTACATCACGTCCCTCAAAGGGACAACGATGCCGTTGATTTCCTCGCAAAATTGGCCGCCAGGTGGGATCTGTGCCCGAGCGGGGTCTTCATCAACGACGTCCACGAGCCGTTCGCCCGCGTCCTAGAAAGTCCGATCCAGGCACACCCTGATGCCCAGCCGGTGCCTGGGGGCTCCGATCCCAGCACCTCTATGACGACATCACCCGCGAACGTCGCCGTGCTGGCACTCGATCAAAACAACTGGAGAGTACCGTTACTCACCTACCTCCTCGAGGTTCTCCTGCCTGAAAGGACTGAAGCCCGATGGATCGCTCGACGCGCCAAGACCTTCATCGCGCTCGGTGATGAGCTCTACAAACAGAGCCCATCAGGGGTACTCATGAAGTGTATCCCCACCAACCAAGGGAGGCAGCTCCTCCTCGAGGTCCATGCCGGCATTTGCGGGCATCACGTGGCCCCAAGGTCGCTAG
Organism: Miscanthus floridulus; assembly: GCF_019320115.1. Lineage (NCBI taxonomy): Eukaryota > Viridiplantae > Streptophyta > Magnoliopsida > Poales > Poaceae > Miscanthus > Miscanthus floridulus. The sequence goes on along the minus strand of NC_089590.1, from coordinate 97,544,525 downwards.
TCGGAAAAGCCTTTTGCTAAGGTTTTTACTGGCCCACCGCGCTACGAGATGCAGAGGAGGTCGTCTGCAGGTGTGAGGGATGCCAGTTCTACGCTCGGCAAACCCATTTGCCAGCACAAGAGCTCCAAACCACCCCCATCACCTGGTCGTTCGTGATCTAGGGCCTCGACATGGTAGGACCCCTCAAAAAGGCCCTAGGCGGTTTCACTCACTTACTCGTAGCGGTCGACAAATTCACCAAGTGAATTGAGGCCAAACCCATCACCAACATCCGGTCGAAGGAGGCAGTCAAATTCTTCCTCGACATCATCTACCGGTTCGGTGTTCCTAACTGTATCATCACTGACCACGGGACTAACTTCACCGGAAGAAAGTTCCTAGACTTCAGCGACAGATATGGTATCAGGATCGACTGGGCTTCGGTCAGACATCCAAGAACTAACGGTCAGGTCGAACGTGCCATTGGCATGGTCCTCTAAGGACTTAAGTCATGCATCTTCAACCGACTCAACAAGTACGCTGGGCGATGGGTTACAGAGGTCCCAGCGATCCTCTAGAGCCTAAGAACGACCCCAAACTGATCCACGAGATTCACACCCTTCTTCCTAGCCTACAGAGCTGAGGCAGTGTTGCCCTCCGACATCGACCACGGCGCACCAAGAGTGAAGGCTTTCGACCACAATCGAGCCGCGGAGGCTCAACAAGACGTGGTCGACCTACTCAAAGAGGCCCATGAAATGACCGTCATCCACTCCGCTCGCTACCAACAAACCCTCCGCAGGTACCACGAAAGAAAGATCAGGGGAAGGATACTCGAAGTCAGCGATCTCGTACTCCGGAGGACCCAATCAACGAAGGAAAAACATAAGCTCTCTCCACCATGGGAAGGGCCCTATACGGTGATCGAAGTAATCCGACCGGGCACCTACCGACTGGAGGACGACAACAGCAATGCTCTCACCAACACTTGGAACATTGAACAGCTACGTCGTTTTTCCCCTAAATTGGGTCTAACCACCTTCTCTTTTTACTATCACATAATAAACAACTTTGTCCCCGAACGGAAACATATTCCATGTCTTTGATTACCCTACGTAACTCTGTTCTTACTCCCAACCGAACGCTCCCCGCCTTTCCCTATGGATACGAGCAACCGAGCCCCACGGGCCACGCCCAGACTCCCAAGGTCGCACCCTATGGGACAAATGGGCAAGTACGAGAGAGAAGGGATAAAACAAAGATTATGCTAGGATATAAACAGAGAACGGATATCGTGGTTCTATCACAAGGGCAGTACTGATGTATTCATTGATACAAAAAACTGTTCACACGGGGACTCACCCACAAACTTAACTTTTACATTTTCTACTACTGCAAATACTACTGCAACCGCAAGGGATCCGCTCGGTTCTGCTCCCTCGGCTTCGGTAAGCGCAACGGGTACCTCAAGGGTGTCGCACCCATAGATGCTTAGTAGAAGAACATGGAGCTCCTGACCTTCTCATGTAGTCAAGGCAGCTCCTGGGTAGGGACGCAGCCACCAAGGTATGGCCTCCGTGGCTGAAAGAAATATTATCAAACTTTATTAACTGGCCAACCTAAGACACAGGTAGGAACCCAAGGGACGCCCCATGTAGGTGAAAGGTCCTAATGGCTAGAGGGGGGTGAATAGCCTAATAAAAATTTCTACAACAACACTTAACCAAATGGTTAGACAATTATGAGGCGAAGCGAGTGTTGCGCTAGCCTACTCAAAAATACAAGCCACCTACCACAATTCTAGTTTAGATAGTGTCAATTCACACAAGAGCAACGACACTACCCTATGTTAGTGTGCTCTCAAAGGCTAACTAAAGAGCCACACCAACCAAGCATGTAAGCTCTCACAACTAGCTACACTAAAGAGCTTGTCAACTAGTTTGCGGTAAAGTAAAGAGAGTGATCAAGAGGGTTATACTGTCGTGTAGATGAATAAACCAATCAATCACGAAGATGAATAACAATGATGACCAATCACCTCGGAATCAATGATGAACACAATGATTTTTTACCGAGGTTCACTTGCTTGCCGGCAAGCTAGTCCTCGTTGTGGCGATTCACTCACTTGGAGGTTCACGCGCTAATTGGCTTCACACGCCAAACCCTCAATAGGGTGCCGCACAACCAACACAAGATGAGGATCACACAAGCCACGAGCAATCCACTAGAGTACCTTTTGGCGCTCCACCGGGGAAAGGTCAAGAACCCCTCACAATCATCACGATCGGAGCCGGAGACAATCACCACCTCCGCTCGATGATCCTCGCTGCTCCAAGCCATCTAGGTGGCGGCAACCACCAAGAGTAACAAGCGAAATCCACAGCGAAACACGATCACTAAGTGCCTCTAGATGCAATCACTCAAGCAATGCACTTGGATCACTCCCAATCTCACTATGATGATGAGTCAATGGTGTAGATGAGTGGGAGTCCTTTAGCTAGGCTCACAAGTAGGGATGAAAACGGTACGGATATTTTCCGACTGTATTCGAAACCGAATCCGTTTAGAGGGGTTGAGATCTGTCCGTATCCGAGTCCGGATATCCAACATCCGATACCGTATCCGTATCCGAATACTCAAATCGCATATTTACGATGTCGATATCCAATCGTATCCTATCCGACATAGTTGACACTATCCGTATTCGAATCCGAATCCGGACAGAAATATGAAAACAAATGTAATATCGGTAATATCCGTCCGTATCCGATCCGTTTTCATCCCTACTCACAAGGTTGCTATGTCAATGAAAATGTGCAAGAGTTGTCCCTTGAGCCGGCCATGGGGCTATAAATAGAGCCCCCGTCAAATAGAGCCGTTATACCCCTTCACTGGGCAAAACGCGCTCTGACCGGACGCTCCGGTCATACTGACCGGACGCTGGCCCTCAGCGTCCGGTCGCCCGATGGATGCCACGTGTCATCGCCTTCAAACGTTGTTCGTCAGATTCCAACGGCTATGACGCTGACCGGATGCAGCAGCTTCAACTGACCGGACGCTGAACCCCCAGTGTCCGGTCGTTTCCAGTAAGGTACCGACCTCGACCAGACGCGTCCGGTTAAAACTGACCGGACGCTGGAACCTCAGCGTCCGGTCGAGTACAGTAAGGGTCAAAACCTGGTTTTCCTCGACCGGACGCGTCCGGTCCACCTCGACCGGACACAGCCAGCGTCCGGTGGTAAACCCTAGCCACTGTACCGACAGTCAACGCGACCGGACGTAGGCAATCAGCGTTCGATGCTTCTGGATCCAGCGTCCGGTCACTGGACCGACGCTGGCATCAGCTCTGTTCTCACTTCTATCTTCTCCACCCTTGCTCCAATGTGCCAACCACCAAGAATTTGCATCCGGCGCAATAGAAAATAGGCATTTCATTTTCCCAAAAGCGCCGAATATCTGGTAGCATATTTTCACAAATATTATCAAGGGTGTTAGCACTCCACTAGATCCTAAATGCATATGCAATGAGTTAGAGCATCTAGTGGCACTTTGATAACCGCATTCCGATACGAGTTTCACCCCTCTTAATAGTACGGCTATCAAACCTAAATGTGATCACACTCTCTAAGTGTCTTGATCACCAAAACAAAATAGCTCCTACAAGTTATACCTTTGCCTTGAGCTTTTTGTTTTTCTCTTTCTTCTCTTCAAGTTTAAGCCCTTGATCATCTCCATGCTATCACCATTGTCATGTTATGATCTTCATTTGCTTCTCTACTTGAAGTGTGCTACCTATCTCATGATCACTTGATGAACTAGGTTAGCACTTAGGGTTTCATCAATTTACCAAAACCAATCTAGAGCTTTCAGTAGGCCATGCTGACTCTGTCACGAACGACGAGCGTGGGTCTCGATCGGACATTTTCCGACTGAAGCTCTCTGAGCCCCGTCACTCCATTCGACAAGGTAAACACTACCGAACTCCTCTATTTCCTTATAAATCATTTCATACATCTATACGCGCATCTCATTCCATACGTCCGTGCCTCCCGAACGATTCGGGCCCTGAACCGCCTGGGGGCTTGGGAACTAAGCATCGCACGTGCAGCGAAATACATCACAACGCTCTGTGTTGCGTCACAAAGCGGCGGTTGCCTCATTCGACATGAGCAAACAACAGAGCTAGGGGAGAAAACCATAGATGAGCCCCGTGCGGCCCTCGCCCGGTCTGGCAGACCAGGTCATCTCAACCTTCTTGTTCGATCCTGAACCTCTCGCTAAGCCCACAGAATCTCCATTGAGGGGAGGCCGTTGGCCACCCGGGTCGGTCTCCGGAACAACCCATGCATCTGCTGGGTTGCAGGTAAAGGAGTAGTGGAATGTCACAAGAGGGCTATACCGACCCTGTCATGAACGACGGACTCAGATTCCACTCGATCATACCCGTTAGCGAACTCACCGAGCGACGTCGTTCGAGCCTGAGCGATCGGGACAGGCGACAAGACTCAGCCCCTCCAGTTGTGAGGAACCAAGGATAGGGTAACGCACACAACTCACATCGACCCCTACGAAGGCCCAACAGGGCTCGGGGGCTCAAGACAAAAAAACCAGGGACCGTGACTCCGAACTCGCATCGATTCCGAACTCACGTCATCCAGCTACACTTCTGACTGCACTCCAAAAAACCAGGGACCGCGACTCCTAACTCGCGTCGACTCTGAACTCACGTCATCCGGCTACGCTTCCGACTACGCTCCGAAAAATCCAGGGACCGCGACCCCGAACTCGCGTCATCGGGATCCACGAGCACCGCCTAGTCGCCTCGTCTGATCCAAAAACTAACTACCTCAGCCACCCGGGCTACGCCGAGGTCGGGATCCACGACTCCGACCCGCTCGGTCCCACGGCGCGCACCGACGCCAGGACCCACGGTCTCGGTCTCGTCTGACCCCTAAACTAACTATTTCAAAACCCCGGCACGCACCAACGCCAGGGTTTGTCTGAACTAACTCCCTCACCCGATCCCACGGCGCGCATCGACACCAGGATCAGTGAGCTCTCTCACGCCCGAACTAACTCCCTCACCTGATCCCACGGCGCGCATCGACGCGAGGATCAGTGAGCTCTCTCACGCCCGAACTAACTCCCTCACCCGATCCCACGGCGCCCATTGACGCCAGGATCAGTGAGCTATGTCTCGTCCAAAACCCTTGACTGACTCCCTCGCTCGATTCCACGATGTGCACCAACACCAAGATCCACAAGCTCACTCTCACCCAATCTCTCAAAAATAAACTAAAAACCACCTCGGCTACACAACGACGCCTTGGGCGACAAAACTCCGTCTCAAAATAAAAACTCCCCCATTATAACACAGGAAACCCCCAGACGATTCTGCCCGAACCGCCCGAGGGCTTGGGGGCTACATCCGCGGGTGGGCTCGCGCGCACCCGCCAGCAAGACAAAAATCCTCCGGACGATTCTGCCCAAATCACCCGGGGGCTCGGGGGCTCCTGTCGGGTTCATAAACCCGGGGTCCCTCGAGGACCGGCTTCCACGCCAAGGCTTGGCCCAAGCCGACAGCACGTAACTCATGGCCCTGCCCATGAGTCTAAAACGACAGATCGGAAGGGCGGCCCAGTCACCGACCGGAAGGTCTGGCCGAAGAGGAACAGCGCCCGCTCGTCGGCTGCTTCGACCCACCTCTCCGATCGAAAGGCCTGGCCCAAAACACTACTTCCGACTCCGACTCCGCGTCTCCGACCAGGGATCACAGGAACCCTGCTCACCGCTCTTCTCCGACCGGCGCACTCAGAGCCGACTGGAGCCATCCGACCGGGGGCGCCCGCTCGGTAGGAATGAGGAGACGTGCGAAGAAAAACAAGGCAAGGCTCACAAGTCAAAACCACTGTACCAGGGACCATACCCTGCACGGAACAGTACTCTGCAGCCACCCTTACACAAACAGTATTGTAGGCGCCGACATCTCCCTCTACAGTATTGTAGGCGCCGCTAAAACTCCCATACGGTAAGGCCCCCCACGTGCCTCTAGGCATCGATAGCGTTACGGGCACCGAGATTTACCATACCGGGTGAACGTGGTGAGACTCCTCACATGCCTCTGTTCATCAAACAGTATTTGCAGGTACCGACGTCTACCATCCCTGAAGAAGGCAGCACGACCTCCCACATGCATCTGACATTTTACAGTGACGTCAACAGTGTTGTAGACGCCTACTATTATCTTGTATCTGCCGACGTGGGCAACAAGGCTCGGTAGCATACGCATCCTTTCCCTCTCACTTGTAAAGCCACCCCCTTCATCTATAAAAGGGGGTGCGCTTCCTCAACGAAGAAGACTGATTCCAGTTGATCAGAGTTCCTTAGATCGATAGCTCACAACCACAAAACCGCCAGATTCGGACCTTAAGCACCCGCTTGAACACTTAGCTCGTAGTGAAGTTCCTGTCACTCTCGGCCCCTCCGACCGGACCTCTTGTATACCCCATCTTTCTCCTTCTCATTTATAACCCCACTACAAACTTCGAACACCTAGGCTCAAGTCACCGACCGACCCCGACTAGACGTAGGACACGTTGCCTGAACCAGTATAAATCCTATGTCATTAAGTGCTAGGCCACCTCCGATCACAACGTACAACAAAACTACAAACATTCACTAGTTGATCACTTTCTGTACCGACACATATCATAGAGTATTCAGTTGAACTCTCAGTAACAGTTTCAGATCTGAACTTGAGATCACAGGCATCTCAGTGAAGGCACGCTTGGACAAGAGGAAAACAGTAAAAATACAACTGCTGTGGTGATACTAATTATGAATGTTCTGCGCTGATATAAAGACATCCTGATGCAGATCTCTACAAAAGATCAGAACGGGACAAACAGGTCTGGAAATCATCAGAAATAGAACACGCTTCCATCTACTGACAGTAAGGCTCTTGTGTTTCTGTAAAGCTACCCTTTCCGGTCACTCCGACGCTGCAGGCTGCTCTTTCTCGGCCTCGGAGGGGCCATTGGCGGGGGTTTCTTGGCTTTCTGCGGGCTGCTTGGTGCCGTTTGCTGGGGCTGCCGCGCCTTCTTTGGCACCATCCTTTGCACCTTCTTTGGCGCCATCCTTTGCGCCCTCTTTAGCAGCAGGTGCTGGTGGAGGTTGCAACATATGTGGCGGTGGAGCATGCTTCAGCTTCACTAAGATATGGCGCATCCGGGAGAGGTCGGTGGGCTTGCCAGGCTTGGGGCCCTGAATAACTGTGATGGATGGCTTCTTGTCCTTGTCTTTCTTTCCCCGCTTCTCAATGGTGGCTATTTCATGTGGGATGAGATCTGAAATCGATTTCCAGTACTGCTTGTCTGCGTTGGCATGGAATTTCTCCTGGCTGGCTACAAAAATCTGCAGCATACCACAAGAGCAATTAGAATCCAACATATAAATAGATTAGCTTACAAACACAGACAAGAGCCCTAACTGCTTATATAGTCACAAACCTTCTCCCTTTCTCTGTTGTTGACCATATTTGACGCACAGTTCTGTATCCTCTTCTCAAAAAAAGCTTTCTTGAATTCTTCAGCTTCAGCAATTATTTGGGCACGTAGCTCCTTCTCCTTCTGTTCCTTTTTCTCAAGTTCAATAGCATTTTTCCTAAGAAAATTGTTGAAAAAGGAAGCAATAACAAATTAAAACTAGAGTGGCATAAAAAAAATCAAGGAAGATAAGAAAATGACATCGTTCGATCTGAGACATAAAAGACATGACAGTAACTTTGGTCTGTACAAAAGCACCCTACAATAGTTACAGGTTCCTTACAAAAATGACTTTACTGGGCTTTCCAGAAGATAATCATTAAATCTAAATCCAAATCAATGTCACTCCGAATATAGACAAATCTGCTACTGCTACAAGCCTGGGATGATGTCCTGATGCAGCAGATCATACCAAACACACCTTAAATTATGACACAACACAATTCCAATACTCAAGAACTTCTATTAATTAACTACTAAAGTAAACTCAGAAGTCAATATAGGCGTGCACTAAACCACAAAATAAGCGAGGCTGTATCAACAGACAACTGCTTCATATACTATAATGCTAGGAAGCGCACACATTTTGCAAGGTAACAAATGACGAGTGGTAACAAAAGAATGTGTGGATTTTCTCTGGGAGGTATACCTTCACTGATTTGAGGATTTCAAGAAAATCAACAGATATGAACATCTAAATCTAAAAGAATAAATGTGTCCACCTACTAGTGGTTACTTGGCCAGGACTGGAGTAATATCAACAAAGCATACGGTTGGAAGAATGAAGCACCAGACAAAGCATTAAGTGGTTGCAGAAGACCACTGGTGCATAGCTAACTAGTTCTATTCACAACATGCGCATAAGTACCATCATACATGTGCTAAGACATCCTACAATCAAGGTTTACCAGTATATCCTAGCAATGCATTAATCACCTGGAAGAGAACAATCATACAGTAGGACTGTAAGTCTGTAATTATTATCTGATTCTTAGAGTACAAGGTAATCCAACAAAAAGAATTCTCCTACCAATATGATTTTTGGAAGCTTAAATGATTGCATGCCACAAATTCATATTTTAGAAGGTTGATTTGGCCTATTCCTCTAGTTTCTGTGAGACTTGGTTCATAAAATACAAGTTTGATAAAATATAATAATAGGCTGTATAGGCAAGGACTGATACAAGATGAATTATGTCATGCTAGCTTAGGTTGAATTTTACTTTACATTGAGTAGCACACCAATTCTAGTTGTATATGCCTAAAGTTATTTTAATAAAAAACGTTCCTAGGTTCCTTTGGTTGGAGTGTGTCAAATAGAAACTTGACCAATACATAGTTTCATTCTAATGAAATCTAGCTAACAGAAAAACACAAATTTCCAAGGAAAAATTGTCACTGCGTTTAATACCTCTGAATTGCTGTAAGAAACTAACTTCAGGGGTAAAAGCACGAGAAAATGACTTTGAGCGCTGGGACCATAGGCGCTAAGTGTTCATGGAAAATTACTGCACACTGTTATATTTGCAATTTTCATATTGTACCATATGGTGATGCGCATACAGTAGCTCCACACATCCTACTGATATCAGTGGTAGTATGGCAAAAATAGAGATGCTAGCCGATACAACTATAGTTACAGCTATATGGTACCAACGATTCAAACACTTAATGGAGAACTAGAAGGCCCTAGAAGGCCTGCAGCTATACCCAAGTTCTCAGCTTAGAAACTAGTCCACGACTGGCTATTCCCTTAACAGCAATTTCTAGAGTGTCCAAATTCCTAATGAACCGAAGTAATAGAAACCAACAATTTCCGTACAGAAACCCTCGCTGTGTTAAACCTCCGTAGTGCAGAAGAAGCGGCTAAAATTAGTCGAAAGAGCGCCAGAAAGCGTTAGATCTGACTCTAACACCCGGAAACCTAGCCCACACAACACAAGCAAGCATACATGCAGCAAAACGGCGCATCCCCCCAAACAGATCGGAACCGGCGCCGGCGGGGCTCACCTCCGCCACTCGCGGAGGAGGATGCCCTCCTCCCGCATCTCGGTGGGCGGCGGCAGGATCGGGCCGTCGCCGCCGTTGGGCTCGAGCTCGGGGGAGAACGGCGAGGGCGAGTAACCCCCAGAGACGTGGCGGATCGGGACCCCGTCTGACTCGACGGTGATCTCCTCGTCCACCTCCTCGACGCCCCCCTCGGCGAAGGAGGCGTACCCGCCGTACCCGCCGGCGCCGTCGCCGTCGACCGCGGCGGCGCCGAAGTCGTCGGAGTCGAAGGGGTGGGAGGTGGTGCGCGGGAGGTCGTCGGCGCCGTCGTCGCCGAAGAAGGAGGCCATGGTGGGCGTGGGGGACGCGGAGATTTTGGGCGGCGCCGGCCTGGGTGGTGGACTGGTGGTGCGGTGCGGGCGTGGGCGCGTGCTCGTGTGTATCTGGATGGGTGCGCTTTGCTTTGCGTGGCTTGCTCCGCCAGCCTGATTAATAACGCGTTTTAAATTCGCGTGGTCGGTTAAAGACGAGGATGTGTTTAGTACCTGAAATTTGGAAATTTGGTTACCGTAGTATTTTTATTTTTATTTAGTAATTAGTATTTAATTATAGACTAATTAGGCTTAAAATGTTTATCTCGCGATTTCTAATAAAATTGTGCAATTAGTTTTTTTTTCGTCTACATTTAATGCTCCATACACGTATCGCAAAATTCGATGTGATAGCTACTGTAGCACTTTTTTTTGAACTAAATACAGCCTAACTGGAATTTGTTTCGCCGTGGGACCAGTGGCCAGTTCGGCTGGTGCCGATACGATCGTATGATTATTACTGCTGATTGGTTTGGTGTGATAGAAAAATACTGTTCTGGCTGAAAATTTACGATCGTTTACGATCCAGCGAACAGGCTGCAGGACTGTCTCCCACAATGGCGACCTACGATACAACATCTATTCATCTTTTGCATAGTGTTATAGGTAAAAAGTTCAATACCTATTTTTGTATTCTTCAATAATAAGACTAAAAAAGCAACCATTTCTACAAATGAATCTTCAGAAAAGACGATACTCAGACTTGGGTTATGCCTCTTCTAACACCTAAAATGGATCTTCCATATAGGTACTCTATTGGAGGCTATAGGTATTATGTTGGAGACCTATTTTGAGTTTGGGTTCCGCAATGGATCTCCTATTGGAGACAGCCTAAGAGTGGTTTTTTATAGGGTCATGGTCCAGACCAAGCCCAATATACGCCCTGTTTGTTTGGGCTTGTTTGATTTATAAGTCATGACTGAAAGTACTGTTGACTGGTTTGGTGTGAGAGAAAATTACTGTTCGTTGGCTGATAAGCCATGGCTTATAAGCCAAATACGACCAAACGAACAGGGCTATGCTAGAATTACTTTTTTTCTTCGGTAATGATATAGACCGGGAGACCGGACGCACTGTTCCACAACCTGTTCCCCCGCACTCGCACTTCCCCCACTCTGCCCGCTCCCCTGTACCCACTCTCTTTCGTGCTCGCACTCCGCTCGCTCCCCCGCACTCGCTCTTCCCCCGCTTTCCTGCCCGCTCTCCGGGCCGTCCCGGGACAAGGACACCACACCCGCACACGCAAGCTCATTGCGCGCCCCGCCCACCCGTGCTCCCCTCCATCCGTCCCTCGCCCCTCCATGACCTCCACGCACCCCTACGCTCCCTGCGACCCGGCTCCCACACCCCCCCGGAGACGAGGACGACGGCGGCGGCTCCGACGAGGTAGATCGCGGAGGGATCTGGATCTGAGCCCTGCTCCTCATCCTTCTCTGGATCTGAGCCCTCCTCCTCCTCTAGATCTGAGGGATGCGGTGGTGGCTAGGGTTCCGACGAGCTCTGGAGTCAGATCTCGCCGTGTTACAGTGGTTTTTTTTATGTTGCAACAGATGATTTCGAATGTTGCAATGGGATTTTTTGGATCATTGTAACAAATGTTTTTGCGATGTTGTAGTACTACTGCTTGAGATGTTGCAGTATATTTTTTCAAATGTTGCAGCATAATTTTTCGATGTTGCAGTATATGTTTTTTCAATGTTGCAATATATGTTTTTTAATGTTGCACTACACATTTTTTCGTTGTTGCAGTAGATATTTTTCGTTGTTGCAGTAGATTTTTTTCGATGTTGCGGTGCCTGTTTTTCAATGTTGTACTATATATTTTTTCGATGTTGTAGTACATATTTTTCGTTGCTGTAGTATATATTTTTCGATGTTTGCAGCGCATGTTTTTCATTGTTGCACTACATATTTTTTCGATGTTGCAGTTTTTACAACCCGATGCTGCACTACATAGTTTTTTCATATGTTTTTGCAACGTTGCAGTAGAAGTGTTTCATGATCTTTTGGGACAGTGGCGTGGTGGGGGAACGGGGTGCGTTGGGGAAGGGGGGACAGGAGCATGTTGGGAAGCGAAGCCGTCATCAGGGGCACGATGGGGTGGGGGTGCTCCTGCGGGGACGAGGCAAACAAACGGAGCTGGAGATGAGGATGGGGATGAGGTGCAGGGGCATGAGGTGCGGGCGTGCGTGGGGGCGTTTCGATGCAAGCGGGCTCGCATGCATGCGTGTGGAGAGCGAATTGGTTATGGACGGGCGCACATGCAGGGGCAGCAGCGCGAGCGTCCGGATGTTAGTGCCCGGATCGAACGTCCAGGCGCTAGCAGTTCTGTTTTTTCTTTTCGCGCAAGTTATACGCGACTTCTCATCAACAAAATAAAAGGGCTCCAAGTTAGATGCAAAAGGCCAATGATCATTGTCGTTTTTTTGTCAAACATGAATATGAAGTACTCCCCTCGATTCCAGAAATATATTTTACTATAGTTTTATCATAAATCAAACTTCTCTAACATAGTTGGAATAAAAACACTATGAAAACAAGTTTATGAAGAATTTAACAAAAACAATTATAGATATTGGTGCATTTTCTATAAACTTGATTGAAATTAGAGAAATTTGACTTAAACAAAGCAACCAAACAAAAAAATGTGCTCCAATCATCCAAGCTAGATTTGAAGGGTAAAAAAATCAAGGTTTATAGACGAGTCATGCTTTTTAAGTCGAGTAGTTGTTTCTTTAAAAGGATAGTAGCTATTATAACATAAGAATGATAAAACTACAACTTTTTGGGTACATATTACGAACTTTAACCATTTTGAAAATATATGCCACAAAACTACCGCTTCTCCCAAATATTCAGGTATTTGATCTTGAAGAGTTATAATTTTTCATGGACAAAACATAGTTTTGTAATAGTTTTGCTTCAATGGTTGTTTTTTCAAACTACTTCATGAGAAAAGATATACGGATTCATTGTGTAATGGTGTAAGGTTGCTTTTATATATGTTGTGTGTGTATAATAACTTCCTAATATGTGAGGAGGAACAAAGAATACAGTTTGTGTGTGTATTGGTTAGGTAGATTATTTTGCTGGTCATGGGCTTAAATTTGTGTTTTTTCTGCAGTGTTATGGATTAAGCCCGATAGGCTTGGATTATTGCATTCACTTTTCTCGTCTACATTACATGTTTTTCCCCTCTCAATGTTGTATTTGATCTTTAGAATCGCGTCCAAATTTGAGAGATTACATAGGGACTGAACACTTTTTGTGCAAGTTCTACACGGCTTCAACAAAATGTAAATGTGCTCTAAGTGAGATGTAAAATGGAAAAATTCAAAGTTGGAATATGGAGTACAACATCATTCAAATGCTAGAACCATATCTTCTAACATGATAGCAGAACTTATGTTAAATCATTTTCTAAGGGAGTTACTATATTGATTTTTTAGGTTTCAATTTTAACTAGTACAATTAAAAGGATAAGTGGTTTTCTAAAGTACTCTTTTCTTTCTAAATTTTGCTATGGATAAAAATTATTTATTTAGTAAAAGACATGTATTAGGACGTACTCCTCCCGTTCCAAATTATATTTCGTTTGACTTTTTTGACTTCAAATTTAACCATTCGTCTTATTCAAAAAATTTATGCAAACATAGTCAAATTTAAATCATTCTTGAAGAACTTTTGTTAATAAAGTAAGCCACAACAAGAGAAATGATATTTTGCACAATTTTTTTAATAAGACGAGTGGTCAAACTTAGAATAAAAAAGGTCAAACGAACTATGATTTGAAACGAATTTAGTACCATATATCTAGATGTATAGTAATAAAATAGTAAAAAATATAAAAGTCTAAATGACTTATAATTTAGAATTGAAAGAGTATAATACTCTCTGCGAATGAAAACATGCATACATGCATGATTGGTGATGCACATATATGTACGCTTGAGCTTGTGCGTATAGAACAGCTCGTACTCCTAATATAGGAGGGAAAGTATTCATTTTTCGCGCAAAAGAAAAGAATACAACGCTGTTTTCTACTCTGCGTGTCTAATACGGTTTTGCTGTTCGCGCCGCAACGCTCAGCTCGACGCGTGCGACACTAGCCTCTTGTGCTCAAGCCGCTCGGCGTCACCGAGCTCCACCTCGCCGGCCCCGCCGTTCCCGTGCGCCACGCTCACACCGCCGCCGCCGAACAGCGACTCGATCTCCTCCAGCGTCTTGCCGCTCGTCTCGGGCACGCACAGGTGCACGAACGCCACGGACAGCGCCGAGACGGCCGCGAACGCGGCGAACGCGCCCGCGACGGTCACGGCGCGGCAGATGGAGAGGAACGACATGGCCACGGCACCGCTGGCCATCCGGTTGAGCGCGAAGCCGGCCGCCACGGCCTGCGCGCGTAAGCCGCAGCGGGTAGATCTCCGAGCTCAGCACCATGTTGATGGGCCCCATCCCCAACGAGAAGAACGCCACGAAGCCGCACACCGTGAGGATGGCGAGCCCGACGGCGACGCCGCCAGGCAGCGTGCTGCTCTTCAGCAGCGACAGCGACGCGGCCAGCAAGGCGAGGCACGCCGTCATGCCGGCCGTGCTGAAGTACAGCAGCGGCTTCCGGCCAACGCGGTCGACGAGGACGATGGCGATCACGATGAACACCGTCTTGACCACGCCCACCGCGACGGTGGGGCCCAGGAGCTGACTCTCCGTCGTGATGCCGGAGTCGCGGAATATGGTCGGGCTGTAGTACACCAGCGCGTCGATGCCGGTGGCCTGCTGGAAGAACTGGACGCCCAGCCCGGTGACCAGCATCCGGCGGGTCACCGGCGACGGCCTCAGCAGCTCCCGCCACGCTTCCTTGCCGTTGCCGCCGGAGGCGGTGGCGGTGGCGCGCGCGGCCTCCTCGATCTCGGCGAGCCTCTCCTCCGCCGCTTCCTCGCTGTCCGAGACCTTGACGAGCACCGCGCGCGCGTCGCCGGCCTGTCCCTTCATGACCAGCCACCGCGGCGACTCCGGGATGACAAGCAGCACGAACGCGATGGAGATGGACGGGAGGATGCCGGCGGCGAGCATGACGCGCCAGTTGATGTTGTCGGGCAGGCCCGCGAATGCGAGGTTGGAGACGTACCCGATGAGGATGCCGAAGCTGATGAAGATCTCCGGGAGGGACCCCAGGGAGCCCCGCAGCGTCTCCGGGGAGATCTCCGAGATGTACACGGGCGCCACCATGATTCCGATCCCGATCCCGATGCCGGCCAGCAGCCGCCCCGCCATGAGCAGACCAAAGGACGGCGCGAGCGCCATGATCGCCGCGCCTCCCTGGAACACGGCAGCGGCGAGGCCGATGGTCCATTTGCGGCCGATGGCGTCCGAGGTCCGGCCGGCAGCAAGGCTGCCGAGGAGGGAGATGAAACTGAGGCATCCGACGAGCACGAGCACTTCTTGCTGCACCTCCGTGATGTGGAGATCCCTCTGGATGAAGATGATGCAGCCGCTCATCGCACCCACATCTGGACACACCAACACATAATCACATGAAGAGAACACTGTCAGTGAAAGATCACAAAGGAAAAAAAAATTGGTGCAGATCCATTTCCAGATACATTTTGCAGTTAATTTCAGCAGTTTCAGTATGAGGAAGAGCATCCTAGTCCTAGTACATGAGACAACAAATGAGTTTGCAGAACAGTTTGACATCATCCCATTATATATGGACATATGATAGACTTCAAAACATTTCTGCTGGACTATTTGCAGAACAGTTTCGGTGTGCACAAGATTGGCATTAACAGATTGATTACCAAAAACATTTTATATGATTCTTTTATTTATCTAAGATAGCATGCTTTCGTAGATAACTTGGCTTGCGATTAGAGGGCTGTGTTGACTTCTCGTTACTGCAAAACAGGAGCTCCGTGTTACTAGTGTAGTGTGATAATCGCAAGCCAAGTTGTCGGTTGTTTAGCTTTAAATAAACCACCAAAGAAAGGGAAAGCTACAGCCATTTCTAGCCGAACAAGTAAGACCAAATCTGCATCAAGAACGAAACGCCATTCTAGTGGAGCTCTTCTCACCGTAGCCGAGCAGGATGTGGTTGAGGGACGCGAAGACGGAGCAGGCAAAGACGTATCTCCGGCAGCTTCCGGCGCCGCCGCGAACACGGACGCCACCGCCGTCCTCCGGCTCCTGCGGGAGCACGTCGTCCACGCGCGCGTACCGGTTCTTCCTCCCCAAGAACCCCGGCAAGCTGCCGCCGCCGCCGGCCGCCACCTCGGCCCCCATCGCCTCTACCTTGCTCAGCCCCTCCCCTCCCCTTCCGAGAAGCCCGGCAGGCACCCGGCTGGGGAACGGGGAGAGGTGCAGTGGATCTGAGGAAGGAAGCTAGCAGGCAAGCCGCAAGCGTGGAAAAAGAGTCGGAGGAGGAAAGAAGGCGGGATTTGTTTAAGACGTCGGGCGTTTTATATGTTTCGGTGCTTTTCAGCTCAGGACGACGGTGTACCTGTTCTGCTGCTCATGCGCTCAAGTCTCTCAAAGGAGTGAGGGATTTGCACTCGTTTTAAAAAATTCAAAATCAAGTGGAAGCTTTCCCTACTGTCTCGGAGTTTCCTTTCAGCTCGTATGCAGTTGCACAGTCAGTGACATGTAATAATCGTGTAACTGGCTGACCTTAAAAAGGAGGAGAAAAATGCAATCTTTGCGATTACAAAAGTGTGCCAATACAAAAAGTCAGAGGTGAACTTGTTGTGTACTACTCCTTGACACCATTCGGCTGTTGTGACAGAGAAAAAAAAAGGATCGTCCACTTTCATTGACACCATTCGGTGGGGTTGCTTGTACAGTTGTACCACAGATATGAAGCAGGTGCAGAGCTGAGCTCAGCGATCAGAGCCATTGCACTTACAGCACCAGTGAGAACATCTCAGGGCAGCCTCAACGGAGGTATACGACACTAGTGGTCTCACCAAAAAAGCAAAGCACAAGCGTGAAATTTTTGTATTTTGGTCTCTTTTGAAAATAATTTTTAGAAAATTACCTACGCCAAAACATTTTATGAAAATAGACCATTTTTAGGCGTCTTAGCACTCAACGTCGAGGTATTGCCACGTCACGGACGACCGGGGTCGTCGTCGACACGGTGGCGCGTGGGTCCGAGATGTCGGCGTCGTGTCAGCCGACGCCAAGTGCCCAACCTCGGCGCGGCTGGACTGCGCGCCGAGCTACTGGACCCACCCGGAGCGCGGCCCAGGCGGCCCAACAAAGCACGGTGGCCCAGAAGCTCGGCGTTGGGTCACTTAACGCCGAGCCTCCAGACCTCGGCGTGGCCCGACTCAACGCCGAGGTCTGGTCCCTTTAGGCCAAGGCCCCCTTCTTCTTCTTCCCTCCCCTCCTCCATTCCCCCACGCCTCCCAAATTCTGAAGACCGCTGGCTCCCAAATCCCCCACGGCCCCCATGAAACTCGAACCCCCAAATACGACTCTAGGTGCCTGGATCTTGTCTCCCGAAGCTTTCTCGAGGTAATGGTCCCTCCCCTCTTCTATTCTATCCGCGTAGATGTGCTTACATTGTCCCTAATCATGTGGAATCATGGTTGTATGCTGTTTTGGTATATTTGTGTTTGCATTTGCAAAATGTATGGCTTAGGATGACTGAGTGCATTGTTGTTTAACTGTTTTATGTGATGAACATGTTAGGTTAGTTTAGTTTCTAGTTATTTTGGTCATTAGGGTTCTTTGTTTATTGTAGGTGTCATTAGGGTTAGTTATTTATTGGTCATTAGGGTTACTATGTATTTTATTTATTTGTTGGTCATTACATTTCAATTTGTTATGACCAAGGCGTTTTGCCAAGGTACTCCTCTTTCCCCTCTTTCAATTCATCCATTTAGATTCGTTTGTTTTTGAACTTGGCATTATAGGTTTGGTTCATGTTCATGTCATTCGTGCAATGTATGGTGGTTCAAATGATTGAATGACCCAAATGTATGGTTGTTGCTGTTGTTGTTGTTGTATATGTTATGGTTTATAACCATTGAGTTAAATTTTGTGTTTGTTGGGATTCAAATTTGTTTAGGGTTTGTAATGAAAAGCTTATTTGGGAGGTATGGTGATTTAGTGTTAGTACCTTTACATTCGTTGCAAGGTACTTTGGATTGATTTTTTTCTACGTAATGTTAGGATGCCAAGGCGTGGTAAAGCTCGTATTCCAAGATAATCCTAATGTTTATTCATTATCTGTGCAACAAATAGAAAACCCTAGATTTAGGTTTGGTTCTTCGTTAATATGACTAAATTCTTTTAATTGTAGCTATGGTCGCCAGAGGGCAAATCCCTACGACCTAAAGCCTCTCCCTGAAGGTGTTCCTCGACCAATGTGCTTTTGTGGTGATCCTTGCAAGGTAGACATCTCTGAAGATGAGGAAACATATAGACAGAGGTACTGGATGTGTCCCAATTATGCATGGGAACCTACAAAGCAACAGCGCCGTGCATCATTTGTGAGGAATTTTTATTGTGTTAATTAATTTTCTTGTGATATTAAGTATTGCTTATTTATTTGTTTTGTAACAATTTATTTTTCTTGCAGACCGTTCCACCACTGTGTGACTTTGAGCAGTGGATTGACACTGAGATCAAGGAGTCGGACAAGCAGCGTCTAGAAGGCCTGAAGGAGTGGGATGCGGAGGTTAAGGAGAGGTTTGAGCAGAGACGCAGACTGGAGGCTAAGGAAGAGGAGGAAAGGAGGCGTGTTGCTGCGTACAGGGCGAAGAGGGAGAAGAAGCTTGAGCGTGTGCGCCGAGCGAAGGCAGCGATGGAGGAGAATCTCGATGCCGAGAGGAAGGGAAAGTGGCCTCGTTGCACTCAGTAGGTATTTGGTTCATTCACGAGCGATGTCGTGTAGCCCTGGACTTTTTTTACTATGTTGTAATGCACTCTGCTTTTATTTCAGATGAACTTATTCCCTGGACTTTTTTTATTATGTTGTAATGCACTATAATTTTATTTTAGATGGTCTTATGCCCTGTACTTCGTTAACTATCCTAAGACTGTAGTGGTACTGTTTGTATCACTAAAAAGACTACTTGTGTTGTTGCAGTCACTGAAAGGGCTACAAGTACTATTGCAGTCACTGAAAGGGCTACAAGTCTATTTGAAAACTCACTGAAAAGTCTAGATTCGTTTACTGTTGTATCCATATACGCAATGAATTAATATCAGAGTGATGTACTGCATTTAGATGAAGTGACAAAACACAGGTGTAGCCTTTTCAGATGAAATGACCAGTCATGGTTGTAGGCTTTTCAGATGAAGCATCTAGCCTTTGTAGATTCAATAAATGAGTACGCACACATGTTTTTTGTCAAGTAGCATTCATGGTGAACCTGCCTTCATCTCTATATATAGTGCTCCATGTCTTGCTCCACATCCACACAACTTGTTTTCTGGTTTAGTTTTAGCAAATGTCGAGCGGAGGTTCCTCGAGTGGAAAGGGTTTCGGCGGAGGGAGAGGAAAGGGGGTGAGGAAGGGACCTCCGATTGTGTGGGAGGGTTCTCTGGGTCCTGATTCTTTTGAAGAACCAATAGAGGAATTTCCTTTGGAGAGGAAGAGTGACTTCACCCGTGAGAGACCTCTTAGATCATACAAGAAGCGCATTGAAGATTGGCCAAAATGCCGCCACGGTTTGGATTGTGTTGTGCAGATGTACAAAGACTGTGACGGTGGAGGCCATCGTTTCTTCAGATGCCCGCGAGGATTTGTATTGCCTTTGAACTCTCTCCTTTTTTAGATTTGCATTTGGTTTCTAGTAGTACTTATTGGTATATGGGTTTTCAGGATTCAAGCTGTCCAGATAACTATGGCTTCACTAGATGGGTCGACCCTCCTCCTATCTATCCCCATCAACAGTACATCACATATCTACAGGGACGCATCTTTGACCTAGAGTATGGCCCTGGAAGTGGTAACAGGGACAAGTCGGACGACGACAACAGCAATGATGCAGAGGAGGCACTATGCAATAATCCGTACTGCGAGTGCCCGTACCATAAGAAGGACGGGCCTCCTTCTCCACCGCCACCACCACCGCCTCCGTCAACTAGAGGATACTATGGGGAAGGCGCAACTCAGTTCAATATGTGGGAGCATTATTAGGACCAACCTTTGTTAGTCAATCCGAATGTGGAATGCTTGTATAAGTTGTTCTTTTCAATCTTGTAAGGCATGCTAGGTTTAGTTTGCAACATGCCATTGTTAGTTTTCATGTGAGTGTGTACCCTTTGCAATGTCTGTATCACTTGTTTCTTTCAATCCCCTAAGGCATGCTAGGTTTAGTTTGCGACATGCCATTGTTAGTTTTGATGTGAGTGTAATCGTTGTGCATTCGCTATTTCATAAATTGCAGTTTACCTACCTCTAAGTTTCATGTATTATGGTTGATTCCCAAACTGAAAAAAAGATTTGAGTCTCTCTAAAAATAGGGGATTGAAATCGAACCAACATTCGGTTTTTCCTGCAGGAACAAACATACAAACATAAATATAGCATGTCTACTCTTATTAGTATAACTCGTGTTAGTCGAAGAGGAATCATTGAGAAAGATTTTTCATTTGAATCATGCAAATAGGATTGCAACGTATACCAAAGGGCTGAGGCTCGGCGTTGAGTCTGCCCACGCCGACCCTAGGGTTTGGCTCGGCCATTTACGAGTTGGGCTGAGGCTTGGCGTCGAGTCTGCCCACGCCAACCCTAGGGTTTGGCAACGGCCGTGGCCAGGTTTGGGCCGAACCTCAGCGCTTAGTCGTCCCACGCCGAGGTTAATGGCTCGGCGTCAATTTACTGCACGTCGAGCTTGGGCACCTCGGTGCTTCGATGCAAGGGTTTCTAGTATGTACCAGGGGTCGGCGTCAAATGACTAAACGCCGAGCTTGGGCACCTTGGCGCTTCGATGCAAGGGTTTCCAGTATGTACCAGGGGTTGGCGTGAAATGACTAAACGCCGAGCTCCTGGGTTCACCAAAATATATCATCTCTTCTTTGATGCTTCACTATTGCCCACTACTCTAATCAGCCGACGATGACCTTGTGCCAACAACGGACCTGAGCTCGCTAGCTCCCCGACTCTCCTAAGCTGCTTCGTTCCCTTTGCGTGCTTGCCATGTCACCGTGAATCCAACAGAGGTTGATCGTAACATGGAGGATGGGGATGATGACACCCCTTCTTCCTTGTGAGTTGCGACGGAGGCCCTCTCTTAATAGCTGGAAACATGAAACATGGCGACGTTCCACACATTCACATAACACATGACCACACCGACATACACATTCATTCAACATCCGTACATACATAAGGTCCAACACATTCAACATCCAACATAGTCCAACACATTCAACATCCAACATAGTCCATACATATGCTTCATCAATCAACAGACATAGTCCAAACATAGTACAAGGTCCAATGCATACATAGTCCATGCACAAAATATAGCATATGAAGTCTTTGGATCTTTTATCGCTCCTTGTACCTTAATGTGGACGGCGAGCGTAACATTTTCCCCTCCCAAATGGATAGGTACCTGGAGTGTACCTGTCCACTGGTCTGAGCGTCCTCTGTGGACGTCCAGAACCGGAGGGGCCTTGAGTTCCTTGGGGTGCAACTCCAAGCTGGGACATGCCAATCTCATCATACTCATGATCATAGTACTCTCCCTGTCCTTCATCATCTTCATCATCATAATGACCATGTCCTTGACCACCCTCTGCACTAGTTGCTGCACCATGTGAAGAAGAAGTCCTGCCACCATGTGCACCATGTGAAGATGAAGTCCCTCCAACATGTGCAGTAGAAGGTCCAGCACCAAGCTGTTGTGGGACTGCCACATCCGAGGAACGTCTACATCCAAGGCGTGCAGCTACCTTTCGAAGGCGATGCATGGCACGCTGCATTTTGAAAGCACTATTAGTAAGTAGAGTTGGTCGCAAAACTATATAAAGATGTAACATCAACTGAATGAGAGGAGACTACCTGAATGTGCTGTCGTAACATGGAGGCCTCATCAGGATCGCCCACAGGAATCATCAATGCCCTTCCTTGCTCGGCCACTATCCTCATTGTCTCCATTCTCTATGCAACAAAAACAAGAATTTAAGTTTCCATCACAGTAAAGACCTCAGAGATGGAAATAGTCATATCATTTACAGCTCTAGCTAACGCAGGGGCGATCTCAACTTGCTTGCCTTCTCGGGTAGCTTGGTCATATGGGTTGTTGCCCTCATCCTCGCTCGCAATGTCAGCAATGTCTTGCTCCATCCAAGCGGGCCTCAATTGAAGCCTTGTTCGTTGACCAAACCAAACAAGGTAATCATCGAATGCCTTGTCACGATGGACGGTGTGGATGCCCATGTTGTTCTGCTCCATCAACATCCACTCATCAATGTAGCACTGGTGCTCCAGCTGCCAGTTAGTGATCTTCTTATTTTTTTGTTTGTTGAACCTGTAAATTTTACACCAAATCGGCAATATGAAGGCCTACTCAATGATTCATTCATGTGAAACGAACAAAATATTGCATGTTACGTACTTGTGGAGCTGCCAACCGGTGGAGAAATCATCAGGCGGAGAAGGTTGCAGCCTACCAAACTACCGTGCTACACGGTGAGGGAGATGGTACTCCACTGCATAGAAACAAATAAGGGGGGTCCTCATCGTCCAGACGTCCTCGTCTGCCATGCACAAGGCGCTCAAGTTGAGATCCGTGACTTGCCTCCGCCGATATGGGCGCCATTGAACCTGTACACAATGTCGTCATCAACTAGTCGACGCTCAATTTGTGCACATATCCTCGATTAGGCCAAAAGGGTAGGAAACTTACATGCTATGGCAAAAGGGTGTCCAGCTCGTTGGTGAAGCTGATGTACACGTGGCGTGACACGTGGTATGTTCTGTGGGCTCGCTCGTAGAGGTGTGCCACGGTAGGGGCGACAACTGCGTCTCCTTGAGGAAACCAAGGTTGTGGGGGATCAAGCTGATGCGGTCTCCCAACTGGAAGCCTCTCCCACATCCAAATCTGCAAAAAAAGAGTAGAAACATGAATGCTAATCACTTTTGTTAAGAAAAAATATTGAATTGTAGTGGAAACTTGTACAACTTTGCTTTATTACCTGCAACAGTGTGATGCACCCTGACATTGTAGCGTGCGCGCCTCTAGGACGGCGGTAAGCCTCGCAAAGCTAACGGTACAGGAAGGCAAGTATAGCCGAGCCCCAACTCCTATTGCCGGCATCCTCCTAGTTCAAAAGGCACGGGATGTATATCCAGGACGCCGTGTCTCTAGTGCCATCAGGGAAGAGACCCGTACCAAACATGTGGAGGACGTAGGCCCGACAGTAGTATGTCATGGTCTCGGCGTCTACGTTGGGTGGGCACTCCCGAAACTACTGACGAAGCCACCTCAGGGACACCCCACTGCTGTGCCGTTTCTTGCCAGCCTCAACTGCCGCTAGGGGCCGTCCCAAGAAGTGCTCAACCCGCTGCTGCCATCCTTCGGACTCCGTGTCTCCTGTCACTGGGAATCCTCAGATTTTGACTCCAAGGATCATGGCAACGTCCTCGAGAGTGACCGTCATCTTCCCGCATGGTAGGTGAAAGCTGTGTGTCTCCGGACGCCACCGATCTATCAATGCCATCAGCGCCGCTGAGTTGAAAGGTGGCGTACCTCGATGACAAACACGAGCAACGGTAGCAAGGTTCGCCAGCTTCAGGAGGGGCGTGTACCTCTCGTCGTAGACCATGGTCGTAGAGGCCTCATGTGTCATTGGCCTCAACACATTCAAAACCTGCAAAAAAAGATAAGCATGAAAAAGTATTAGTTCATGTCACTTTATAAAGAGCATGGACTATAGAGCAAAACATGAACAATGCAATGTTTCATACGAATTGTTGAATATACCTCTCCGTTCTCGATCCTCCGAGCCCGGTGGTGCTCATCGAACCTTGGATCAAGAAGGGGGAACCTATCCATCCTGCAACATAAGCAATGCCAAAGTATTAGTATAAGTTAAAGCATGTGTATGTGGTACGAAGTAACATAAAAATAAAAAAAACAAAAGTAAACCAATGTACTATTACACAAAGCAATTCTAGTAGCTAGCTTGGTGGATACCTGTTGTCTAAGTAGTTCAGGACATTTTCTCTTATTGTGGCCCGGCTTATGGCAACCAGAGCAACGGCTCTTTTGGGTGTCCTCTACAAAATGTCTCCCAACCTTACTCATGGTTGATCTACCTTTCGTGGCTCGGTCCATGTCCATCCTAAACCGCTTCCGCCGCCTAGGTCCTCTACTCTTCTAGAGTAAACCAAGATCAGCCACATACTTGGGGCCATCATAAGTAGGCCATTGACTCTCGTCAAGAAATGGCTCGAACTGAGGATTCCATGTGCTCATTAGGTTCCTCAAAGAGAACTCCGCGGCCATACGGGGAGGGACCTCAGCATCAACACGTCTAAGGCGACATGCTGTAATCATGTGGGAGCAAGGCCTATGGTATATGATCGGTTTTCCACACGTACACTTGTTCTCATTGATCACTACTTTATGTTTTCGAGCACCCCGGTCTTCACCACCAATGTTAGTTCCACCACCCTCTACAATCTCATATCCATGGTTAATCGGATCGAAACATGAACCCTTCTGTCGTTTAGACTTTTTCTTTAAGAAAGCTAGTTCCTGAGATGCTAAAAGTGGCCAAGCTTTGCCTGCTGTCCATAGAGACCTCGCATGCTTCTTCCTTGAAACGAACCAAGAATTCAACTTGTAGAAGGTGAATGAGGCAATAGCAGTCACAGGCAGACCACGACAACCTCTTAGAAGGCTGTTGAACATCTCTACCATGTTACTAGTCATGAAGCCCCATCTCCAACCACCCGTGCCATATGCAAGTGACCACTTATCCTTCGACGCCATCAACTCGCTCAAGAATTGCCTGCCATCAACATTTATGGCTAACTTCAGGGCATCTAACTTGTCTTTGAATAATTGAGCCTCTTGCTGCCTGCAAACCTCCTCAAATAATTTAAAGTTGTCCTTTGTGTGATCACGCCTTATAAGATTCTGAGCAAGGTGTCTGGTGCACCACCGGTGATGTATTTGGCCGTAACCAGGAATCTCTTGTTCTACGGCATTCAGAATGCCAGCATGCCTATCGGATATCACACAAACATCACGTCCCAGACCAATTACCACTTGTCTTACTAGCCTGAGAAACCAACACCAACTATCTGTGTCCTCCTTCCGAACAATCGCAAAGGCCAATGGCACAAGCTGGTCCTCTGCATCTGTCCCAATACAAATAAGCATTGTGCCTTTAAATTTCCCTGTAAGAAAGGTCCCGTCAATTGAGACGACGGGCCTGCAATGCTTGAATGCTTCGATGCTCTGCCCGAACGCCCAAAACGCCCTTCCAAATATCTGGCTACCATTCCTTGTTTCACCCTCCTTAGGTAAATACTCGAAGTGCATCCCAGGATTTACAACCCTCATTGCGTTCAACATTACAGGGAGGCGCTCATAAGCTTCTTCCCAATTTCCAAATATTATTTCCAGTGCACGCTGCTTTGCCCTCCATGCTTTCCCATACTTGACATAGTAATTGTACCGTTGGAAGATGATCTCAACCAACGCAGACACCGTAATGGTTGGCATATGCTTCACCACGGGGCATAATTGCCTTGCAATGAACCTAGAATTGAGCTGCAGATGGTTCTCTTCTGCCTCAGCAGTGGCACAAACATGTGGTTGCTTCACTGAGGTAATCTTCCATTTGCCTGCCTTCGTCTTCCTAGCACATACTCTCCAACCACACTGTTGTTCTTCACAAGCAACAGTATACCTCTTCTCCTTGAATGAATTGATGACCCTAAAAGGTCGGTTGTGTACAATGGAGTACTCTTGCAACCATGATTTCAACTTATCCATGGTACCAAACAATATGCCCTTCCGTATGATGAGGCAACCGCTAACATCAGGCACAGTTGTATCACTTGGCCCACCATCAGCTACTGCCCTATGACCATGGCTAAGGTCCTCGAAATCACAAACTACTGGATCTCTCCAAGGCAAGACCCTAGACAATATCTCTATTTCTCTAAAATTCAGACGACCAACAGGGCGATCGTCATCAGAGTCTTCGGCTATCTCCTCTACGAAGGATTCATCATCTCCAGCTATCTTCATGTCAAAACGGTTCGTAGCCCTAGCATCACCAAAGTCTTCTTCACCACTAAGATCATCTTCGTCGCTAAGCTCATCCTCAATAGAAAAGTCTCCGCTAGCGTCGTCCAAACCTTCTTCTGCATCAACAATTACATAATCATCATCCTCTTCATCACTATCATGATTGCCCTCACCATCGGCAACCGGATTCTCTTCCTCATCTCCACCGTAGCCTAGTTGTGTGACAAATATTTCTTCTTCAGGTAAAGGACCATAACCTATGTGAGCGGGGGAAGATGACCATGCTTCGAAGTTATCATTTCCTAAGCCGGACTCCTTACTTACTACTAAATCCAAAGATCGCACTTGTGAGGCCAATACAACTGCCTTGTAATCATTCCATTCAGTCTCGCTTGTAATTTTGAGCAGTCGCTTGATCCAAGGCTGTTGCTTTTTCGTCGGTGTCCGTGCCCTTCTTCTCTCTCCTCTTTATATGTCATCTTTTACTCTATCACAGAGCTAGTAGTTTCATGCTTTATGTCAGCCAAGTTATAACATCGGTAGGAGAATATGACACTGTAAGCTATTAGTAAGGTGAGTTGGTTATTTTTGTCAGGTAAGTCAGTTAGAGGCTACAAGACACGTATGAGCGTTGGGATGGCCTTAGGGTACGCCCAACGCTAGCTAACAGCTCCGTATGCCCCAGCTGAATTTGGTCGATCCACGCATGCAAGCAAATACCAGGGAGGTGCATCCCCATCGCGGGAAGGGAGATGAATGCTTTATTGTTAGAAGCTTTTGACATTGCATGCAGCAGCCTTTCCTGCTTTCACTGCTCCCGAAGCAGCTACTTTCCCTCCCCAACGTGTTTTCACCGGTGGCTTCTCCTTTTTGTCAGTTGAGACTACTGAGACTATGAGCAATTGTGAGACCACTACTCTTGGTGATATGGAGCCAGGACGTCTACATAGCCCTTGTTTAGTTCGCAAAATTTGAAATTTAAGGTTATTGTAGCACCTTCGTTTTTATTTGGCAAATAGTATCCAAACATTGACTAATTAGGCTTAAAACGTTCGTCTCGCAATTTCCCACCAAACTGTGCAATTAGTTTTTCTTTTCGTCTACATTTAATGCTCCATGCACGGGCCGCAAACATTCGATGTGACAGGTACTATAGCAACTTTTTGGATTTTGGGGTCCAACTAAACAAGGGCATAGATGATGGGGCAGTATGCCACCATGTTGCATTGGGGAAGCCCTAAGGCCTTCCCCAACGCTGCTTTTTTTATTAGTAGTCTTAAGTGTCATATTGGATCGAATAAAAAAAATAGGTGCTCTACACTTGTCATAGTGGCTTGTAAAAACTACATATGCTTGGGAAGAGAGAAGGTGGTCCATGCTCTACACTGCATTGGGCTGTATCTTTGCCATTACCTTCCCTAAATTCGGCTTGGAATCAGGCATACACCTTTTCTTGCCAATTTCTTTATGTACTCTATTGTATGTATTTGAGCAGATAACGCCGCTGAACACCTTGTACTGCGGTCAAATTCTCTAAAACATAGGTACCCTATACAAAATTGAGAATTAAATTATTGTGAAGAAAAACAAACTTATTACTCCATCTAAAATCACGATCTTGCGAGGAAACACCAAATGAACATAAGTGTCTGTGAGTCTATATATGATTAATGAACCTTCAGACAAGGGGTAGAAAAACAAACCAACTGATAGCATTTCTTGTTAACATTTCGTAAGATTTTATCTTTAGAACTAAATGAATAGCAAGGAGTTTGATACTACATTATGTATTTATACTCCACTGAAGCTCATGTGTTCCCATAGGAGCAATAGATTTTTTATCATCTTTTTTTTGTGCAGAGAGAAGAAATAGAACACAACCATATACCTGAATGATAGAACCGTTGAATTCCTTCTTGCGTTTAACATGGGTAAATGATACAATGAAGCAATAAGTGTTTTTATTGAACAATTGTTCACCACATATATTCTTTTAAAGTTAAAATATACCTTTGGTCACCAGCAAGGCTACATTGTAGTACATTTTTTTCAGAAGGAACATACGTTGAAAATATACACGTGGTTATTGCGTCATTATGGAGTGATTAACACAAATGTGATGAAAGATACAGCAATACAGCAAACTGTCAATGCCAACAACGTCGGAGCCAATTTTGTGACACCAACCATTGGCAGATAAGCAACAGAACTTCCACGTAAAACAGCGTAACGGGGAAAAACTTCAGAGTAAATCACAACCATTTTAGATTCTTTTACTGAGGTGGGTTTCTTCTAGTGTTTTAGCATTCAAAATTTAGTATAAATTTTTCCTACTAAATGTCTCCTAATGAGATTCTTATATGTTATGACTAGTAGTAGTGTTTTATTACTATTTAAAACACTAGGAGAAATCTACCATTTTAATAGTAAATCTTTGAAATCCCAAGTTGTAAGTCAAGAAATACAGCCCATCATTTTGTTCCAGAGTCCCTGTGAGCTCTATCATCGCCAGCATCATTCTTTCTTTGTGTTTGTTACAGATCCTTCATGTTTCAAAAAAAAAACGTATAGATCCTTCAGCTTTGCCAGGTTGAATGATTCTGGTGCCCTACCAAAAATGGGCTGGGGCCCACCCTCAGTTCTGCCACGGACCCCGAGGCTGCGAGATTGCCAGATTGGGGGAAAAAAGGCACGCGAGATTGGAGTCACGTGCCGGGATGAGCTCTCTAACCTCGCGCTTTTTTTTTCGTGTCTCTCTGCCATGTGGGCTTTGTGACAGTTTTTCAGCGCGCGATAATTTTTTCGCTCGCGCCAGTGCGCCGCGCCGCTAAAAAGCTTTCCCGTTGGTGCACAGGATTCCCGGTCACCCCCACTACCGTGACCGGTTGTTCTGACTCCGTCAGGCATGGCTGAGCCGCAGACCGACGGGAGAAAAATGCATCCGGTAGGCCTACCGTTTTTTTAGCTTTTTTTTTTTAAATTCACAAATATAAACTTAGAGGTATGCTTTTTAAAATCTCGACTCTTGTAACGGCAAAATGTCTGACTTTGTGTTTGATAGCGCTTTTGCAGAATTACATTCAGTTCGAAACGTGTATCATGTCATCAGTGAGGCAATTAAATTTCTCACACGCTGGCCCTCTCTTGCGGCTACTGGACCTGTCAAACAGGTGATGTCAGTCACCGCGTTCAGCTGGTATAGTTCCAGCTTGTTTCAGCTTATTCTCTCTCACAGAATACTATTTAATTATCTAAAAAAATCCAAAAAAACACTGTTCAGGTGACCCTCCGAACGAGCTTCGCAGGCAGGTGGGCCAGTCAAATTATACTCGCTGAGAAAAGAGGAGTAATTAATCGATCAAACAAGTGAAAGAATTCTTAACTCTTGTTATTGCTGAGGCCATTCCAATGCATGTTAGTGTCACTACAAAGGATCAAGGCAAAATTTTGTTGTGTATCAGTGTCTGTAAGTGTGCAGCTGCAGTGCTACTCGTCACTTGTGCACCAGCTGCTCCACATCGCCGAGCTCCAGCTCCCGCCGGTCCTCGCCGCCGCTACCGCCACCGAACAGAGATTCGATCTGCTCCAGTGTCTTGCCGCTGGTCTCTGGCACGAACTTGTGCACAAAGAGCACCGAGAGGGCAGAAATGGCCGCGAACGCGGCGAATGCGCCCGAGACGGAGATGGCGCGGCAGATAGAGAGGAATGACATGGCCACCGCGCCGCTGGTCACCCTGTTGGCCACGGCCCCCAGCGCCGCGGCCTGCGAGCGCAGTCGCAGCGGGAAGATCTCGGAGCTCACCACCCAGCAGATGGGCCCTATCCCCACCGAGAAAAAGGCCACGTCGCCGCACACCGTCAAGATGGCGACACCAACACCGGCGCCGCGGGACACCGACCCACGAGCCTGCAGGAAGAGCGCGGCGGACAGCGCCGCCAGGCAGGCGGTCATGCCGACCGTGCTGACGTACAGCAGTGGCTTCCGGCCGACACGGTCGATTAGCACGATGGCCAGCGCGATGAACGCCGTCTTGAAGAACCCGACGGCGACCGTGGCGGCGAGGAGCTGGCGCTCGGTGGTGATCCCGGCGTCCCGGAAGATGGTCGGGCTGTAGTACACCAGCGCGTCGATGCCCGTGATCTGCTGGAAGCACTGGATGCCTACTCCGGTGACGAGCATCCGGGCGATCACCGGGGATGGCCTCGACAGCTCCTGCCACACCGTCTTGTTCCTGTCGCCGTAATTGCCATTGCCGGCGGCGCCCGTGGCGGCGGCCGCAGCAGCAGCCTCGATCTCGGCGAGCCTCTCCTTAGCCTCGTCCTCGGTGTCGGTGACCCTGAGGAGCACGGCGCGCGCCTCGTCGGCCCTGCCCTGCATGACCAGCCACCGCGGCGACTCCGGGATCACGAGCAGCGCGAAGGCGATGGACACGGACGGCAGGATGCCAACGGCGAGCATGACACGCCAGTTGATGTGGTCGGGGAGCCCTGAGAAGGCGTAGTTGGAGATGTACCCGAGGAGGATGCCGAGGTTGATGAAGATCTCCGGGAAGGATGTGAACGAGCCCCTGGACCCCGCGGGGGATATTTCAGCGATGTACACCGGCGCGATCATGACGCCGAACCCGATGCCGATGCCGGCAAGCAGGCGGCCCACCATGAGGACCCGGAACGACGGGGCCAGCGTCATGACGGCCGCGCCGGCCTGGAAGACGACGGCGGCGAGGCCGATGGTCCACTTCCGGCCCATGGCGTCCGATGTCCTCCCGCCAGCGAGGCTGCCGAGGAGGGAGATGAAGCTAAGGCAGCCCACCAGGACCTCCTGCTGCACCTCGTTGATGTGAAGATCCCTCTGAATGAACAGAATGCAACCGCTCATCACACCAACATCTGACATTTGGATGTGAATTATGAAACTTCGTTAGCAAACTAACCACTAACAATGACAGTTTATAAGAAGCAGCAGCCATTGTCTAGGGTGCAAAATGTCAACGCGATTCAGCGCTAACCATCTCCAAATCCTACGCACAGTCGGTCGCCAAGAAACTCTAGGAAAAGCTCAATTAAGGTCGAAATTTTTGTCCTCTACTACTTTCAATCCAAGAACTGGCTGCAGAAGTCGTCCAAGTCGAGAAGAAGAAACTTACCGTAGCCGAGCAGCACGGAGTTGAGGGAGGCGAAGACGGAGCAGGCGAAGACGTATCTCCTGCTGCTCTGGCGCTCACGGACAAGGACGCCGCCGTCCTCGCCTTCCTGCTCAGGAGGGAGCACGTCGTCCATGCGCACGTACTTGTTCTTCCTGCCCAAGAAGTCCGGCAGGGTCGGCAGGCCACTGGCGCCGCCGCCGCCGTTGGACGACGACAGCTCGGCGCTCGGAAGCATCATGCTCTGCTCCGCCTTCCCGAGCTTTCTTCCCAGTTCTCAAATCGCAAGAGGTAATTTCGATGCCTCTTGGATGGTGCTAGTAGTGGACTAGGCAATGGTGGATCTGACGACGAAGCAGGAAGACGAAGGAAGAAGATTTTAATAGGTTCATCGTGTACTTTTCGCGACGCGCGATTTGGTCGTCGTTCAACTCATCGCGTTGGGGTACGCGTTTTAAAACGGGGTGTCTTTCATATAAGCCCCTTCATTCGCAGTGATTTTTGAACCAATACTTCCAGCGGAGCAGTATGTGATTTTCAAATGGAACCTATTTTGGACTCTCGCAGTGGCAACTAATCCATTCGTTCCAAAAAAAACATACCATTCTTGGTTTTTAAAAACAGTTTTAAATTTGATCAAATCTATACACAAAAATCACTAATTATAATACCGAATAAACCTTATATTAGATTAATCATGTAATATATTTTCATAGTATACTTATTTAGAGTCACAAATGTTAATATATTTTAAGTTTGACAAGATCCAAACCCAGAATTGCATCTTTTGGGACAGAAGCAGTAGTACAACAGGATTAGTTAGCAGGTCAGTTCGTCAATCAAGGACGTCAAATACGAACCAGAAATCGTTTGACCACACACCCATAAGCTAAGCCGGTGAGCATACTCCAATACTGATTGACTGTATTTCAATCATTCAGTACCAAAACTTACAAATATACTGTAGTACATAATTGGGAATAAGAAGACCTACAATCACCCTATGAGCACTGCCTATTGAGGATGTACAACTAAAAACCATTGACACATTAGCGGCTTGCTCTGATATGACGTCACCTCACATGTTAAATTTTCTGTATCATATTGATGTATGTGTAGCTCGAGAACATGACAAACAATCTCCTAAACCTGCAAAGACACATAGAATGTGTTGATTATCTTCAATTCAGAAAAGAGATTCCCTATATTCGAGAAAAAAAAAGCATTCCCTAACTACTAAGTTAAACATGGCCCCTATTGTTTCCTGATACAGGAAAGGTGTAGAGAGATGCCGTCAGGGACAATATATTGGCGGCAATCAGCAAGTCAGTGACTCATTATATGTTGGCCATGATATATTGCGAGGAACTACATAAATATGATGCAATCAGAAACTTCGTTATGAACTTATAGAGGCTAAAAGTGGATTGATCTCCAGCGCTCTATTCAAGTTGGCAGAAACAATGCTTTCTCCATGAAAATGCAAATATGATACTCTTAGACTTACCAAACCCACTGACTTCTGTGTGCAGCCATTGCTTCATAGCTTCTGGATGGGCTACTGTTAACTAGAGTATAGATTGACTGCTTTGACCTTGTGAAGGAGATGAACGAAGAGAGCCAAATGTCAACCGGACCACTGTACTTGCGAAGAATATTCAGGCTTGCCTGCATTTAGAAATAATCCAACATCGATCATCTTTCCTCCACACTAATGTGTTCTTCCAGCAAGAAGAAAAAACATGGTACAATCAAGACCCCCCCAAAAAAAGGTAAAGTAAAGATAAGGTGACCATGAAGTTTAGCAATACAGAAATGATGTTCATTCATAAAATAGCAAAATCTCTGAAAAATATATATTATAAAAAAAAACTAAGTCATCTACCAAAAGGAGTTGGCAATGTAGGCTGTAGCATTATAGTTTATGCATTTCCGATTCCAAGAACAATTAAGAGTTCCGTAGCTTCAGCTAAACATAGCACTGACAAAGTCAACAAAGTAACACACATATTCTCTTCCTCGTAAAGTGAAAATCGGTTTGAGAAGTAAATCCAAATAATAAGGCTGTCGAAGGATTTAAGGGAAGAAACTTACTAGTTCCCAAGCTTCCACATTCCCCTGCCTGTTCGCACGGAGAAACTTGCTGTTCATATAGAAATAAAGTTTTTTAGACTCTGAGTGATAAAAATACAAAACTATCTCATAAATGTGATATGCATATGTGTAGTACAAAAAATGAACAAGTAAATGAAATGAGAAGAAGCTGTGCACAGCCAAAGAACAACAGTCCTGATGCCCAACATACCAGAATCCCAATGTTAACAAACAATTTCAGTGATTCATGCATGTGGCTAATCATGCAGTGTTATACCAGATAACTGAACTAACCATATGCCGTGATGAACATCTTTGTGGTTTGGATGGCCTGATACTCCATATGAATCAAATGTCACGATCTAAAATGACATCAAATATTGCATCAGTAAGCAGCGGCCGTCAAAGGAAGAAAAAAACTAGAATTTTTTTTAGGTATGTAGTAAATGAAGGTAAAGGCATAAAGCAACTGAATATGGTATAGAGTACTAAGTGACTATAATTTGTTAAGATCATCAGATTGCAAGGATTCATTCTCAGGATTTTTAAGCACAGTTCGCAAACTGTAGTCACAAGTGTCTTTTCTTAAGAAAAGAAGTGATAATGTTAGAACAAGCATAACCCCAATATATGTCATTTACTAAATTATTCAGGAGAAGTAAACAAAAAAGGAGAACTGATGACTTGGTGAGAATTCCTTTGTAAACGTGTCTTGTATAGTACACAAAATGCAGACCGGCACATTTGTGTACTTTAACTACTCATGTTACTTCAACACTATAACCTGGAGGATCGAAGAAACAAGCATCAATGGCTCGAGGTAACTTAATACGGGTGAGAGGAGAAGCGGATAGTATACTAAAATGCAATGTATTTTGAAGTTCATAAGGTCTCTGAGATGTAGCCACTACCGTGTCAATGGACCATAGTTGGACATGCTCCATGGCAAGTTCTGCTACTAGTCCATGGTCCCATTTCTCATGAAATCCATCCTATGAAATGTATAGGATCAAGATCACATGTTTTTCAAACAGTATGTAGAAGTATGCAAGTATGTACTCAAATAAAGTACCTGCAATTTCGGGTGGTCCAAAACTTTAACTTGTTCATGTGCAATCTGTAATGACATGAGCTGCTTCAGGAACTGTACAAAGGTTGCTCTTTGAGGGTAAAATGAACTAGTTAAGGATCCGAGTACCTTAAGGGTTTCACAGGCATGGTACAATTCTTCTTTACGAGTATTTCTGAGACCATCAGCATTACCTGTGGAAGGAGTAAGTTTGTTATGGGTGATTTATTGTTCACGTGTCAGGGAAAAAAATACTATTAAACTTATTGCTAAAAGCTTAGCTAGTACTTCAGATGTGCCGAGTACTATTTTTACTTGTTCTTAATTCACTAAAAATCATGCGTACACAGTGGCACTGCATGTTTAAGCACCGTGCTTGCATCAGAGATGAATATCTGAAGTGTGCTGTCAAGCATACAGTAAACCGACATCAGTGTTACCTATGACAGTTTTATGATGCATCCTAGCAGACATTACAATGGCCATTCCTGTTCTGTGCTGAGCTCAGATAAACAAATGTATAGGACAGCAGAAGAAATAAACATATAGCGTCAGTTGCTTGCCATCTAACCTCGAGACATGCACAGAATGTGAATACTGTGACCTTTTGACTTGAGGAAAAGAATAGTTGGAGCAAAGAACCTGTAGCAACACAAAAGAAAGCAATAAGAATCAAGCAACACATCAAACTAGAACTAAGCAGACGTTCCACAGACATGGCAATTGAGCATCCAAAACACAAGGAGAACTAACAACATACATGGACTCGTCGTCGGGGTGGGCGACGACGAGCAGCACGTTCCGGCTCCTCCTGTCGCCGCGGAGAGGGGGCATGAACTGCGGGCTCAGGGGCACACAGGACGGAGAGGAGTAGGAGAGGATCCGCCCCAGAGAGATCGCCCACAGGAGCACGGCTCCCGCCGCGAGGATCCAGATCCACGCCATGGAGAGGCAGCAGGCGCTGGAGGGTGGGAGGGAGGACGAGCGCCGACGAGATGAGACGAAGACGGGCCGCGTGCCCACACGGCGAGGAAGGGTTGCGCAGGAGGAAGGCGACGGCAGCGAGGCCCGATGCGGTGGAGAGGACAACGGCGAGCGCGCGGCAATGCCGGCCGACGGCGGCGGCGGAAATGGGGCCGTGCCTGGTTCGGCCTTGGGCCGTGGCCGATTAGGGCCTGTCTGGATTGGGGGAATTCCAAAGGAAGATCATGTAGGAATGAAACACAGCTAAGGAAGCTGAAGCGCGCGTTTGGAATTGATGTTCTTTTCTATGCGAAAAAATAATCCACTCCAACTCTGTGTTTTCTTTTCCTTCACGATTGCAAGAGTTGATGTGTGCTTAGGGTGTGTTTGGCAACTGCTCCCTCTGTCCCTTTATCAGTGTCGTTGTAGCTTTTGAGGAGGTGCAGCACAAAACCTGTGAATGTGGACAAAGGGATGGTCCAGATGCACAACAGAAGGTGTGAACGTGAACAGAGCTGAAGTGTGCCAGAGCGACAATCAATACGGGACAGAGGGAGTACGTAGAAGGGGCATGGAAATTAGTGGTAAGAGTTGATGATAGGAGTTAAAGTAGGAAATCGACTTTTAGTCTCAAATCCCTTATTTGTTTCATAGAGGGAAATAATAGAGAAAGTTGAAGAGGGAATTCATATCCTTTGTTTGGTACGAGGGTTTCGAGGAAAAAATTATATGGCAAATCATGATGAACGATGATGTATTTTTTTAGTAAGAATACAATCCTCACCCAATTACCATCCCTAGGCACGAGGAATTGATTAGTTAGAGTTGGCCCTTAAACTCCCATCCTCTCCACCAAAACTCTCGTTCCTACAAAACAAACAAAAGATTTCTAAACTCTGGTGAGCAAGAGAAAAAGAAATGGCATCAACTCATGTTA
The DNA here is from genome assembly GCF_019320115.1 of Miscanthus floridulus. Lineage (NCBI taxonomy): Eukaryota > Viridiplantae > Streptophyta > Magnoliopsida > Poales > Poaceae > Miscanthus > Miscanthus floridulus. The sequence continues at coordinate 97,508,206 of NC_089590.1, read as the reverse complement.
AAGGGAAAAAAGTATTTACTGCTATGTTTATTCTTAGCAATTAAGTTTGCAGCTAGCTCTTAAATTTATATACTAATCATATTTCTGCTTTCCAAACACCACGTTAGTAAAAAATTCATGCATTTTCTAATTCTCAGTTTTCTCCTATTATTATGTTCTGCATTTCTTTGTTTCAAGCAGGTCCTTACTTGACATTTAATATAAAAAAATGTCATTTTTTTTACCCTGGACTATTGCTATTGGAGATTAGGTTTTATCCTTAAACCCTAAAATTGGACATATTATCTCCGTCGACTCTCAAAATTTTAGTTACGTTAGACGGTTTTCAACGCAATATCATCTTTTTTTAATAAAGTAATTATCTTTTAACGTTTTTATTTTGCTTTGTTCATAGGGATTGTACCTTCCTTCTCTATCAATAGACACCGTCTCATGTGGGTTTGTTCAAAAATAACTTTTTTTACTATGAAATCTAGAGTCCGCAACAGGCAGCCACCTCGCCAATTATTTAAACGGACGCAGCCTACTCGCCCAAAGCATTCATGTACAGGCCCAAAACAAAGCAATCACGTACGGGCTAAGTGTTAGTTAATTCAAAAACAAAGCAATCACGTACAGGCCCAAAAGGTAAAGAGTTATTGTCGCTCGCAAATTCAATCTCCGCCCATGTCTATGGAGTATGCGTTAGGATCAGCTGCTCGCCTCCGCCCACGTCTACAGAGTCCATGTCGACTACGTCCTCTTAGACATGGAAGCAGGGCCTGAGAGGTGCTCGTGCCATGTGAAGCCGGTATGTCGCCAACTACTATCCCATGGCTAGCTACAATGGGCTCGAGCTCGCCATGTACATCGCACGAGCTTCATAGTTCTCACAAGGGTGATCGCATCGGGCGGCGGCATCGCGTCGGGAGGCGGAAGCGCGTCTGAAACTCTAGTTTGGTTTTAATGAATTGATGAAATTCTAAGTGCTAATCTAGTTTATCAAAGTGATCATGAGATAGGTAGCACTATTCCAAGTGGTGGAGTAATGTTGAAGATCATGATGATGGTGTGACCATAGTGATGATCAAATGCTTGGACTTGGAAAAGAAGAAAGAGAAAAACAAAAAGCTCAAGGTAAAGGTGAAATTTGATAGAAGCTTTTTTGTTTAGTGATCGAGACACTTAGTGAGTGTGATCACATTTAGGATCGATAGTCGTACTATTAAGAGGGGTGAAACTCGTATCGAAATGCGATTATTAAAGTGCCACTAGATGCTCTAACTCATTGCATATGCATTTAGATCTAGTGGAGAGCTAACACCCTTGAAAATATTTGTGAAAATATGCTAACACACATGCACAAGGTGATATACTTGGTGGTTGACACATTTGAGCAAGGGTGAAGAAGTTGGTGAAGTGAAGGAGTTAATTGTCACTGAGTAACAGTGACCGGACGCTGGTTTCGGTGTGACCGGACTTAGCATTCCAGCGTCCGGTCAATTATAAAAGAAGGTGGCATGCTCGGGCTTGTCTGGACTACGACCGGATGCAGAACAGTGAATGTGACATACGCTAACGTCAGTCGCTCAGTTTGGCGCGCAGAGGAGAAGAACTGACCGAACACTGGGTTGGGTCCGGTCGAGGTGCATCTGACACGTCCGTTTGCGTTTGGATGGCTCTGGATCATCTCTAGAAATGACATGACGCTGGGTTGCCATAGGGAGCAATGCGTCTGGTCATGTCTTGGCCGTGGCGTGCGCGCGCGAGCTCTGCTGCTGATCAACGCGTCCAGTTATGACTTAACCGCGCAGGCGTTGGAAGATAGCCATTGGAGATCAGCGACTGAGGTTAAACATTTGACGACACGTGGCAGCAATCGGATGACCGAACGCTGGTGGCGTGCGTCCGATCAACCCGAGTGAGTAGCCCAACGGCTCTATTTCTAGGGGGCTCTATTTAAGCCCCTTGGCCAGCTCAAGCGCACTCTCTTGGCCATTTGTATTGACATAGAAATCTTGTGAGCTTAGCCAAAGTTCCCCCACTCATCTCCGTTATTGATTCATCATCTTTGTGAGATTAGGAGTGAATCCAAGTGCATTGCTTGAGTGATTGCATCAAGAGGCACTTGGTGTTCTATAACACCTCGGGTGTTTTAAGTATTAAAACCTGCCATGTCATCATATGCATTGCAAAGTATCTGGTCTTAGTGAAAACTTGGATATGCATTCACTAAAACAAGTTTACTTTTATGTTATATGTGTTGACTTGGATGGTTGAATCAATTTCAAAACAATTGTGTTGGATTGGATTTTCGAAAACCCTGATTTCAACATTTAATTTTACCCTGGAAAACACATTTCAAAATCTAAGCACATTTTGGGGTTGAGACTAAAAACAAAAGTGTAGAGCTTGTCAAGATGTACAAAGTTGGTTTTTAGAGTTTTCAAAGTTATTTTATAAAATTTGAAGTAATTTAAAAAGGCGTAAATTCTTGAAATGTCCCCTTTTTGAATTCAAACTTGCATTTCAAAATGTAGACTGAATTTGGGTATGGTTATAAAAGCAAAGTTGTAGAACTTTGAATTTGGAACAACTTTTATTTTTGGAGATTTTTGAGTTGCCATATAAATTTGGGAGTATTTTGGGTTTCAAATCGAGTGGCAATTTTGTAATTTCGGTGAACAGTAACCGCGGAAGCCATCTAACCGACGGCGAGCTTCTATTGCGTTCTGGTCATCGCCGTGGCCACCTTCGGCTCCGCGCTGGCATGGAGAAGGCTCCTGCGTGGCTTCTCTTTGCTTCCTGGTCGCGTTTTAAGCCCCGACGCAGTCGCCGTTCTCTTCTTTCTCCTCCTCTGTTTTTCCAGTCGCCACCGTCGCTGCTTCGTCGTGCTTTCGCCGTCGCCGTAGTGCCTTTACCGTCTCAGCAAAGCCTGTCCCAACTCCGCCTACTCCTTGCGAACCTAGTTCACCGAGCCTTGGTGCCTGATTTCGCCGAGGAACGCCGCTCGTTGCCTTTCTTCCTCGTGGCAGGCAGCATCGTCGTCGCGTGCGCTTCACCGTGGCCGTCGCTCTACGGTGAGCCGCTGCTCTTGCTAAGTGTTGATCCAGCTTCACCTTGATGCCATGGTGCTTTATGCCTTGTTGCTTGGTCATTTATTCCACTGCAGCCACCGGAACATCGCCGTCGACGTTGCTCGCACCGCTGCGGCTGCTGTGATCATCAACCCAATTCTCCGTTGCTCCTCCGGTTCGGCCATTGACTCCAGCGTGTTCGTGGTGAGCTCCTGAGTCTTCCTAGGCCATTTGTTTAGGTTCTACCGGCCTTGTTTCGCTGGCATAGCGCAGCCGCTCCGCCATGTCCGCCATGGCCGGTGTCAAGCTCGTATTGAGCTGTAATCGATACAAATAGTGACATCAGTAGGTGCGCCTAGTTGTGATGAACATGTTGGTGCCTTCGCCGTCGTCGTTGATCTCACCGATGGCAAGGAATCACCGGTCAGCGCGCGTTGTCGCCGTGGTCAACACGGGGATCGGTGCTGACAGGTGGGGTCGATCTGTCAGTGGCGGTTTGGTTTAAAAATGGAAAATTTTCTTTTTCAGAAATGGATGAATAGTATGAGTTATTGTTATTTTTGTGTAGAATTATTTTGAGCTCTAAAAATTATAAAATTTTTTGGGTGACCTCTCTATTATGTATAATATTTAGGGAAAATATGAAATGTTGCTTTTTAGTACTTTTTGAATGTGATAAAAATTGCTAAATTAATTAATAAATGAGTTTCCATGATTTTTCTAGGCTTAAATAATTATCCAAAAATTATGAAAATTGTTTTGCCACATAGTTATCATGTGATGAACCTTTACAAAAATTTTGAGCTAAATTGGAACAAGTTGATTTATTTCATAATTTTGAATTAAATAATTAATTCATAAAAGCAAATAGTAACCTTTATTGATTTAGGTTTTATTTGAATTTTTGGATTGAGTGATGACCTTGGGTCATTAGTTGGTAATGATCCTTGCAATTGAAATAAGTGTTATGAAAAAGGTTTAGTTAGTTTTGACTTATAACTGTACCGTGAAGAAAAGTTGTATTCAAGTTTTTAACTTTCACATCCATTATCAAGCATCACATTTTGTATCTCGCATCATGTTAAACATGGCATTGTTACTACGTGTAGTGAACGAAAGTGAGCACGTGGTAGTTAATCAAGTTGAGGAGGAGGTTAATCCGTTTGTTGAGGTCGGATTGGATATCTGTGGAACTACTCCAGAACCTGACTTTTCTGCCAATCAAGGCAAGCCCCGGATGCATTTAAACCTACCTTATGTCTTACAAATTTATATCGCTTTTGCTTTTCAATACTGCATTAAGTGATTAGGAGTGAGTGAAAACCTAATTGGTGCATTACCAACCTTGTTTTTCCATATCTACCTTGTTACTAGTTTTACTTCGTAAATGCCTAGTTATGCTTAGCCATGCTTAGACAGATAAAAGTCGGGTGATTACATATCACCTGTGAGTTTTAAATGGATCTTTGGTTATGTTTGGTTACTTATGTTATCATGAGATATGAGCATATGGAATAATAAATCTAGACTGGGTGGACTCGGTGTATGAGAGCCACAAGACATGGATGTCTTATGAGCGGGTTCTTTCCGCCTATGTCGATTGAGGCCCATCCATTGTTGAACTGCATGAGGTGAGACTTTGTAGTACTAACCACGTACTCCGGTAAGCCTTAACTTGGTGATTCTATTACGAGAATGGCTACTCGCGCACTAGGAGTGGAGAGATGGCGGGAATAGCGTGTACCCACGTGGCAATGGGCTGGATTGGTGGAGTACTGTATTCTCGGGTGGCACGGACCCATTCTTGTTTTAGAGGACCTAAGGGTAGGTTGGTATATGTAGGTCAGGGACTTACATATGTCGTGTGGTCTGGAATTCCCAGCTAAGTTTTAATCGGTTCGAATCGTCGTTGCTCCTCGGTTATGGAGACTCAACTCACTGTTCATCATCGTAGTTTAATAACTGGAACTTGAGTAAGGTTTGAGAAAGTGTTGGATACGAAGTTTCATGATCTAGCTCATTATGGATCATGTCAGCTTTGTATATGATCTTTTTTATGATAAAAATGTTGATATAAAGAATTTTGTTAGAGAGCTTTTACGCAAAAGAATTTTGATTATTGCTAAAGCCATACCTTGAATCCCTGAGCCTGCATTCCTGAGTCTTCTCAGTTTTATTTTGGTTAAGTCTTGTTGAGTACTTTTGTACTCAGGGTTCGTTGACCCTTGTTGCAGGTGAGCCTCATGAGCAGGTCTGTTTTGGACCATGCTGCATGACTGTTGTTCAGGTCGATGATGATAAGTAAATGTGTGGTCCTTGGGCAGGATACTTATATTGTGTGTTTGTATTATGTTACTAATGCCACTCCACTACTACTATGGTTTGTAATAATTATTGAACTTAGTTTGTAAGGTTTGAAACAACTGGTTTGTAAACTAAGTTATTGTAAGACTTCCGCTATTTTACTCTAATGTAGATATTTGAATAAATGTTGTAATATTGCAATGACTCTATAATGGGATCCTGCTCAAAAATCGTGGATGATTCGGGGTTCCCCAAGGACACCCGACAGTCTTCTTAAGTTACCGGGAACATATGCATAGTCGTCAGAGGTTATTGGACAGTGATAGTTGCATGTGGGCCCTATAATTTAGGAGGTTCTGCCACAGAATGGTATCAGAGCGATCGTTACAAAGTTTTTGTTGTATTGTTTTATAAAAACTTCAAAATGATTTGGGATAAATATATATAACTTGTTAATTTGGTCCAAATTGCTTTCGACTTATCTTATTTCATTCTCTCCATTCCTTATTTGATTAAAAAGGCTTTGTGTGGTGGAGTAGTAATCTTATTATGCCCTATATAATAACAACTGTTGTTTTTATACCTTATAAGCTTTGATGTTTATGTTCGTATGGACGATTCATGCATCATGATTAATCCACTTGTTACTTACTTTCCCTCTTAGTCTAGAGTTAAGTAGTGAGTCTGGGTTAAATAGTGTGATCCATCCTGACTGCTATTGAGACTTGTATCAGATTGTCTTATTTGGATTAATCTTGCTTCCTACAGTATGGCTCGTACTAAGATAACTTCCTCATCACCAGCTTGCTCCTAGGAATGATGGTGCTAGCAGTAGTAGCTCTAGGCCTGATCCCCAGGCAGAGATATAGAGGCTTACAACAGAGTTAGCTCAGGCTACTAGAGATAGGGCTATGGATGCCATCCATGTGGGCGAGTTACGGGATAAATTGAGGTGTCTCACCACCGCTCATAAGAACTATGAGCGTATGTTAGTTCATATGGTGGAAGGAAGAAATGAAGCTTGGCATAGAGAAGATGTAGCTAGAGCTCGAGCTCATGAGTTAGAGTTCTATGTAGAAGACTTAGAAGAATATTCTACCAATCTGCATGAAGAAGTCCATAGGCTGAACAATCTTTTGGATCCAAATCATGAACCTTAAGCAGATGCAATGGACCCAGGTGTCATCATTGCAGATGATGATGAACTTGAAGAGGAAGAAGAAGATCCAGAAGAATTAGTGATGATCGATGAAAGTGATAATGAAGGCGGAGATGTTTCTGGAATGGATACCGATCATGAGGTTTGAGGTGATCGAGACGAAGAGTAGAGTTGTAAAATAGTGAGATCTAGTTAAGTTAAGTAGTCTTGTTTAGGTGTGGGCTTGTGTTTAAATAGGTGAAACCAATGTAATGCGTTGTAGTAAGCTCTTTTATCGTTTAATAAAGGCTTGTGAGTAAAGTTTGGTTTGTTATGAACAGATGCGTCGTACGCAGGGTTCATATATTCCTGGTACTTCACAAGATGAGGATGGTATTCCTGATCCGCTACCAGTTCCACCAAATCTGGCTGATGCTATCACCGTACTTGTCAATGTGACTGTTGAGAATACTCGGTTGCTTTGAGAGATAGCTCAAAGCAATCAGAATATGATGCAAGGAAATCATGGCCGAAATCATCCCAGGCAGGAGGCTATGTATGTTGACTTTACAGATATAAGACCACCAGTGTTCACTAAGGCCGATGAACCACTAAAAGCTAATGATTGGCTTCGTACAATGGAGCAGAAGTTTGATCTCATTCCCTGCACGGAGTATCAGAAGCCAGTTTTTGCTGCCCAACAGCTTAGAGGTGCAACAAGTGCTTGGTGGGCAAACCTTGTGGCTATGCAACCAACAGATGTTCAGTTAACTTGGGCAGAGTTTCGTACTACTTTCCGAGCCCATTATATCCCAGAGGGAGTTATGGCTATGAAGCTGAATGAGTTCCTTGCTTTGAAGCAAGGGGATCAAACGGTTATGCAATATATGGGTAAATTCAATCACATGTCGCAGTATGCATCTAAGCATGTCAACACCGATGCCAAGAAGAAGAGGTGGTTTATGTGAGGTCTGAATACCAAACTATAGACAATGATGACTACATGTACCAATGTCACTTATCATGAGGCAGTGAACATTGCTATTGCTTCAGAGGAAAAATATCGGCAGCATAAGGAGATCAAGAAGAAAAAGAGTGTGCCATCTAGATCTTTTGGTGGAAATCAAAAGAGGCAAAAGATAATCTATCACCCAGTCAATCATTATCGTCCTCCTTATCGTCCGCCGCAGTTCTAAGCCGGGCAATAATCAAATGTCTGTCCTGCCACAACTTACTAGAATCCACAATAGACAAATGCTCCTGATGTCCGTGCTTCAACACCCTAGGGTCACTATTATCCATGTTTCAATTGTGGAAGGTCCGGTCATTTCTCTAGGGAATGTCCGTATCCTAAGCAGTATAATCCAAATTTTCAGAAGGCGCCTGGAAATCAACAACAGGGTCAAGCCCAGAATAAGAACAACAACCAGAATGCTCAGAAGGGCAAAGATGAAAAGAAGACGGGATGGGTTTTCTATATTCAGGCCGGGGAGATTCTAGAAGGGGAGCCTGTGATGCTGGGTATGTTTCTTGTCGCCGATCATCCTATAGTTATGCTTTTTGATTCTGGTGCATCTCATACATTCATCAATAGAACCTTTGTCATAAAGCATGAAATTCCAATTAGGGCAACAAAGGAAAATTTCTTTATACAATCGCCCGAGGGATGTCTGTGTACTAAGGAAATGGTATACCAGGTACCCATAAACCTGGGTGGGCATTTTTTTCCCACTACCATGATTATTCTCAAGGATCAGGATATAGATGTGATCTTGGGAATGAATTGGATATATCAGCATAAGGCTGTTATAGATGCTTTGAATAGGACTATAAGATTGAGTTTGCTAGATAGTAATTCCCAGCTTCTTATCCAACTTCCAACCCTAAGGAGATCCGTGGAAACAGTTTGTGCAACTTTTGTCAAGGAGATTAGAGATATCTCGGTAGTTTGTGAATTTCTAGATGTTTTTCTTGAAGATTTACCCGGTCTACCACCAGATAGGGATGTTTAGTTTAACATAGAGTTAAACCCTAGACCAGCTCCGATCTCTCGGAGAGCTTATAGGATGCCTCCCAAGGAATTAGCCGAGTTGAAGACTCAGTTGCAATAGTTGATTGATAAGGGGTTTATCCAACCTAGTTCATCACCTTGGGGATGTCCTACAATTTTTGTGAAAAAGAAAGATGAGACCCTGAGGTTGTGTGTTGACTATCGTCCATTGAATGAAGTAACCATTAAGAATAAGTATCCCTTACCTTGGATAGACTTGCTTTTTGATCAACTGGCTAGAGCCAAAGTTTTCTCCAAGATTGATTTGAGGTCAGGTTATCACCAAATCAAGATTAAGCCTGAAGATATTCCCAAAACGGCATTTACCACAAGATATGGATTATATGAATACCTGGTAATGTCTTTTGGTTTGATGAATGCCCCAGCTCATTTTATGTATCTAATGAATTCAGTATTCATGCCTAAGCTAGACAAGTTTGTAGTGGTCTTCATTAATGACATTTTAGTATATTCTAAGAACAAGAAAGAACATGCGGAACACCTCAGAATTGTTCTGACCCGCTTGAGAGAACATCAGCTTTATGCCAAGTTCAATAAGTGTGACTTCTGGCTTAAGGAAGTACAGTTTTTAGGATATGTGTTGTTAGCTGAAGGAGTTGCAGTAGATCCAAGCAAAGTTAAGGATGTACTAGATTGAAAACCACCAACTATTGTTCATCAGGTTCGGAGTTTTCTTGGAATGGCGGGTTATTACCGTTGTTTTATTCTAGATTTCTCTAGAGTATCCAAGTCCATCACTGGGTTGTTGAAGAACCAAGCCAAGTTTGTCTAGTCATCTGATTGTGAAGAAGCCTTCCAGACTTTGAAGAGATTGTTAACCACTGCACCAGTATTAGCACAACCAGATATCGAGAAGTCGTTTAACATTTATTGTGATGCTTCTGGTATTGGTATTGGATGTGTATTGATGCAAGAAGACCGTGTCATTGCCTATGCTTTCAGACAACTTAAGCAACATGAAGAACATTATTCAACTCATGATTTGGAGTTAACAGCAGTTGTCTATGCTTTGAAGATTTGGCAGCATTACCTGCTTGGTAATACTTGCCATATGTATACAGATCACAAGAGTTTAAAGTATATCTTTACTCAATCAGAATTGAACATGCGACAAAGAAGATTGTTGGAATTGATTAAAGATTATGACTTAGAGGTGCATTACCATCCTAGTAAAGCAAATGTGGTTGCATATGCCCTCAGTCATAAGAGTCATTACAATTGCCTGGCAGTAAAAACAATGGATCTGACTTTATGCCAAGAGATGGAAAAGTTGAGTATAGAGGTAATTCAACAAGGTAGTTTGACCAATATAACTGTTGGATCAACTATTCGAGACCAGATTATTGCCGCTCAGAAAGAAAACAAGGGTATAGCCCATATCAAAGAAAGAGTCTGGAATGGAAAAGCGGAATGCTTCAAAATAGATGATGAAGATGTGCTATGGTTCAAGAATCGTCTTGTGGTACCAAAGGTTCCTGAGTTGCGACAGTCAATTCTTGAAAAGGCACATGCTACTAGGTTATCTATTCATCCAGGAAGTAATAAGATGTACCATGACTTGAAACAGAGATTTTGGTGGACCAAAATGAAGATAGAGATTGCTCGATATATAGCAAAGTGTGATACTTGTCAAAAGGTAAAAGCTATACATTTAAGGTCCGCTGGAGAGTTACAGCCATTGCCTATTCTAGCTTGGAAATGGGAGGACATTAGTATGGACTTTATCGTTGGTCTACCCAAGACATCAAAAGGTTTTGATTCAATATGGGTTATTGTAGATCGGCTAATTAAGTCAGCACATTTTCTTCCAGTCACGAGTACATACCCCACTATCCAATATGCCAAGATGTATTTAGCACGAATAGTGAGCCTACATGGAGTACCAAAGACCATAGTGTCAGATAGGGGTACACAGTTTGTCTCTAATTTTTGGAAACAATTGCATGCTTCATTGGGTACCAAACTCTTGCATAGTACAACTTATCACCCATAGACTGATGGTCAGACTGAAAGGGTCAATCAAGTACTTGAAGATATATTAAGATGTTATGTTCTTAACTATTTCAATAAGTGGGATAAATGTTTGCCTTTGGCTGAGTTCTCATACAACAATAGTTATCAGGAGAGTATTAGAATGGCTCCATTTGAAGCACTCTATGGTCGTAGATGCAGAACATCACCAAATTGGTCTGAACCTGGGGAAAGATGGTTCTTTGGAGGTTACCTTGTGAAAGAAACAGAAGAGAAGGTTAGACAGATACAAAGTAATTTAAAGATAGCTTAGTCTCGATAAAAGAGTTATGCAGATAAACGATGTAGACCATTGGTGTTTAACAAGGGAGATTTTGTATATCTAAAGGTATCACCAATGAAGGGAGTTACCCATTTCGGTGTTACAGGCAAGTTGGCACCTCGTTATATTGGACCATTTCAAATTTTGGAAAGGTGGCATATCGCTTGAAGTTACCAGAACATCTTTTAGCTGTGCACGATGTGTTCCATGTTTCTCAATTAAAGAAGTGTCTCCGAGTGCCTGAGCAGAATGTTGAGGTTGAAGGAGTGGAACTTGAACCTAATTTGACCTATTCTGAATATCCTATTCGAGTTCTGGATCAGAAAGATTGTGTCACTCAAAGGAGGACAATCAAACTCTACAAGATACAATGGAATCAACATTCCGAAGAAGAAGCTACTTGGGAATCCGAAGATTACTGGCTAGAACAATTTCCAGAGTTTCTTACGTCGATATAGAATAATGTTAGTTTTGCTTGGTTGTTATGAACCATGTTTGTAAAGGGACCTTAACTGTTTTATGGTCAGATTTGGAATGTTATTGTTTAACATATTTCCTTTTCCATTACTTACCCTTGGACTTTAAATCTCGGGACGAGATTTCTTTTAGGGGGAAGGATTATAACACCTCGGGTGTTTTAAGTACTAAAACATGCCATGTCATCATATGCATTGCAAAGCATCTGGTCTTAGTGAAAACTTGGATATGCATTCACTAAAACAAGTTTACTTTTATGTTATATGTGTTGACTTGGATGGTTGAATCAATTTCAAAACAATTGTGTTGGATTGGATTTTTGAAAACCCTGATTTCAACATTTAATTTTACCCTGGAAAACCCATTTCAAAATCTAAGCACATTTTTGGGTTGAGACTAAAAGCAAAAGTGTAGAGCTTGTCGAGGTGTACAAAGTTGGTTTTTGGAGTTTTCAAAGTTGTTTTATAAAATTTGAAGTAATTTAAAAAGGCGTAAATTCTTGAAATGTCCCCTTTTTGAATTCAAACTTGCATTTCAAAATGTAGACTGAATTTGGGTATGGTTATAAAAGCAAAGTTGTAGAACTTTGAATTTGGAACAACTTTTATTTTTGGAGATTTTTGAGTTGCCATATAAATTTGGGAGTATTTTGGGTTTCAAATCGAGTGGCAATTTTGTAATTTCGGTGAACAGTAACCGCGGAAGTCATCTCACCGACGGTGAGCTTCTATTGCGTTCTGGTCGTCGCCGTGGCCACCTTCGGCTCCGCGCTGGTGTGGAGAAGGCTCCTGCGTGTCTTCTCTTTGCTTCCTGGTCGCGTTTTAAGCCCCGAAGCAGTCACCGTTCTCTTCTTTCTCCTCCTCTATTTTTCCAGTCGCCACCGTCGTTGCTCCGTCGTGCTTTCGCCGTCGCCGTAGTGCCTTTACCGTCTCGACAAAGCCTATCCCAGCTCTGCCTACTCCTTGCGAACCTAGTTCACCGAGCCTTGGTGCCTGATTTCGCCGAGGAACGCTGCTCGCTGCCTTTCTTCCTCGCGGCTGGCAGCATCGCCGTCGCGTGCGCTTCACCGTGGTCGTCGCTCTATGGTGAGCCGCTGCTCTTGCTAAGTGTTTATCCAGCTTCACCTTGATGCCGTGGTGCTTTATGCCTTGTTGCTTGGTCATTTCTTCCACCACAGCCACCGAAACATCACCGTCGACGTTGCTCGTGCCACCGCGACTGCTGTGATCATCGACCCAATTCTCTATTGCTCCTCCGGTTCGGCCATTGACTCTAGCGTGTTCGTGGTGAGCTCCTGAGTCTTCCTAGGCCATTTGTTTAGGTTCTATCGGCTTTGTTTCGCCAGCGTAGCGCAGCCGCTCCGCCGTGTCTGCCATGGCCGGCGTCGAGCTCGTATTGAGCTGTAATCGATACAAGTAGTGACATCAGTAGGTGCGCCTAGTCGTGATGAACATGTTGGTGCCTTCGCCATCGCCGTTGATCTCACCGGCGGCAAGGAATCGCCGGTCAGTGCACGTCGTCGCCGTGGTCAATACGGGGATCGGTGCTGATAGGTGGGGTCGATCTGTCAGTGGCTATTTGGTTTAAAAATGGAAATTTTTCTTTTTCAGAAATGGATGAATAGTATGAGTTTTTGTTATTTTGGTGTAGAATTATTTAGAGCTCTAAAAATTATGAAAATTTTTGGGTGACCTTTCTGTGATGTATAATATTTAGGAAAAATATGAAATGTTGCTTTTCAATAACTTTTGAATGTGATAAAAATTGCTCAATTAATTAATAAATGAGTTTCTATGATTTTTCTAGGCTTAAATATTTATCCAAAAATTATGAAAATTGTTTTACCACTTAGTTATCATGTGATGAACCTTTACAAAAATTTTGAGCTAAATTGGAACAAGTTGATTTATTTCATAATTTTGAATTAAATAATTAATTCATAAAAGCAAATAGTAACCTTTAATGATTTAGGTTTTGTTTGAATTTTTGGATTGAGTGATGACCTTGGGCCATTAGTTGGTAATGATCCTTGGCAATTGAAATAAGTGTTATGAAAAAGGTTTAGTTAGTTTTGACTTGTAACTGTACCGCGAAGGAAAGTTGTATTCAAGTTTTTAACTTTCGCATCCATTATCAAGCATCACGTTTTGTATCTCGCATCATGTTAAACATGGCATTATTACTACATGTAGTGAACGAAAGTGAGCACGTGGTAGTTAATCAAGTTGAGGAGGAGGTTAATCCATCTGTTGAGGTCAGATTAGATATCTATGGAACTACTCCGGAACCTGACTTTTTCGCCAATCAAGGCAAGCCACGGATGCATTTAAACCTACCTTGTGTTTTACAAATTTATATCGCTTTTGCTTTTCAATACTACATTAAGTGATTAGGAGTGAGTGAAAACCTAATTGGTGCATTACCAACCTTGTTTTTCCATATCTACCTTGTTACTAGTTTTACTTCGTAAATGCCTAGTTATGCTTAGCCATGCTTAGACAGATAAAAGCCAGGTGATTACCTGTCACCTGCGAGTTCTAAATGGATCTTTGGTTACATTTGGTTACTTATGTTACATGAGATATGAGCATGTGGAATAATAAATCTAGACCGGGCGGAGTCGGTGTATGAGAGCCACAAGACATGGATGTCTTGTGAGCGGGTTCTTTTCGCCTGTGTTGATTGAGGTCCATCTGTTGTTGAACTGCATGAGGTGAGACTTTGTAGTACTAACCACATACTCCGGTAAGCCTTAACTTGGTGATTCTATTACGAGAATGGCTACTCGCGTACTAGGAGTGGAGAGATGGCGGGAATAGCATGTACCCACGTGGCAATGGGCTGGATTGGTGGAGTACTGTATTCTCGGGTGGCGCAGACCCATTCTTGTTTTAGAGGACCTAAGGGTAGGTTGGTATATGTAGGTCAGGGACCTGCATATGTCGTGTGGTCTAGAATTCCCAGCTGGGTTTTAATCGGTTCGAATCGTCATTGCTCCTCAGTTATGGAGACTCAACTCACTGTTCATCATCGTAGTTTAATAACTGGAACTTGAGTAAGGTTTGAGAAAGTGTTGGATACGAAGTTTCATGATCTCATTACGGATCATGTCAGCTTTGTATATGATATTTTTTATGATAAAAATGTTGATATAAAGAATCTTGTTAGAGAGCTTTTACGCAAAAGAACTTTGATTATTGCTAAAGCCATACCTTGAATCCCTGAGCCTGCATTCATGAGTCTTCTTAGTTTTATTTCGGTTAAGTCTTGTTGAGTACTTTTGTACTCAGGGTTCGTTGACCCTTGTTGCAGGTGAGCCTCATGAGCAGGTCTATTTTGGACCGTGCTGCATGACTGTTGTTCAGGTCGATGATGATAAGTAAATGTGTGGTCCTTGCGCAGGATACTTATATTGTGTGTTTGTATTATGTTACTAATGCCACTCCACTACTACTATGGTTTGTAATAATTATTGAACTTAGTTTGTAAGGTTTGAAACGGCTGGTTTGTAATCTAAGTTATTGTAAGACTTCCGCTATTTTACTCTGATATAGATATTTGAATAAATGTTATAATACTGCAATGACTCTGTAATGGGATCCTGCTTAGAAATCGTGGATGATTTGGGGTTCCCCGAGGACATCCGACAGTCTTCTTAAGTTATCGGGAACATATGCATAGTCATCAGAGGTTATTGGACAGTGACTGTTGCATATGGGCCCTATAATTTAGGAGGTTCTACCACATGTTCATGTTTCGTTGTGGAGTTCGCTTGTTACTCTTGGTGATTGCCGTCACCTAGATGGCTTGGTGCATCGAGAATCATCGAGCGAAGGTTGGTGATTGTCTTTGGTTCCGATCGTGGTGATTGTAAGGGGTTCTTGACCTTTCCCCAGTGAAGAGCCAAAAGGTACTCTAGTGGATTGCTCATGGCTTGTGTGATCCTCATCTTGTGTTGGTTGTGCAGCACCTGATTACGGGTTTGGCGTGTGTTGCCAATTAGCGTGTGAACCTCCAAGTGAGTAAATCGCCACAACGAGGACTAGTTTGCCGGCAAGCAAGTGAACCTCGGTAAAAAAATCTTGTGTCATCATTGTTTGAGGATTTCATTGGTTATCTTGTGATTGATTGTGATCATCTTGTGATTGGCTCACTCCTCGATACATAGGTATAATCTTCACCGCCTTCTCTTGTATTACATTCTTAGTGTTGCTACACTCTTTAGTGTAATTAGTTTTGAGAGCTAGCTTATATCGGGTCTAGTGGTTAGTGAGGCTCTTTAGTTAGTCTTTGAAAGCTCACTAACTTAGTATTGTGACTTAGCCAATTGTGTGCTTAGAGATTATAGTCACTAGAATTGTGGTCGGTGGCTTACATTTTTAGTAAGCTAGCGCAACACTCGCTTCGCCGTTTAATTGTCTAACATCTTTGCTAAGTGTTGTTGTAGAAATTTTAAATAGGCTATTCACCTCTCCTCTAGCCATTAGGACCTTTCAAGTGGTATCAGAGTCGTGGTTACCTTAATTTGAAGCTTAACAACCTTTGGTGTCAAAATAGCTCAAATCAACAACACAAAGAAGCCACCTCAATTTGACGGCTCCAACTTGAAGATAATAACATATATCAAGTCAATCAATAGGAAGGTTTAGAAAGTGATGGAGACCAAGATTGAGATTCACAATGAGGAGGCTCCCACCGCCGCCGAAGAAGTATTGCTCCAAAATAATGACATTGCTCTTAGTGCTATTCATGGTGCATTGGATGAGAGAACATTTGAGCAAATTAAGATGGCTCATGAGGCATGGAAGAAGTTGGAGGAATCCTTTGAGGGCACTCAAGCCGTGAAGGGTGCAAAGGCATACATTCTCAAGGAGAAGTTTGCAAGCTTCAAGATAAAAGAAGATGAGAGTGTGCCGGAGATGTTCCATAGGCTTCAAGTGCTTTCAATGATCTCAAAGCACTTGGAGAAGAGGTGAAGGATAAGGACTTCTCCCACAAGTTCTTATGATGCTTACCATCAAGATTTTACATATTGGTCACTATTCTAGTGAGGAGTGGTTTGGACACCATAACACCAAATCAAGTATTGAGAGATGTGATGACCGATGACACATATAGGGATGATGATAAGAAATAAGAAAAGAAGGAGAAGAAAGATGAGAAGAAGGATGATAAGAAGAAGAGTGTGGAATTCAAGGTCACATCATCCAAGGACAAGGCAAAGCAAGAATCATCAAGTGAAGATGAAGACCTGAGCTTTGATGAAATGGATGATGAGAAGATGGCTCTCTTTGTCAAGAGATTTGGCAAGTTCATGGTGAAGAAGCACTATTATGCTATAAGGAAGAAATCTGCATCCAAGAACAAGAAAGAGTCAAGAAGGTGCTTCAAGTGTGGAAGGAAGGATCATCGTGTTGCTCAATACCCATACAATAGCGACAATGATGATGATGACAAGAAAAGTAAGAAGGAGAAGAATGAGAAGAAGCACAAGATGACCTTCAAGAAAAATAAGAAGGGTGGTTCATATATGGTCACTTGGGATAATGATGCTTCCTCAAGTGATGATGATGATAGTGATGATGACAAGACCACCAAGAAGAAGGCTCTTGCAAGTATTGCTATATAAGAGAAGCCTTCTCTCTTCGACACTCTATCATGCTTCATGGCTAAGGCCACTAAGGTATAAACTTGTGATAATGGATGTGATGAGGAATATGATAATAAAAATGAAAGTGAAAGTGATGATGATGATGAACCAACTAAGGATAAACTACTTGACATGTTAGATGATGCTAAGGAACATTTTGACATTAAGAGAAGGAAATGCAAAGACTTACGAAAAGAACTAAAAGCCCTTAAGTAAGCCTTTGATGAGCTCAATGCATCTCATGAGAGGCTAGAGGAAGCCCATGAGAAGATTGACAAGGCTCACAAGAATCTTGAGAAAGCTTATTCCTCTCTACTTGATGAGCAAAATGTGAAGGAGCATGTCGAAACATGTGATGTAGGCTCAACTTATGATATAATTGATGAATCATTCTATAAGCCTATCATTATTGATCCCACTAACCCTTCTTGTATCACATCCACTTCTACCTCATCTAGTAGTGATGGTTTCACTTATGATGCCTCACTAATGGTTGGGAATGAGACACTCAAGGAGATAAAAGAGCTCAATCACACCTTAGCTAAGGCCTATGGTGATGAGGACCGCTTGCTTATGTGCTTGGGTAACCAAAGAGCTTCTCTCTATAAAGAGGGACTGAGCTATACCCCTAAGAAAGGCAAGGCGGCCTTTGCTCCTCACAAGACTAGTTTTGTGAAGAACAATGATCAGTTTTGCACTAGTTGCAAGCAAGTTGGTCATGTAGAGCAAAAGTGCATGAAAAAGAAGTCTCAAGCCAATATATCCTCAATTAAGCTTGATTCTTTCTATATGCTTACTAAGGGTACTAATGGTGTGAAGGTTAAGTTCATTGGTGCACCATAGATGGGCAAAAAGAAGAAAGCCATTTGGGTACCAAAGAGCTTAGTGACTAACCTTCAAGGACCTAAGCAAGTTTGGGTACCTAAAAAGAATTGATCCTCTTTTGTAGGTCAATTACAAAGCCAGAGGAAGGCATTGAATTCTTGATAGTGGATGCATTCAACACATGACCGGTGATGCAAGAATGTTCAACTCAATCAATACCAATGGCGATGATGGTTATGATAGTATCACATTTGGTGATAATGGCAAAGGCAAGGTCAAAGGACTTGGTAAGATTACAATATCCAATGACATGAGCATTTCCAATATGTTGCTAGTTGAGAGCTTGAACTTTAATTTGCTATCCGTGGCTCAATTGTATGATCTTGGATTCAAATGTATATTTGGGATAGATGATGTAGAGATCATAAGTATAGATGGCTCTAACTTGATCTTCAAAGGCTTTAGATATGAGAATCTATACTTGGTTGATTTCAATGCTAGTGAAGCTCAATTATTAACATGCTTGTTCACTAAGTCTAGTATGGGTTGGTTATGGCATAGAAGGCTTGGTCATGTTGGAATGAAATAATTGAATAGATTGGTTAAGCATGACCTGGTTAGAGGCTTGAAAGATGTTGTGTTTGAGAAGGATAAACTTTATAGCTCTTGTCAAGCCAGCAAACAAGTTGGAAACACCCATCCTAAGAAGAACATAATGAGCACAAGCAAAGCATTTGAGTTGTTGCACATGGATTTGTTTGGGCCAACACAATACACTAGCATCGATAGAAATAAATATAGCTTTGTGATAGTGGATGACTATAGAAGATGCACTTGGGTATTCTTTCTAGTGGATAAGAGTGATGTGTTTGCAACATTTAAATCATTTGTTAAGGGCATTCACAATGAGTTTGAAACAACCATCAAGAGAGTGAGAATTGACAATGATAGTGAGTTCAAGAACACTAAAATTGATGAGTTGTGTGATGATTTTGGAATTAGACATCAATTCTCAGCTAAGTACACTCCACAATCAAATGGCCTTGTTGAGAGGAAGAATAGAACACTCATTGATATGGCAAGGTCTATACTTAGTGAGTACAATGTGAGTCAATTTTTTTGGGCCAAAGCTATCAACACGGCTTGCTATTGTAGCAACCGCTTGTATTGCCACCCATTGAAAGAGAAGACGCCATATGAGCTCTTGAATGGTAGAAAGCCCAACATTAAATATTTTCAGTTCTTTGGTTGCAAATGCTATATCTTGAAGAAATGCACTAGATTGAGCAAGTTTGATAAAAAATGTGATGGATTCTTACTTGGATACTCCACTACAAGCAAAGCATATAGAGTTTGGAATTTGGCAAGTGGTACTCTTGAAGAGGTGCATGATGTTGAATTTGATGAAACCAAGGGCTCCCAAGATGAGAATGAGAATCTTAAAGATGTTAGAGGCATTCAACTTTTAAATGCCATGAAGAACATGGATGTTGGTGAATTGAGGCCTAGGCAAGTGATTGATGATGAAGATAATCAAATGCAAGTGCTCTCTAACTTAAATGTGCAAGATGACACTAATCAAGCTAGTACAAGTGGCTCTCATGACAATGTGCAAGATTAAGTGGCTAGTACATCATCTCAACCCAATGATCAAGCAAGTGCAAGCAATGTTCCAATACTCCAACCAACTAAAATTGTAAGGGATCATCCATTGGACACTATCATTGGAGATATTTCTAGAGGTGTACAAACAAGATCAAGATTGGTTTTATTTTATGAGCATTTCTTATTTGTGTCATCCATTGAACCAAAGAAGATAGATGAAGCATTGAAAGATGTTGATTGGGTAAATGATATGCATAAAAAATTGAACAACTTCACTAGAAATCAAGTATGAGAATTAGTGAAAAGACCAAAGGGACACAATATGATTGGAACCAAATGGGTCTATAAAAATAAGCAAGATCAAGATGGGATAGTAGTAAGGAACAAAGCCCAATTGGTAGCACAAGGATACACTCAAGTTGAAGGTCTTGACTTTAAAGAAACATATGCCCCGATTGCAAGATTGGAAGCAATTAAAATCTTGCTAGACTATGCTTATGCCCATAATATCAAGCTCTATCAAATAGATATCAAGAGTGCATTTCTCAATGGCTACATCAATGAAGAAGTATATATTGAGCAACCTCCTGATTTTGAAGATGACAAGAAGCCCAACCATATGTACAAGTTAAAAAAAGCATTATATGGCTTGAAGCAAGCATGTAGAGCATGGTATGAGAGGTTGAGGGATTTCCTACTCTCTAAAGGGTTCATAATGGGCAAGGTTGACACCACTCTTTTCACCAAGAAGATTGGTAAAGACTTGTTTGTGTTGCAAATCTATGTTGATGACATCATATTTAGATCAACCAATTAAGACTTTTGTAAAGAGTTTGGAAAGATTATGGCTAATGAGTTTGAGATGTCCATGATTGGAAAGTTGAGTTACTTCCTTGGTCTTTAAATCAAGTAATTAAAGAATGGTACATTTGTAAGTCAAGGCAAGTACATCAAAGATATACTTAAGAAATTTGGCATGAATGAAGCTAAGGCCATAAGTACACCAATGGGAACAAATGGCAATTTGGATAGTGATGCTAGTGGTAACATGGTGGATCAAAAGTTGTATCGATTTATGATTGGAAGCCTACTCTATGTGATCGCATCAAGACCGGATGTCATATTTAGTGTGTGCATATGTGCAAGATTTCAAGCCTCACCAAGAGAAAGTCATTCGAAGGCTACAAAGAGAATATTGAGGTACTTGAAGCATACACAAAATATTAGCTTGTGGTATCCCAAAGGAGCAAAGTTTGAACTTTTTGGATATTCGGACTCCGACTATGTGGGATGTAAGGTTGAAAGGAAAAATACCTTGGGCACATGTCAATTGTTGGGAAGATCACTTGTTTCATGGTCATCAAAGAAGCAAAATAGTGTTGCATTATCAATCACCGAAGTCGAATACATATCCGTCGGTAGTTGTTGTGCACAAATACTTTAGATGAAGGCCACCTTGAATGACTTTGGAATCAAGTTCAAGAAAGTGTCATTGCTATGTGACAATGAGAGTACAATCAAACTAACCAACAATTCGGTTCAACATGCAAGAACAAAGCACATTGATGTCCGCTACCATTTCATAAGAGATCATCAATAAAAGGGAATATTTGCATTGCGAGTGTAGGCACCGAAGATCAACTTACCGATATATTCACCAAGCCATTAGATGAGAAAATGTTTTGCAAGCTATTGAACATATTGGATTTCTCAAATATATGTTGATGCACCCCCACCTATATGACATGCCTCTCCTTCGAGCAACCAAGGTAAAATTTGATTAGCATGCATACATTCTTTGCTAAGAACTTGTTTAGTGCATCTAGTCATTCCTCACATGTCTTAGGCTCATTCATGAAAATCAAATAAATTTGACGCTTGTATGGTACCACTACTGCTTCTATGCTTGACTTGATCTAAGTGGTAGCATATGACATGTTTGTAGGCTTGTGAACCTAGTGTTTGATCTAGAAAATGAGCTACAAGTGTTTAACTCAACATGGCACAAGATAACCCTTGAAATGAGGTGTGAAGAAGCTTGTCCTCCGATCAAACCGAGTTAAACATCTTTAGCAAGTGTTCTAGATTGAACCAAATTTGGAAAAATGATCCTCACCTATTGATTGACATTGATAATCTTAACCTATTTAAAATTAAACTTTTATGGGCATTGATGACAAAGGGGGAGAGAAACAAAGATATAAAGTGATAGGGGGAGAAGTAATCACTAAGGGGGAGAAGTTTGACATAGGGGGAGAAATATGAAAGTAAGGGGATCAATTAAAATTTTGAGCATACAAGTAGGGGGAGCATGCTCATAAACTTGATTGATGCATTTGAATGTGCATTTCATATGTTTGCTTGCATGGCACAAGTTTTAAATTTCAATATCCATGCTTGTGTGGTGTATGCTAGTTTTAGGCTTGAATGATGAAATGAAAAGCTAGCATGCATAGGTTGTGTAACTAGACTTGTGTTTATTTGGTGAAAACTAGACCCTTACTTCTAATGTTGATCTCACGGGGTATTCTAGTTTTTATGTATTTCTAGTTACTAATGGTACTAAGGATGGTATATTTGGTGCACTCCGATTGGTATCACGCTTCAAAGGTCCATCTCTTGTACCTTAGCATCATTTGGTAGATATTACTCTCCCACAACTCAAATCCATGCATATGTGTAAGCTTCTATCCAAACTCTTACCACATATGTAGGGGGAGCTAATGCTACCATTAGGGTTCATGAAACTTGTCCATATCCTTTTACACATGGTAAATATGCTTGGACAAGCAACATGGATTCAAATGAATTTCAATTCATATCTTTATGAAAGGGTTGTCATCAATTACCAAAAAGAGAGATTGAAAGCTCTAGTTTGGTTTTGGTGAATTGATGAAACCCTAAGTGCTAACCTAGTTTATCAAAGTGATCATGAGATAGGTAGCACTATTCCAAGTGGTAGAGCAATATTGAAGATCATGATGATGGTGTGACCATGGTGATGATCAAGTGCTTGGACTTAGAAAAGAAGAAAGAGAGAGAAAAAGCTCAAGGCAAAGGTGAAATTTGATAGGAGCTTTTTAGTTTAGTTATCGAGACACTTAGCGAGTATGATCACATTTAGGATCGATAGCCATACTATTAACAGGGGTGAAACTCATATCGAAATACGGTTATCAAAGTACCACTAGATGCTCTAACTCATTGCATATGCATTCAGATCTAGTGGAGAGCTAACACCCTTGAAAATATTTGTGAAAATATGCTAACACATGTGCACAAGGTGATACACTTGATGGTTGACACATTTGAGCAAGGTTGGAGAAGTTGGTGAAGTGAAAGAGTTGATTATCACTGAGTAACAGTGAGCGGACGCTGGTTTCGTTGTGACCGGACTCGGTGTTCCAGCGTTCGGTCAATTATAAAAGAAGGTGGCGTGCTCGTGTTTGTCTGGACTATGATCGGACGTAGCATAGTGAATGTGGCATACGTTGACGTCAGTCGCTCAGTTTGGCGCGTAGAGGAGAACTAACTGGACGCTAGGCTAGGTCCGGTCGAGGTGCATCTGACGCGTCCGATCACGTTTGGGCAGCTCTAGATCATCTCTAGAAATGAACTGATGCTGGGTTCTCGTAGGGAGCAACGCGTCCGATCATGTCTTGGCTGTGGCGTGCACGTGCGAGCTCAGTTGCTGATCAATGCGTCCGGTCGTGTGACGGACGTGTCCGGTCTTCACTTAATCGTGTAGGCATTGGAACATAGCCGTTGGAGATCAGCGGCTGGGGTTAAACGTTTGGCGATACATGGCAGCAATCGGATGACCGGACGCTGGTCGCGTGCGTCCAGTCGATCTGACCGGTGTGTCCGGTCACCCCAGAAAGTGTGTAGTGAGGAGCCTAACGGCTCTATTTTGAGGAGGCCTCTATTTAAGCCCCTTGACCAGCTCAAGCTCACTCTCTTGGCCATTTGCATTGACATAACAACCTTGTGAGCTTAGCCAAAGTCCTTCCACTCATCTCCATCATTGATTCATCATCTTTGTGAGATTGGGAGGGAATCCAAGTGTATTGCTTGAGTGATTGCATCTAGAGGCACTTGGTGTTCGTGTTTTGTTGCGGGATTCGCTTGTTACTCTTGGTGGTTGCATAGATGGCTTGGTGCAGCGAGGATCGTCGAGCAGAGGTTGGTGATTGTCTTCGGCTCTGATCATGGTGATTGTGAGGGGTTCTTGATCTTTTCCTGATGGAGAGCCAAAAGGTACTCTAGTGGATTGCTCGTTACTTGTGTGATCCTCATCTTGTGTTGGTTGTGCGGCACCCGATTGCAGGTTTGGCGTGTGATGCCAATTAGCGCGTGAACCTACAAGTGAGTGAATCGCCACAACAAGGACTAGCTTGCTGGCAAGCAAATGAACCTCGGTAAAAAATCTTATATCATCATTGTCCGAGGATTTCATTGGTTATCTTGTGATTGATTGTGATCATCTTGTGATTGGCTCACTCCTCGACACGTCGGTATAATCTTCACCATCTTCTCTTGTATTACATTCTTAGTGTTGCTACGCTCTTTAGTGTAATTAGTTTTGAGAGCTAGCTTGTGTCGGATCTAGTGGTTAGTGAGGCTATTTAGTTAGTCTTTGAGAGCTCACTAACTTAGTATAGTGACTTAGCCAATTGTGTGCTTAGAGATTATGTGGCTTGCATTTTTAATAGCCTATCGCAACACTCGCTTCGCTGTTTAATTGTCTAACATCTTTGCTTAGTGTTGTTGTAGAAATTTTAAATAGACTATTCACCCCCCTCTAGCCATTAGGATCTTTCAGCGTCGACCTACAGTGCCGTGCCGAGTGGTAGCAGCATATCTGGCGGCGGCGGCGGCGCATCGGGCACCGTCATCGCATACGGAAGAGGAAGCATCACCCATCGCATAGAGACGAAGAGGACCTTTCCAGCTCCAGCCCCATATGCAAAAAAAAAGAAAAAAAGAAAAAAATAAAGAAAATAGAAAAAAAGAAAAAATTTTTGCAATGGCAAGAATACGAGAGACACATGTACGAAGTGGCTATTTTGCAGAAATAATAGCGGTGCCAAATATCCAATTTTTTGTAAAGGATTCGCGTCCTGGTGCTGGACACGGACACAATGGAACGGTCTATCATCAATGCTCGGGAGCATGGCAAGCTGTGTCTTGTTTCTAGTAAGGAGCACTGCTTGCAACTCTAATTCTACAACAACATAGGTTAATGGGTGCTCATGAAAAATACCTCTTAGCCATAATAGATGTGGACAAAAGATCATGGTCCCATGTAACGCATGGGCATATATCTAGTAAGCATCTAATAATGTTTTTTAAGCCACAAAAATATCTCCAACCTTCTAAAGCCATGATAGAGTCAGATTGGAAGACGAGAATCCTAGATAAAATATCTAAACCCCTTGTCTAAATCTTGAAGTTAGATTGGGTCATTTTTTCTAAATAAAAAGAAGGGTGTGTTGGCGCACGAGGTACTGTTGTCTGTTATCTCTCTCTAGCCAATAAGTTCATTATTAATAAAGGGACTTTTATTGATTTCTAAGTATATGACCTCAGCCGGAGTTTTATTGATTTCAAGTTTGTTTTTTCTAGTAGAGATTGTAATAGACTAGTTCATGAATGTGCAAAATTGGTATCCCGCAATCATCTGGTGGAGGAGTGGCTTGTACCTCCACCTGGATTACCGGGTATCTCTGACGCTGATTGTAACCATGTTCATGATCAATGAATGAAGCTCTGGCTGTTCCTTAAAAAGAAAATAAAGGGACTCTTTTTGCGAATTTGCTAAAGGGACTTTTGATTGGATTTGCAGCCTGATTAGAGAACCAATGTATTCCTACTGCCTTGAGTTCATTATTTCTTATGTAGAATCAATAATTTTATTTCTAAAAAGGAGTCATTCCTAGGCAAGTACTCGCTCTGTTCCCCAATAAATCAATTTCTAGAATTCGTGCCAGTCAATTTTTTTAAGTTTAGCTAACTTTATAGAAAAGAGTAATAACATCTATGATATAAAATAAGCACATTATAAAAATATATTCTATGATATATTTAATGATACTAATTTGATATCATAAATCTTGGCGGTTTTTTTGTAGAAATTAGGTCAAAGTTTAAAAAGTTTGACTTAAGACAACTCTAGAAATCTATTTATTCATAGATAGAGGGAATAAGATTGCGTATTTTTTTCTTTCCTTTCTTTAAAGTAGTTTGCCTCTTAGATATCAAACCAGTCTGCTGATATTGCTTATTTCAAGAAAAACACATATATTAAAGCCTGTTATTTTATTTCATGGTTTATAAAAAAAATTGTACACAATGCATGATCGAACAATTACAGGCTCTTCTCTGACGGTCATTACCACCTCCTAACAACAAACAAAATGGTTGCTAATGGTACACATCGATCAAACAACGAAGCGACTTAAAGCTCCTCTGCTCGACAGAGTCATCACCCACCCCGTACGACGTCACGCGCGAGCGTTCACAGCGCACGCACGGACCTCCACCTCCACCAAGCGTCGTGTCGCCGTCGCCATGCCGGCAAGCTCAGGCAAGCCCGACAAGCTTCTCGCTGATCTCCCAGAGCTTCCTGGCCTTCTCCGAGTCGCTGGCCTCCTGCGACAGCTGGTTCTCGAACGACGCCGAGTCCTTGTTCCAGCTCCAGTACACTCCCGACTTGGTGAGGCTGGGGTCGCTGACGACCTGCGCCAGCCTCTTACCGGACTCCGCCTCCGACACGAACCCCTTTGTGATGAACTTCTGGAACGGCGGGAAGAGCAGCCGGAAGAGCGGGATGTGCTCGCGGAACAGCCCCGTGGTGGCGATGCAGCCCGGGTAGAGCGACGCGAACGTGATGCCCGTGTCCTCGTAGTACCTCCGGTGCAGCTCCTGCATGGTGAGCATGTTGCAGATCTTGCTGTCCTTGTACGCCTTGGCGCCGTCGAAGCTCTCGGAGCCGTCGATCATGGCGGAGCCGTTCTGACCGCGCAGCCCGCCAGCGAGGCCGCGGAGGTCGCCCAGCCCGGCCTTGGGCGGGATGTTCCCGGCCAGCGTGTTGGTGTTGCCGGTGATGGAGCCGAGGATGATGAGGCGGCGGGACGGGTAGTCCGACCTCTGCAGGTCGTCGAGGAGCAGGCGCGCCAGGAGAAAGTGGCCCAGGTGGTTGACGCCGACGCTCATCTCGTACCCGTCCGCCGTGAACGTCGGCGTCCGCGCCGTGGGCCGGTAGATGGCGGCGTTGCAGACGAGCGAGTCGAGCGGCATCCCGGCCCGGCGGAAGTTGTCGACGAACTGACGCACGCTGTCGAGGGAGGCCAGGTCCAGGTGCATGATGGTGTAGCTGCCGTCAGCCATGCCGGCGCCCTTGGCCGCCTTCGCCGCCTTGAGGAAGTCGCGGCAGGCCATCACCACGTGCCACTTGCCGGTCTCCGCTAGCGCCTTGGCCGCCGCCAGGCCCAGCCCCGACGACGCGCCCGTGATCACCACCACGCCCTCCCGCACCGTCTTCTTCCCGTCCTTGGCCGCTGTGCTCGACCCCGGCGTGGCCACAGGCGCCGTCGTCGCCACCTGCGTTCTCACCGACAGCGACGCCACCTGCAGCTTCTGCATTCATGCTCACGACAAAAATCATGTCAATTGTCAACGATATGTTCAAGCACATTGTGCAAGTGCAAATGAGCAATGCAGCAACTGACTGTGACTGACCTTCTGGGGGACGCTAAGGAATGCCGTGTCCTTCACCGCGGCGCCGAGGCTGCCCTTCTTGGGGACGGACGAGAGAGTGGAAGGGAGGAGCGCCGCCTGCAGGGCCATGGTCGGTGGTGTGGGGAGCTTGGACCGTAGCTAGCTAGCCGAGTTCAGCTGGGCGACGACAGCAAGATGCGCTGCTGTTCGTGGCGACGTGACTCTGTTCGGAGGCGATGAATGGCGGCGAGCTCGCCGGCGGTACTTATACCCGGGCCGAGGAGCGCGGAGCGCCATGGAGATAGGATAAGGGGGTGGGCCCGGACGCCAGCGTGGAGCCTCCGCAGCCAATCGCAGCGCGTGGCCCGGATTTTCTTGGACGATATTTTCCCGCGGGATATTTGCCGGAGCCCCGGTTTAGTTCCCGAAATTTGGATTTTGGGCTACTGTAGCATCTTCGTTTTTATTTGGCAAATAGTGTCCAAACATTAACTAATTAGGCTTAAAACGTTCGTCTCGCAATTTCCCACCAAACTGTGCAATTAGTTTTTCTTTTCGTCTACATTTAATGCTTCATACACAGGTCGTAAACATTCGATATGACAGGTATTGTAGTAACTTTTTAGATTTTGGGGTCCAACTAGCCGGAATTTTTGTTGTTGTTGCCTTCAGTTCAGCCACCACAGGCGATGGCGACGTCGCGGGATACCGGGATCTTATGTGCCGGCGCGGTCTGTGGCTCGTCGCAGCTCTAGGGACGTGGACACTGCTGGCTGGTGGGTGAGGTGGGGCCGGAAATTGCGCTGGTTGCTCTACGCATGGTACACGGTGTTTGGGATCGGAGCAGTGGATCGGAGCGTGCAATTATGCAGCTGGGGAGGAGCGGCCGCTGGTGCATGGGACCAGCTGGCCGGATCTGTTGTTTTGCACGGGAGATGAGCCCACGTGAGCGTGCGGCAAACGAGTGGATGTGAGGCGTGACACGTAGGAGAGGCCCATTGGGCTTCTGGATGACATGGCGTCTTACGTGGCTAATGTTCTCTACACTTTTTCACCTGTTTCAGTAACAGCGTTATTAGCACTGTAAAAGAAACTAGTAATAAGGTTACCAAATGGCAACAGCAACAAGCCTCCACGAAGCAACATAGACTACACAGTGGTCCGCCGAGCGTGTCTAGCGCACTGCCTAGGTCCTGTTCGCTCGTCTGAAACTTGGCTGAAACTGGCTGAAAACACTGTTTTGGCCGAATTGTTGTGAGAGAAAAACACTGTTTCGGCTGAAAAAAGAAGCCGAACAAGCCGAATATGGGGTAAGCCGAACAGGACAACTCTGGCGTCGAGCCAATGCAGCAGCGATGTTCAAGTAAAAAGTTTGTATGATACAAACTTGGAGTTCCCTATATTGCTAGCGAAGCAACTGATCAATGTGCAACTATGGAAACAAGTGCAGTCACAAAAAATGTTTAATTTTTTTTGCCTCTTTTTATAAAAAAAGAATATAGTCATAGACAAGTTCACTTTTTTTGCCTCCTCTTTCTATTACTATTGTATTACGACTACAAAGGAGTTGCTCTCATCTGAGAACGCTCCCATGACGAGAACCGCTCCCGCTCCCCATCTCCACTCTCGGCGCCATAGGCGGTTGCCTGCATGCATCTCCCCATGGCGTCCGTACGGGTGTATAAATATACACCACAGATCAATGAAAGAACTCTCCGGTTCATTTGTAACCCCTAGTGTTCCATTTACATTCCAGTTTAATACGCTATCAGCATACTACGCTTGTGATCTGCGCTCTCGAGAGGGAGTTCAGAAGAAGGAAACAAAGACCGGCGAGATCGAGTTCGTGAAGATCCAAAGGTACCATGCCTCCAATGCGCTACGTACCTCTAGTGATCCTCGTCGTCTATCTCGTCTTCTTGATTCTCCACCACGCCATCGACATGAGCATCCCGTTCAATCACCACTACATCCATGCCGAACTCCTCGACATGTTCCGCTACCTCCTTGGCGAACGCCAGGCCGGTGAACGCAGAGGAAGAGGGAGGGGACGGGGACTTCGGATGCGCGTGGGTGGTCGTGATGGTCGTCGTCACGCTGCCGATGCTCTAGTGGCCCCTGTGCCACCGCTGGCACCCATCTGCCCCAAGCACGGACTGGGACCGTGTCCGCCGTGGTTGTCGCGCTACTGCGTCGAACACGGCCACGGCCCCTACCTGCTTCGAGCGCCTCCAGTCCCGCCAGCCCCGAATGCCGCTGGTTCTTCTAATTGGGCCAGCCCCGTGGCGATGGACGTCGAGTCGGTGACCCCAACCCCGTCCCTCATAGTGGCGGGCTTAAGGAGGCGACGGAGCCGCTCCCCACCGATAATCATGGCCCGATGCTCCGCCCCGTCACGCCGCATCATCACCGACCTAGATGTGGCAGAACCTCCTAAATTATAGGGCCCACATGCACCTATCACTGTCCAATGACATCTGACGACTATGCATATGTTCCCAGTAACTTAAGAAGACTGTCGGGTGTCCCCAGAGAACCCTGAATCATCCACGATTTCCAAGCAGGATCACATTACAGAGTCATTGTAGTATTACAATATTTATTCAAATATCTACATCAGAGTAAAATAGCGGAAGTCTTACAATAACTTAATTTACAAAACAGTTATTTCAAACCTTATAAACTGAGTACGATGATTATTACAAACCATAGTAGTGGAGTGGCATAAGTAACATAAAATATAACACACAAAGGAAATACCCTGCCTAAGGGTCACACATTTACTTATCATCATCGACTTGAACAACAGTCATGCAGCACGGTCCAAGACAGACCTGCCCATGAGGCTCACCTGCAACAAGGGTTAACGAACCCCGAGTACAAAAGTACTCAACAAGACTTAACCGAAATATAAACGGAGTATAACTCAGGTATGCAAGCTCAGGGATTCAAGGTAGGGCTTTAGCAAGACTCAAAGTTCTTTTGCGTAAAAGCTCTTTAAAAGATTCATTCTTTCAACATTTAATTCTTCAAAAGACCATATATGAATCTACCATGATCCGTAATGAGATCATGAACTTCGTATCAAACTCTTTCTCAAAACTTCCTCAAGTTTCAGTTATTAACTACGATAATGAACAGTGAGTTGAGTCTCCATAACCGAGGAGCAACGACGATTCAAACCGATTATAACCCAGCTGGGGATTCCCAACCACACAACATATGCAGGTCCCTGACCTACATATACCAACCTGTCCTCGGATCCTCTAAAACAAGAACAGGTCCGCGCCACCCGAGAATACAATACTCCACCATTCCAGCCCATTGCCACGTGGGTACACGCTACTCTCGCCATCTCTCCACTCCTAGTGCGTGAGTAGCCATTCTCGTAATAGAATAGCCAAGTTAAGGCTTACCGAAGTATGTGATCGGTACTACAAAGTCTCACCTCATGCAATTCAACAACAGACGTGTCTTAATCGACTCAGGCGGAAAGAACCCGCTCACAAGACCTCCATGTCTTGTGGCTCCCATACACCGAGTCCGCTCGGTCTAGATTTATTACTCCACATGCTCATATCTCATGATCACATAAATCACCAGTCATATCCAAGGAACCATTTATATCTCGTAGGTGACCGGTGATCACCTGACTTGTACTGTTCTAAGCATGGCTAAGCATAAATAAGCATTCTTGAATTGAAATGGGTAACAAGGTTGATATTGAAAACAAGGTTGGTAATGCACCAATTAGGTTTTCACTCAACTCCTAATCACTTAATGTAGTATTAAAAAGCAAAAGCGATATAAATTTGTAAAATACAAGATAGATTTAAATGCATCCTGGGGCTTGCCTTGGTTGTCGGAATAATCAGGTTCCGTAGACGTTCCACAGGTATCAAACCCGACCTCAACAGGTGGATTAGCCAACTTGATTGACTACCACGTTCTCGCTTTCATTCACTACATGTAGTAACAATGCCATGTTTAATATGATGTGTGAGATAAAACATGATGCTTGACAATGGATGCAAAAGTTAAAAACTTGAATACAACTTTCCTTCGCGGTACAGTTGCAAACCAACAATTAATCAAACAATTTCATAAATTCAAACACTTACTTTAAATATCAAGAATTATTTTATACTAATGACCCAAGGTCATCACTCAATCCAAAATTCAAACAAAACCTAAATTATTAAGGTTTACTATTTGCTTTTATGAATTAATTATTTAATTAAAAGATATGAAATAAATCAACTTTCTCCAAATGAGCTCAAAATTTTTATGAAGGCTTATCACATGATAACTAAGTGGAAAAACAATTTTCATAATTTTTGGATAAATAATAAAGCCTAGAAAAATCATGGAAGCTCATTTATTAATTAATTAGAGCAATTTTTATCACATTCAAAATGTACTGAAAATCAACATTTAATATTTTTCCTAAATATTTTACATCACAGAGAGGTCACACAAAAATTTTCATAATTTTTGGAGCTCTAATTTATTCTATACAAAAATAACAAATCACAACACTATTCATTCAATTATGCAAAATAGAAAACCCCATTTTCAAACACAGAGTCACTGACAAGGTGACCCCACCTGTCAGCGTCTCCCTCCCACGCTCAACAGCGATGACCGTGCTCTAACCGACGATTTCTCGCCGCCGGTGAGGTCAACGGCGACGGCGAGGGTACCAACATGACCACCACTACGAGGCGCATCTATGTGAGGCACTAATTGCATCAATTACAGCTCAAACCAAGCTCGACGCCGACCATGGCGGCCACGACGGCGTGGCTGCGCTACGCTGGCAAAACCAGACCAGTAGCAGTTAAGTAAAAGGTCCAGAAAGCACCAGGAGCTCACCCCAAACACGCTCGAGCCGAAGGATGGACTGGAGGAGCAGCGGTGAAGCGGTTCGACGATCACAGCAATCACGGCGGTGCGAACAACGTCGGCGACGGTACTCCGGTGGCTGCGGTGGATAAAACGGTCAAGCAACAAGGCACAAAGCATCAGGGCAACATGGAGGTGATAGAGCAACGTTTCGCAAGAGCAGAGGCTAACCGTAGAGCTACAGCCACGGCGAAGCAGGATCACCGGTGACGCTACCGGCCGTGAGGAAGAAAAGCAACGAGCGACGCTTCCCGGCGAAGTCAAGCTACAAGGGCAGTTTGGCTGGGTTCACAACTCACAGGCGGAGCTGAGACAGGCTTTGCCGAGGCTGGTATGCGCTATGGCGACGGGAAAAGCAGCGGAGAGGAAAAGAGAAGAACGGCGACGGCACAAGCTTTATAGAGCGGCCAGGGAGCAAGGAGATAACACGCAGCAGCCTGCTCATGCCAGCGCAAAGCCAGAGAAGGCCACGGGCGCGACTGGAAGCCAGAAGAAGGTCGCCGACGGTGAGGTGTCGCCTGTGGGTACTGATCACCGAAATTACAGAATTGCCACTCGCCTAATTTCCCAAATTACTCCCAAATTTGTATGGTAACTCAAAAATCTCCAAAAATAAAAGCTGTTCCAAACTCAAAGTTCTACAACTTTGCTTTAATAACCATACCCAAATTATGTCTACATTTTGAAATGCAAGTTTAAAATCAAAATGAGACACTTTAAGTACATTTCGCCTTTTTAAATTACTTCAAAATTTATATAACAACTTTGAAAACTACAAAAACAAACTTTGAACAACTTGACAAGCTCTACACTTTTTCTTTGAGGCTCAACCCCAAAATATACTTAGATTTTGAATTAGGTTTTCAGGGTAGAATTTAAATACTGAAAATTAGGGTTTTCGGAAATTCCAAATCAATACAGAGATTATGAACTTGATTCAAACCATACAAGTCAACACATATAACATAAATGTAAACTTGTTTTAATGTACGCATATCAAAATTTTTACTAACACTAAAATGAGGTGCAATACATATGATGACATGGCAGGTTTTAGTATTTAAACATGCCCGGAGGCTCAATGCGGTAGTTGAATCGGGGGGGGGGGGGGGGGGGGGGGGGGGGCGAGCGCCACATTGGTCGAGCGACGACAGTCGCAGCCTTGGCTCAACCCTGCACGTGGCACGGCGGCCAACCACTCGAGCATGGCACCCTCATGAAGTAGTAACGAAAGCCAGGCCGCATCTAGCCGAGACCGACCAACGCAGGGCAGGTGTAAGGGACCGTGACGCCTAAGACGGGGGTGAATTAGGCAATTTAAAACTCTAACTCTAAACTAAGGCCTCTTTTTCTACCCTTAGCAAAATCTATGCAAAAGATAAACTATCTAAATGTGCAACTACGGTTTTGCAATTGTGTTGCTATCTCTACTGCAAAAGGAGTTATGCAACCTAGGTTCCAAACCTATCAACTAGCCTATCACTAAGCTAGGAAAGTAAAGCACACACCAAGATTACAATGTAAATGCGGAAGCTAAAGAGTAAGGTAGAGATATGCAAACTCTCATCGACGACTCCGGTATTTTTACTGAGCTATCGAGAAGCGTACAAGCTTCCCCCTAGTCCTCGTTGAAGCCCCTCGCAAGGAATCCCATGCAAGGGCCAAGCTCTCGGTCGGGTAACTCCGTGGATAGCTCCAGGCCTTCTCCACGTGTAAGCGGGTCTCCGGTTAAGCCACTCATGGCAAAGCCTCTCCCGGATGCTCCCCGTCGTCTTAACTATCAAGCTTCCGGTCAAAATGTTGCGGGCCTTGTTCCCTTCGGTACACGGTGGCGGCCACACCACAAACACGATTGGTGTGATCTCGCAAGACTATAAGCCCCTTAGATGTACAACAATGGTGCGTGCAAGCACCAAGTGATAAGAGGTGTGTTAACCTCACTAAACACTAGGCATAAACCTAGAGCAAGCGCATATGAGCATGGTCTAACTAACCTAAGCACTTCGCAAAGCACCTACGCTAATCACCAAGTGATCTTTAAGCTCTATGCTTGTGGAGAGCACCAAAGTGGTGTAGCAACACCTTAGTATCCTTCCCTTGCTCCCTCACCCTTCAAATGGCCGGTTGAGGCAAGTATTTATAGCCCCCAAGTCGAAACTAGCTGTTGTGGCCGAGATCCTCTTCTCTGCGAGGTCACCGGACAGGGCGGTGACCGCACGTGGACTAGTCGTTGCTCACTGATAGGCCGACCGTTTGGACACATGGTCACCACCATGGGTAGGGCGGTGCACCGCCATAGCATGTCTGGTGCCCCAACTCATTCCGGCTACTCTCGGGAAAATTAGGGCGGTGGCACCGCCACCCCAGGGGCGGTGACTAGGGAGGTGCACACAGTCACGTCTGGTGACCGCCTCTTTTCCAGCTGCTGCAGCCCTTCTCTGGTGGCACCGCCACCCCTAGGGCGGTGCCCACTCAGCCACGGTTTGCTTCTGTTTCTTCACATGACTTTGTTCGGGCTTCGACATCTTCACGTCTTGGACTCCTTGCTTCACTTCTAGGCTGTCAACACCTCCTCCAATGTATTCTTTTGAGTGTTGATCATTTTCTTCATGTTCTAAAGTTGATCCAAGTCTGCGTTGCATCCTATTGAACTATAAAATAAACACTAGAAAACACATTAGTCCAATTTGGCTGTGTTGATCATCAAACACCAAAATCCAAAGTAAATAGGTCTAGGGTCCATTTTCCTTACACCTTATATGTGTGACTACTGCAGACCATTGCGGTTCGATACACTTAGCCATATATCTGACACATAAAGTGGTTTTATAATACAATATCATTTAGAATAGAGATGGAAGTACCTTGTATGGGTGGTTATAGTCATACATAGCCAATTTCGTTTTAAACATGTGCAGACAAATTGTTCATCTGCTTATGAACACTCAGATTTCCAAACCTTATATGGATTGTAGTAGATTGTACTGTATATAGACTGTTTGTCCTCTACACAACGATTGTCTCTGCAACGCTTTCAACAGCAGCTAGGGTTGCCAGGATAGGAAATGTTGTTGCATTTGTTACAGAATATACCTTGTCATGTTCAGATGACATAGCAACACATATTAGTTCTTTGTTTGGGGAAGCGCATTGCTTTGTTTGTTTAGGCACCCTGGAACCATTCTCTATTCCTCGTGTGATGCAAAACAAAATGAGTTGCTTGTGTGCTCCTTCAGTATTATAGCTAATTGACCTTTGTTCTGATAATAACTTTTTTGTGCTCTCTTCTATCGTGCAGATACAGGTTTGATATTGTGACGCTCAAAGTTTTGACCGTACCGGTGGTGCCATCTTTGATTACGGAGCCAAGTATAGGTAAATAAAACAACTAAGAATGAAAGATTTTTCATCATTATTTATTACGTGTTGAACCTACCTTGGGGCGTGTTTGGGACCGCGTATTCCGCGGTGACGGTGGAAAGAATCGAACAATCGCGCCAAACGCTTTGCGGCCGCGATGATTCTTTCAACCGCGCTCGGCACGGGAGTCGCGAAAATAAACTAGCAGCTCGCGGTGCTCGAGTTTACGCCACCGCGACTCGGAGCTCGCGGTGCCCATACCGCACCGCGCAGTCGACGACCGCGGTCCCAAACACGCCCTTGTTCAGCCAAAAAAAAATCTACGTTACGTCTCTAACTTCAGCTTTAGCCTCAATGCTTATGGAAGAAATGCCATTAGCTGCCACACCATAGGTATTGCACCTGTAAATTTAGTTCGATGCATGTGACATGTCTAATATCCATTAAATTAAATCTGTACAAAAAAAAAAAGACGTAGAGGCACTGTGCACACAGGGATATGCGCAAGGCAAGTCTGGTCAAAAGAAGGGAAAAAATGACGGCATTCCTCGCTAATTGTTTCTTCTGATAGCTTTCGTTAACTAAATAATACGACTTTTCCCCTTTGCGGCTTGCATCCCAGTCCCAGAAGACACGGCAGCTTACCAAACATTGTTTCTTCCCTGTCGTCACCGATGATTACACTCAAAAGGTATATAACACATATCTATGTACTCAACTCTTACCTTGGACTTACTAAATTAATTCCAGTTACTACGCATGCAACATATAATTGCCATCTCCATGATTCCGCATATCACCCTATCATTAGCCCTGAAGCAAAATGTGCTATGTTGAAATGCAGATAGCATATGCAGTTATGGCGAAGATGAAAGAAGGCTAAAGACGCAAAATATTTTCACAGGACATCCCCGGCGAACCAATCCAACATTAATGTTCTCATATTTTTACCATTGTCAAAAGTAGATATTTTCTTTTCCCATTCAGGTACCTCTCTGGGTCGTATAATAGTTTAGCACAATAGTGGATGATGAGTGAATATTGTTGCCATTGTAATTCATTCAGTTCTTCGCTGATTCATGCCTGCATCTGAGGCAAATTTAACCCTAAGTTTATCTGTTCCATGAAAAAACATGAGCCAATTTCTGTAGTTCTCAAGTAAAAAAATTTCCACGGCATGTTCTTGGTGTGTGTGGCCTGTAAAGAGAGATATAACATTTTCTTGCTAACATAAAAGCATGTGCTTATAAGGTGCCAATTGCTTCCCGATATACGACGCGCGCAAGGGCGCGCGACTCGTTAGTTCTTCGAGTTCATCCATCGACTGACCTCACGATGCCAGTCATCGGACATGGAGCGTTTGTATATATTCCCCACCAAACACTAGGTGATAAGGGGACGGTCCTGTCCCGTTCCCGTCTCGAGACGTTTCGAAACCAAACACAGCCCGAACGTAGGCTAATGTAGGCAAAGGCAAGGCAACTATGTTTGGTTTCTCGCAAAAAAAAGTTAATTTGGAGCAACTTATAAACATAATACATAGACGATTGGTGCTTTTGTGTGAACATTCAGCGTAGCTCAATGTTCATTAGAGAAATAGTGAGGAATGAAAGAGAAGGCAAGCTGTTGAATGTCTGGAAAATTACAATAATATTTGTTCGGTTCAGGAGGGAACACATACTTTAATGGATTCAAAGGAGTCGATGCATGTGTGGATGCATACACACGGTGCAGCTGCAGCAGTCCAGGTTATACACATTAATTCTATAACCTACTCATCCAGGCCTTATCTTCTGATGTTGTCAACATACATGCAGTCATAGCCATCCGGCCCATCAACCAGCTTCCCATACAATCGCGTGTTTGTTTCTATTTCCTTTTATACCGTGGCCACCTCCTTTCCACGGCTAGGTTGGTTTAACCCGGGAAATCCAACAAACAATGGGCCTATGATTTGAAATTAAATAGTGGGCTGGGGCGTCCAGAGCTGGGGCCATGAGTATAGCCGATTAATTTTGCAAAAATAAATAAAAAAATAAAGTGAATTTACCAAATTACCATTTGTTAAAAAAATATATATAGGCAGTCTTAATATTTTCTGTGCTGTGCTTACCAGTTTGTTTCCATTACTTTTGCAGTATTACTAGCGGCCAGACGTCCGACACACAATAATCATCCGGACGTCCAGCGCTCCTTCCCTTTGCTGACACGAACGCGCCAGTGCACACACTGAATTGAACCTTGGCGTATATGAGGGAGAGAGGGAAAGAGAGACAAATGGATCAGATGTTAATCATTCCTTGCAACATTGAAAAACAAGGTTTGCAACACTAAAGAAATAGTGTATGTATGCAACAGTGCAAATAAACTTATGAAACACTAAGAATACAAATTAAAGCTAGAACATCACACGCACGCATGTAGCTGATCGAACAAAAAAAATCTCACCACAGCATTGCCTTTTGCTTCACGTTCAAATCACAACATCTCAAAATCAAACCATGTGACATATCAAAATTATCCGATGAAACATATTGAATCACCTCACGTAACATCCAAAAAAATCTTGTTGCAACATCTCAAATAAGCTATTGCAACATCGCAAAATCCAATTTGTATGGAGTCTACCATAAAACTTGCAACATCCAAGATTGACTATGGCAACATATCACATACTACAACATAACTCACCGTATAGTGTAGATCCAGTTGCCTTTCCCTGTATGTGACATCAAAATTATGCGATGAAACATATTGAATCACCTCATGTAACATCCAAAAAAGACATGTTGTAACATCTCCAATAAGCTATTGCAACATCACAAAATCTAATTTGTACCTAGTCTGCCACCGTACAGTGTAGATCCAATTGCCCTTTCGTGTGAAGGAGCCCAGACACCATGGAGGATCTTGCCGCCAGCGAGGCCACCCCTCCATCTTGTAGTTCGTCGCCGAGATGGACCCAACCATGGAGGAGTTCATAGCTGAGAGACGGCTCACCACAAAGGTGTCCACTTAGATCCACTTTGCCACCATGGAGACGAGGCAATAAGGCGGGTAGGTGCATCGGCGAGGGGAGAAAGAGGATGGACACGGGCAAGCGAGGCCGCGAGGGAGGAAGAGGTAGTGAGGGAGTAAGGCGGTCAGCGGCGAAGGAGAAAGGCGAGCGGAGATGACTGGCCGTGTCAGCCACAAGCAGCGGCGTGGGAGAGAAACTTGTTAGGTAGAGATGGTTGGACGCCCACGTAGGAGCATGTTGATACCTCCTATTTTTCTACCTTTTTCTTTGACCACTGTAAAACTTATCTAAATATGTTTAACGAATGGGACATGAGATTGTGCCGACTTCATTGGCAGAGAAGAGAGAATTGCATTCTGGCTAAGGCCCCTTTGGATTGCGGGAATTTTTCCTGTTTCCCACGTTTTCCCGTGAAAATGAACTAATCACTAAATTCATGTACAATTCTTGTGAAACTCCTGTGTTCTAAAGGGGCCCTAACAGGGAGTACAAAACCTACACTCGTGCTAACAAAGACGCTAACCCATGCAAAAACCAGGTGGACGCTTCCTCCTCGATTGTTGGAGCATAACCAAGGTGCTCCATTTCTTGCATTCGAACACACCACGGTTACTTTCCTTCTAGACTAGATTTCACAAGATTTCAACATCACAAATGCTTCGCAACACTTTCTGTGGAAATGGACGTTGTGGATACCATTGTCTCCCACAAGTGTTGCACGTTATCACCAGGTGCCCTTTCCGAAGGCCTCAACAATGGTTGTCCAAGCCAATCTACGAATCTGTTCCGTGTATCTGCATCTTGCAATCAGGTGATGCGTTGTTTCTGGAGCTTGGTGACACGGTGGGCAAAGAAGGGTTGTTTAGTCATCCACGGATTCCTAGCC
The DNA here is from genome assembly GCF_019320115.1 of Miscanthus floridulus. Lineage (NCBI taxonomy): Eukaryota > Viridiplantae > Streptophyta > Magnoliopsida > Poales > Poaceae > Miscanthus > Miscanthus floridulus. The sequence continues at coordinate 97,468,898 of NC_089590.1, read as the reverse complement.
TATCAGAAGAACAAACAATATTTTGTAGGATCAACCAAGCGGAGGAAAAAAAAATTCTAAATCAGGAAAAAAAATTGATGATCAAGCTGCCAGTAGGTCCAGGGCCGAGCCGTCAAAATTCGAGGCCTTGTTACTGGCCTTAAAAAATAAAATGATATATGCATACATAGCAATGCGATAAATAAAAAATCATACATATTTATTTTGTGATTGCATAATTTTTATTTGAACACAATATCATTCTCTTAGTGTTCTTTAAATTATTTAACAGAATTGAAATAAAAAGACTTGTTTTCACTTGTTGAGTAGTAATTTGTGATCCTCTCAAAAAAAAGAGAGTAGTAATTTGTGTTTTTTTGTCGAATGTGAGTGTATGCACCATCGACCATTTTGCGCAATACAACAGTTCCGCATCTACTTATAGCAACGAGTAATTATTCATTAACATAAAGAAATATTTGTATCGATAAATATAAGATAATTAGTCCATTAGATAATTACCTTCCACGAGTTCAGGTCTTTAGAAATCAGGAATTTACCCCTTGTGACCTACACCTGGGCACTGGCCTCCAGACCTCCATCCGGCTTGCAGCTTGCTTGATCGTGGAGATGGAGAGACAGTGAAGCCAAGATGGGAGAGTCGGGGAGACGGATTGCTGCAGATGGATGCCATGTGCCGGCTTGCTTGATCATGAAGACAGAAGACACGGGGAAGCCATGATGGGACTACGGGAGAGCCAGAGAGACAGATCGACGTAGATCGATTCAGGTAACACGATATAGGAAGAGACGCAACATCAAAAGTAATCTGAAAATCAGCGGAGCTTAATGCGCCGTAATTTTTGGGGCCTCTTGGAATTTGGGCGCCTGTACGAACGCACGGCTTGCACGCCCGCCGGCACGGCCCTGAGTAGGTCATCGAGATCAAGTCATCGTAAGGTGGAGTCGAATCATTGGCCAAGTGCATTTCAAAGTCAATCAACGTGATAGCTACCTGACTATACTACGTTAATAGCTACCAGACTTCCATTTCATATGAAATTTATTATTCGCTCTACAGTGTTGTACAACTCATCCCGGCCGGGACGCATCCACCATCGCCGATCTCCATGGCGGCCACCACTCAGAGGAATCATCACGTCGTGCTGTTCCCCTTTCCGGCGCAGGGCCACCTTGCCGGGTTTCTCGCCCTCGCCCGTCTCCTCCGCCGCGAGCTCCAGGATGGCGTCACGATCACGATCGTCTGCACCCCGCTCACCGTGGCCGCGCTGCGCTCCTCTGTGGCGGACGCAGACGCGGGGTCGTCCTCCAGCATCAGCTTCCACGCGCTGCCGTTTGTGCCGGCCGACCACGGCCTCCCCGCCGACTGAGAGTCCACCAGCTCTCTCTCCAACCGCGGCGACTTCATGAAGCTCTTCGAGGCCTTCGACGACTTCCTCTCGGGCTTAACTGGCGGGGTCCATAAAGGCGAGGAGAACGAGGAGCCCACCGCCGCCAACGTCTGCGTCATCACCGACGTGTTCGTCGCGTGGACCGTGGACGTGGCGCGCCGGCATGGGCTCGCCCACGCCTTCTTCCTCTCGTGCGGCGCGTTCGGCTCCGTCATCCTGCACGCTCTCTGGGCCAACATGCCGGCGCTGCCGTTCGGCCCCGACGGGACGCTCCGGCTGCCGGAGCACCCCGCGGTCGTGATCCACCGCTCGCAGCTGTCGCCCACTTTCACCTGCGGCGACGAGAGGTGGACCGCGTACAACCGCCGCCACATACCGCGTGGCTACCTGACGAACGTGGTGATCTCCAACACTGTCGAGGAGCTCGAGCCCACGGGGCTCGCCATGCTGCGGCGCACTCTCGGTGGCGTTCCGGTATACGCCGTGTTCGCTCGGCTTATAAGCCGAACTTTTTTAATCAACTAATATTATTTTTTCTCATAACAAATCAGCTAAGTCAACAGTACTTCAAGCGAACGTGGCAGTACCCCTCGGCCCTCTGGTCCGTGGCGTCCCGGCGTCGGATAAGGATGACGGTGGCAACGACTGGAGGATTGTCCGCTGGCTCGACACGCAGCGGCTATCGTCCGTCGTGTACATCACCTTCGGGTCACAGAACACGATACGAGCGAACCAGATGGCGGAGCTCGCGGCGGCGCTAGAGTCGACCGGCCGTCCGTTCGTCTGGGCGGTCCGGCCGCCGGTGGGGTTCGACGTCAATGGCGCCTTCCGCGACGAGTGGCTGCCGGGCGGGTTCGAGGCTCGTGTGCGCGCCAGCGGCAGGGGCCTCGTGGTCCGCGGGTGGGCGCCGCAGCTCCGGATCCTGGCGCACGCCGCCACGGGCGCGTTCCTGAGCCACTGCTGCTGGAACTCGGTGCTGGAGAGCCTCACGCACGGCGTGCCGCTCCTGGGCTGGCCGCTCGCCACCGAGCAGTTCTACAACGTCAAGATACTGGCGGAGGAGTGGGGGGCGTGCGTGGAGGTGGCACGCGGGAACATGGAGAGCTCGGTCGTGGAGAGGTCCAGGGTGGTCGAGGCGGTGGAGAAGGTGATGGGGGACACGGCGGAGTCGGAAGCACTGAGCAGGGCGTGGGCGGAGGATGGCGGGTCGTCGCGGGCGGCGCTGCACTACTTCTCTAAAGCCATGCACCTGCTGTGAAACAAAGCATGAGCATGGCAGTACGTCAATGCCAGCACAAGAATTGATCGATCGCCACTGCTCCTTTCTCCTCGTTCATCAAGCAAATTGATCGATTGCCACTGTTCCTTTATCCTTGTTCTTTCTACTTGTTCATCGAGCCACTAGGTTTCAGTGGACCGAATGAAAATCACGGTGACAAATCCTCCACAGGCTTGGGCCTTCAGTCTGACCGAACCGAACCGAACCCAACCGAACGATTCTTCGGTCCTTTCGAAAGTTCGGTCATCTAAAAATGGTATGGTGACCGATCGGTTAGTTCTAGAACTCAGGACCGAGCAAGTTCGGTCTCGGTTAGTTTGGTTCAGTCTCGGTCATGACCTGTCGAGGACCAATACTAGGGTACCCGAAGAGAAGCTAATAACCATCAATATTGACTCGTCCGAGCAGTCAAAAGCACGACTACAGTTCCAACCGACCCCGAGGTGCGCAAACTCCGCCTCGCCCGACCCCTAAGGGTTGGTTCCGCCTCGTCCGATCCTTGAGGGTTGGCTCTGCCTCGCCCGACACCGAGGCCACAGGCTCAGCCTCGTCCGACCCCCGAGGGTTGACTTAGCCTCGCCCGACCCTTAAGGGTTGGCTCCGCCTCGCCCAACACCGAGGCCACGGGCTCCGCCTCGCCCGACCTCTGAGGGTGGCTCCGCCTTGCCCAACCCCTGAGGGTTGGCTCTGCCTTGCCCGACACCGAGGCCGTGGGCTCCGCCTCGCCCGACCCTCGGGTTTGGGCTCCTTCTCGCCCGAGCCTTGGGTTTGTGCTCCGCCTCGTCCGGCCTCTGGGGAGGAACTCCGCCTCGCCCGACCCCGAGGCCGGGGACTCCATCTTGCTCGACGGAGACCCATACCACCGCCAACCACTCCAGGTCCAAGCTTATGGACCTGGGTCAAAGCTCTGACGCTAGGGAAGAGACTGACACGCCTCGATGTAGCCCACGACGGGTCATACCTGCGGGTTCACGTCAGGAACAGCGTCGAGCGTACTGGTGCTGTTCTGCCTAACCCCGGTACGAACACTGACGGGTGCGTCAGTTCACCACGACGTCTGCCAAGACGGAGTGGAGCGCCATGACAGGTAGACGACGCCTGCACATGGCGCCAGTGATGGATAGAGCCACGACGTGGAGCTATCCTTGTTGACATCTACAGGGTCGGCGGGACCCGCGTGAAGGAAAAGGACCCAATGATCCTAGAAGACTTCTTCTCCTTCTCGTTCTCCCCTTTTCCCTCGACCGTAACCCATGCTTTCCCTTGGCCTATAAAAGGGAAAGCAGGGCGTCCCTCAAGGGGCATCGGACCAACAATCAAATCGATTCAATCGCATCGCAACACTTCACACCGGTTCGGACTCGAACCCCGAACCGATTAGAACACACAAGCACACAACCAAGAAGCGACCGAGCTCTCGGCACCCGTTCGCTCATCCCATCAGAGACTTGGGACCCGTCCTTTTCTCGACCGTTTGTAACCCCTACTACGAACTTTCAGTGCTAGTAACACGAGCAGCAGCAACGAACTGGATGTAGGGACATTCTGCCCGAACCAGTATAAACTTCGTGTCCTCTTAACACACCATCCGAGCCATACGCGCAATATTAAAAATTTAATTATTGATGGTAACTCGAAACACCGACATGACCGAACTAACCAGACTTATTAGACAAAAAAAACTACTAAATACTATAGTTTGTAGCAAATTTTAGAAATATTTTTTCCATTTCAAGACAAAAATAACAATACAACATATAGATTAAACAAAGTGATAAGAGTGATGGTTGATATAAACCCACTAGAATAAATATTATGACTAATAATAGTCTAAAGTACACATTATGTCAATAAAATCGAAATATTAGGTTAGTTCAGTGACCCAAGGCATATAGCCGAACTAACCGTAAAAAGTTCGGGCAGCTAGACTCGGGACCGAACTATGCACAGGGCGAGTACTCAGATGGCCAACCCAACTGCTGTGAAAAAAAGATCCAGGAACCATGTTGGCAACTTCATATATTTTTTTTTGGTGCGAGTGCTGCATCGCATCGTCATCGCTAGGAGCCTATGATCACCTCAAATTCCCTGTAGCAGATGTGACATTCAGTTATTGGGAGGAATTTCAGCAAGGTATGGTTGCAATTACCAATTACTCCCTCCATCACAAAATAAACACACATCTTACTTTCTGTTGAGTCAAACTTTTAAATATTTTGAAAATGAGTGGAGACTACCGGTGGAAATTGAGTATGGAGTTATTGTTAAAGAAAACAAATGTCTGGTTGATGCTAGTTGGAGTGTCAAATATTTTTTTGAGGCATGCTGTACAGTAGAGTCTAGGAATGCGCAGTCATGCCATCGCTGAAGAACACATCAACGCAAATATCTAGGTGATGCATCACCACAGATATGGTAGAAGGACTCAATTACTATTGCTTCTACTAATTACTATTAACTTATGAGAAATAAAATGATGATGGATGAACTTATTCCATTCAGTCATTCACAATCAAACAAAAAAGTGTGGAAAATGATCATAGACATCATAGGCGCGGATGAAGCCTTTCAGTTCAAAAAAAAAAAAGTTTGCGCACGCAAATGCAAGCCCACTACAGCAACAAAAAAAAATAGCACTACTAGTCTACTACAGTGTATCACATTACTACACAACAGAAGTAAATACAGTTAATTGCAGGGAATGACCGGAGGTTCCTAGGTTGGTGACGCTTGCAGACAATATGAAAGTTCCACTCGACGTGGATTTTTCCGTCCTGTTTCCATTGTTTCCAATCTGGCGCTCTGTTGTAAACTCACACTCCAACAAGAGTCATCATCTATCATCAAGCATTGAACCGTTAACTTCGGCCTATTGGAATGACGGACACCATGGGTTTAGGTGAGTGAATGGTGGACCTATCTCATATTATTTTTATCACTAAGTAATCTATTATTCTTCTAAAAAACTAAATAGTCTATTATTTTTGCTCAGAAAAACTAAATAGTCTATTATTTTGACACTTAAAAATAGAAATGAAATGCCATTTAATTGTGGGACTACCTCAGCTTATACTTCATGATATATTATTTAAATTTTACTGCAAAATTGAAATATGGCACCCAACTATGCGAATTATCCTATATATGTATCTGCTTAAATATCCATATGGATATTGCTTAATTTATTTTGATAATTACTTGTGTACATTGAAATATTTATATGTAATTTTATTTATTCTTGCTATATTAAATTAAGGAAATTTTTATTGATAAAAATGTTTTAAGACCTTTTACACTCATGTTTTAAATGTCTACTATGCTAAAATAATCGAAATAGGTGTTCCACCATCAATAATTTCCATGCCATTCCTTGCTCTTATATTTGGATAATACTACAACCTCGATGTACCAATTCTAGTACAACAACATGTATCCTCTTGTACCACACAATCTTATGCCATGTTCACTGGTCGATGCCTTCATTAGCATTTTTTATTGTTGCTAATGGTTATGGCTCTACCATAGCTATGTGGGTTACATTTTTACTTTGTATCCTAACTAATAACGTTGTGGCCTTGAAAGCTTACGCCATCTCTATGAGATGATAAGTTCATTTTGTGGCTATGAGTAGTGCAGAAACAAAATGAATGTATCCTCTCATAGAGATGGTAATTTTATCGGTGTTGATCGTAATATGTGTAACTAGACACGTCGTTCTTGTTGCCATCCTATATGATACACAATCTGAGCTCAACTACCACTTGAAACACTATACAAGCTTAGCGATATCCTAAATGTTAAAGCCTTTCCACCTCACCTCACATCGACTTATCCTCTTTCGTTGTTGTGAGAGACAATAGCCTTTGGCTAGCTAGACCGACAAACAATATGCATATGTACAAGAAGGGACAATAAGTTTCATTGTTTATTTTCCATTACTCAAACACATTTTTCTACAATATAGATGCGTTAGTTGTTCTCTTACATTAAATCTTATCTCCTTTGATTTGTCTATTATATTTTTATTGTCCCTAACTTCTCATCTTGAAGTATGTTTCTGTTTTTATTATATTTTGTATCATTTGAATTTCAAATTTTATGGTAGATGCATTAAGTATGACATGAGTGTTGGCTTCATTTTTTAAATAATGGCATGGCCGGGATGGGTAATACTGAAATAGATATAAGAGTACTATTTTGGGCTAATGTTTTATACAATATATGACAATGGTAGATAAGTTCACTTTGATTGTCTTCTACAATATATATGGTACTTCATCGGTTCAAAATTATAAGTCACTCCTGCTTTTCAAGATATATAACATTTACTATGTATTTAGATATAATGTATATTTATAGGTGCATAGCAGAAACGACGTACTAGAAAAGCCAGAAAATGCATGGAGGGAGTAGTTTCTGCAACGTGGAGGCTCCTTTGTGGACAAAATGGTAAGATAATTATACACATGAAGACTAGAAGATCACGTTCTTCTAATTGTTCTTTTTAAACAACCTTGTGAACGTAGGTGTGTTATCTGTGCGGACACCTATAGGCTACTTCGCCAACGTTACTAAAATGATAATGATATATGACGGTCGTCCGGACGGGAACAGATACACCCAAAGTCGCGCCGAACCGACTCGCCCCTGCCGCACGCACCCAAAGCACGCGCCCCGCCCCTGCCGCACGCCGTCTCCCAGACCCTGTCTCCCGCACTCATCCTTATCCTCTCCTCGCTCACTCCCACAGCCGTTCCTCCCCTCGCTCACTCCCGCAACCGGGACGGATGCCGCACCCAGTCGCTGCCGCCCCGTCCGCCCGCCGGCGCTCCCTCCCCCCCCCCCCCCCCCCCCCCTTCCCGCGACTCCATTGGTATCCCCCCCCCCCCCCCGGCAACACGGATCCCGCTCCTCCCCCGGAGACGAGGACGACGGCGGTGGCTCCGACGAGGTAGGTCGGTTCTTCTCTGGATCTGAGCCCTCCTCCTCCACCACCACCCCCTCCTGTTCTTCTCTGGATCTGAGCCCTCCTCCTCCACCACCACCACCTCCTCTGGATATGAGCGCTCCTCCTCTTCCTCCTCCTCCTCCTCTGGATCTGAGGGGCACGACGGTAGCTAGGGTTCCGGCGAGCTCCGTTACAGTAGCCTTGTTTTGCTGTTGCAACAAGTAATATTTCTTTATTGCATTAGTCTTTTTTGTTTCTGATGTTGCATCTCGCATTGCAGTAGCCTTGTTCTGATGTTGCAACAAGTAATATTTCTTTGTTGCATTTGTCTTTTTTTCCTGATGTTGCTTTCTCACATTGCGCTTTGTTCTGTTGTTGCAGTAGCCTTGTTCTGATGCTACAACAAGTCATATTTCTTTGTTGCATTAGTCTTTTTTCTGATTTTGCATCCGCATTGCAGTAGCTTCTGTTCCGTTGTTGCAGTCGTCTTGTTCTGATGTTGCAGTAGACTTGTTCTGATGTTGCAGACAAGTAATACTTCTGATGTTTGCATCTCGCATTGCTCCGTGTTGCAAGGTGATGGAGCACGTTGGAGATGGGGCGTGGAGGGCAACGGGCGTGTAGGGGATGGCGGCACGGCGGGAGATGGCGACGCGACGAGGCACGGCAGCACAGCAGTGGACGGGCCGCACGCAGGGGCGCGCTCGTTTTCAGGCGTGGGGGCTCGCTCGTTCTATTCGCAACGGATAGATGGTCCTGTGGGGCGCGGCAAGAGGACGAGCTGCGGTCGGGATCGATACGTTATGTGGACTAGGTGCGTCCGACGCGCCCCTAAAGCCGAACGTCCGGACGCTAGTTGGGTCGTCACTAAAAAATACTAATTAGCAAAAAATGAGCACCTAACTAACCAAAGCTATCTTAATTTAATCTAAAGCAAACAAAGAATAAGTTGCATGGTTTTGCGGACCCTGGGATTCTAATCTTCCGATTCAAGATTTGCGTGGGGGCGGGGGGCGTCATCTTTTGGCTTTGGCATGACATGCGCATCGCATTCGTTTCGTCGTACGATTCGTAGCTATTTAACTGGACGCTTAACCTGCACGTCTTTGACCAGCAACCGTCCTGATCCTGCACCATAATCATTGGCAAGCCCTGTGATGAATGTTAGTAATAATAGTATATATATTTGTAACACAAAAGGGATCGGAGGACACAGGACAGGTCAGGGGGTCGAGAAGTAGGGAGGCGTGCGTGCACGAGCAAAGACAGCCTGCCACAAGTTTAGGAAGAGGGCTAGATGGATCTCTCGGACCAATGGAGGGGCAATGTGGAGGTCAAGCGCGCGCGTAGTATGTAGATTGTGGAGGACCATAGTGGATATTGCGGGTGATTGGGGAGCCAAAGCACACAGAGCTTAGCACTTAAGAAGGGCATGGGCAAATTACTAGAAGCATAAGGCATATAATGGTTTATCTTGAAAGATGATTGACTAACGTATAGAGGGTGTTTGGATTTGATCAGTAGAGTAATCCATCGTTTCTTTGACTAGTCGCCTTTTTTAATTTCCGAACGTGTTCTCACAGCATGTGTTTCATTCAGAGAAGCAGAAGTATGTGACTACTCACCTTTTTACACATGATGAAATAGAGTGGATTGATTAATCACCATGTCACCTCTCACTAAGTTCCATTTTGAACGCAAGAATCATACATAAGTTTTATAAGAATAAGAATCAATGAATTTATTTATTTATAAGATAAGCATCCTATGCTCTAAACGGAGCCTAACTAATAAATAATGACATCTATCTTTATAGGTTGAGTACGATTAACCGTTCCAATACAATTCATGTAACACCATGTATCTAAATCAACAGTACATCTCAGTTAGTGACTGTTTAGTTCCCAAAATTTTGCAAAATTTTTCAAGATTCCCCGTCACATCGAATCTTTGGACGCATGCATGAAGCATTAAATATAAATAAAAAATAAAACTAATTACACAGTTTAGACGAAATTCACGAGACGAATCTTTTAAGCCTAATTAAACTATGATTGGACACTAATTGCCAAATAACAACGAAAGTGCTACAGTACCATTCCCCAAAAAATTTCGTCAACTAAACAATGCCTTACTTTGGGCCCGGTCAAGTAACAATCCAGATCATTGATTTTGAAATGTCTGGTTGCTAGAATTTAGTACCCAGCAGTCATTTGCCTGCCAGGGCAGAAAAAAAATATACTTTATCCGTTCCAAATTATAAAGTCGCTTAAATTTTTTTGGTATATTTATTTTGCTACGTGTCTAGACATATATTACATTTAGATACATAGCAAAATAAATATATCAAAAAAATCAAAGCGAGTTATAATTTGGAACCGCGGGAGTACCTTTTAGTCGTACTGGTAGGCACGCTCAATTTGGGAAATAAATCGTCAGTTTCGTCGACATGTGATGAGTAACTTGCCGGGGGACCTGACTTTGGGCCTCACCGGGGGTTTATTAGGACTCCATTTTTCATCCGGAGGAACAGCCACACTACGCGTTGCGTACAGGTTTTGTACCAACTGTTTTGGTGCGTGCGAGTGCGAACAACAAACGGGGCGTGTGCGGTAGTTGCAACTGGATCCTTCGTGCAGACGAGTCGACGACCGCGAGTGGGTTGGGACTCGGGGTTAGGAGTTGGAAAGCTCCACGCCTCTCGCGAGTCAAAGCGAGCTGACGCTTGACAGCTCAGCTACCCAGCTTTGGGCAGCCGAAAGTGCTGCCGTTTTCGCTTCTTGTCCAGTTGCCCTACGCCACAGCCCACAGCCCACAGCCCAGCCCATCGAATGGAAGGGGGCACACACATCGGCATCGATCGATCACCGCACTGGCGCACTCCCATGCTTGCACGAATCAAGGCCGCCACCGGCACGAGCACGGCGCCTGTTGCCTTGCCGGGGAACCATACGCGTCCTGTGTTGAGTACTACGCACGCACGCTTGCTCCTGAAGCACCGCGATGAGAATACTACGCGATGCGATGCATGAACACGACAGGAGTCGCACGCCAATGTTGCAGAGTAGACCCAGCAACGTACGTACTGTACGTTTGAGAAGAAGTTTCCAGTGATGTCAGACAGTCATGGAGCTGGCCGCCAATGCCAATGGCGGCGCAAGGCGCCAAATCGCCGTGCCTCGGCGCACGCATCTACTAGGCTGCCCACGCGCGCGAACTCTCTCGACCCGGCGGCCGTTTCTCCTCGGCAAACAAACCCGCAGCCGTTCTGTATCCATGTCCCGTGTGTACGCGGCGCGCCGTCGCGTGCGCACGACGACCCGGTCCGGCCTTCCCGTCCCCGTGCACGCCGCGGCGCCAAGCGCAACGACTGCTCCTACCACAGTAGACCACGGCGGGCGCGTGCGTGCTACTGTAGACCTTAGACGGGGCGGACGCGAGGTAGCTTCACGCCGAAGAAGAGCATCTCTGCTGCGTCAGCCGCGGGCTCCACGCCGCACGGCACTGCGCGCGGTGTCCGCCTGTCCGGTCCGGCGCCGGCCTCCCCCTCCCCAGTCCCCAGTCCCCAGTCCCCATGTCTGCAATGCAACCAACGACCCGTCGACTCGAGACACACCAGACCAGCCAACCAACGCCGCGCGAGCTGATTGCCGTCCAGGTCGGACTTGACGGCGACGGCTAGCTTACGTCTCTCTCGCCGCTGCCACTGGCATCCCATTCCATTCCACTCCACCGTCTACAAATAGCCTGGCCGGCGGCTAGGCGGCTAGCACTAGCAGCCCTCGATCGTATTCCCTTAGTCCTTCTCGTCCCAGGTCACCCACAGAGCTAGCGAGGTGGTGAGTGAGACCAGACCAGCGCTAGCCAGGCAGCTGATTGCGCTGCTGGGCGTCTATTAAGCCGCCGACGCCGTCGTCCGCCCTCGGCATGCGCGGTTCTGCTCGCCCGGGAGATGGCGCCTGCGGCTTCGATCCACTCGGCCACCGCCGCCGCCACTGGTGCTTCCAAGCGTCCGGCCGATTCCGACGCTGAGCTCCTGCTCGACTCCTCCGCGCTCCACCAGCAGGTCAGTTGCAGCGCGATCGATCTCGATCCACCGAAGGCGGCACGCACGGCATTTCCGCGTCTGCGAATCAGCGTACCCAGTAGCCGATCATCACTGATGCGTGCGGTTGTGGGTGGCATGGCAGGGCGACGAGGCCGTGCGCAAGGGCCAGCAGCCGAGGCAGCAGCAGCTGGAGTGCCCGCGCTGCCGCTCCACCAACACCAAGTTCTGCTACTACAACAACTACAGCACGGCGCAGCCGCGGCACTTCTGCCGCACGTGCCGCCGCTACTGGACGCACGGCGGCACGCTGCGGGATGTCCCCGTCGGCGGCGCCTCGCGCCGCGCCAGCGGCGGGGGCGGCAAGCGGCGCAGGGTCTCCGCCGAGCCCTCGTCCGCGGCGTCGTCGTCGCCGCCACCGATGCCGGCAGCGTCGCTCGCTGACGCGTGCCTGCCGGACCTCACGTCGGCCTTCCCGTTCCTCAGCGACGGCAGCTTCTTCCCGCAGTTCGACCTCGGCGGCGGCGTTGCACTTGCACCGGCGGCCTTCTCCTCCTTCTGGCAGTCGGTGGTCCCGGACTTCTATGACGGGCTCGCGCCGTGGGACGACGGAGCAACGGCTGGCGCCGACGCCGCGGCGGGCTTCGCGGGCGCGTGGGGCGACATCGCTGGCCTCGACCTCAGCTGGACACCACCGGGGAACTGAGTGCCAGCCGGTCGCCGTCTTGAGGGGCTCCGGTTTTAGCAGTGCGGCCTCATCAGGTTCAGGTAGTGCTTCGTTCCAAGTTCCTAGCATGCAGTGTGTCCCGTTTTGATGAGGTATCCAGCTAGGAATGTGAGCAGCTCAAAATTCTTCCTGCCTTCACTGTTTCTTCTCGTCCTTACTACGAACTGAAATGGTGGCTGCTAGTTAGATCAGTGAATCTTGATCTGTAGCTGGGGAGAGGATGTAACATCTGTGCAGTGATTTATCATGACAATAAAATTAAGTTTGTGTCAAAGCGTTTAGTACTAGCACACTCTAGTCGCTAGACAATACAAATGATAAACACCATTATTGTTAGTTCAAGAAAAAGACCATGGTCACAGAAGAGGAGAATGGTTGCTATACATCAGGTGCCTGATTTTTCTTTTATTTCTCTCATGAGTCAGGCGACGAATCACAGCCATCGGATCTTAATCGTGTGGCTGGTAGGTCATCTTCAACATCCCATCATATCTTCAGTGTGCGTGGCTACGACTACGAGTTCGCGAGCTCGCCCCCGTCTCCCGCCGGCCTGCCCTGTCCTTGGTGACCTCCTGACCACCGCGTCCAGTCCCACTAGCCCAAGCCGTGCTAACCCACCGTCGCCGGGCCATCTCCGTGCCTCCCCTGCCCCTCCCTGACTCAACAACCGTCTACCTCCGCCCAGACACCGGCGGTGGCCACGCTGCCTTGCTGCTCGGCCCCCAGGCTTGCCTCCTCCGCGTAGCGGGCTTGCCTTCCCAAGATCATTTCTAAACCTAAACCTATGCACATCGCCTGAGAAGAGCTCAAATCTAAAATCTCAGGCACTAGCAACAGGTATCACTCTTAGACAACAAACGAACGCACTTAAAAGGACAATTCACAAAAGACAAAAAAAAAAAAAACAATATACAATTAAAAGGGCAACTCACAGAAGACAGATTCATTTTTTTAGTCAATGTTGGCTCAATAACAACAAAAAATCAGACACCAGAAATATAGGAAAAATGCAGAAAGTATGGAAGTGTAAAATTGAAAATGTAAATTCATGAATTTGGGAAAATATTTTCGTTTCATATATTACTTGTATGAAAATTAGATACGAACAGATTAAGGTAATGTGTGCCATATGAGACAGTGTTAACCATATGATAGTGTGGTTCTGGGAGTACAATCTTGAAGCATCCAACGAGACAGGGCAACAGAGAGAACTTTTCAGTAAAACTGTTGACAACCAACCGATATCTATACAGTAAAGAACCAAACAAATCCCTATCTGCATGATCTCACGCTAGCTTTACACTTGAACTGGGAAGCCAAAATTCTGGAACACCCTGATCTCGCCTCCCCGCCCAGCCGTGACAATCACCAAACCCCACGCAGACCGGCGCTGGACATCCATAGCTCCCATGCAAAGATCGGACGAGCAGCGACCAGGGCTGCTCTTGGCTGACGATAATTTTTCGTCAGGCCAGGATGTGGATGCTCCATCACCTTGATGTCTACTGGTGCTTCTGCTTGTCATTCCTTCGCAAACTGGGCTCTCATTGTATCTGATATCAGCTGCATCAGAATTGTGCTGAGTGTTCTCAACTGGGAGGTCTCGACCAGAGTTCACTGCTCCATCTGAATCACTGTGCCTGCTGCTTCGAGATCCAAACGAACCTCGGGTTTCAACACCAGGCCATGTGACAGCCACGGTCACACCATGGCAGTGGAAATGTTCATATGAGTTGGTTACATCAACTGCACTCCTGCTCCTGCTAGGGTGGGAACTGTTGTCATGTCTCCACACATAGACGTGAGAATCCTCACTGGCACAGATGACGTATTTCCCATTCGGAGCTACAGAAGCTGAGATTTGGCTACTCGTGTTCCGAAACCCTGGTGAAAGGATTAAAGTCAAACGCCAAGTAAACTTAAAAACCCAGAACTACCACACAAGCCCATACAGCTCCATAAGGCAAGGGAATGTCCTTTATATTAGATGAAAATAATACATGTAACTGATCTCCAATTTACCATGGCAGATTGGCAGGAGAATGAGGCATTACCTTTAAACTTGTGAACAAATTCATCGCCGTTAACAACACGTATTCTTGAATCCGCAGAAGTAATCAGAACTTCCGAGGAGCTTCCAGGAGCAAACTGTCATAAGGAACACAGATATTTAACTCAGTGGTAGACAACAGTATCACACCAGAGACTGGAGGTTTCGTTTCAAAAAAAAAAAAACGGAGACTGGAGGTGTCAGATTGATGTTTTCCTTGTGGGGTCCGAAATAAGAATGTGCCTTTCTTAACAAACAAAAAGAAGTTGGCGGGGAAATGGATGCTCTGTGCTGTATTACCTGGAAGCCAGTTATCTTCTTCTGGCCAGACTTCTTTTTCCTAATTCTTAAATCTATCTGACTTTTGTACTGAAGCTTCCTCTCTGCAACGATTAAACCAATATGAATATGAGTTCATCATATGAGGAACTGGAGCTCTCAAGGTTATCACTCGTCAGTGTATAAATCTCTAGAAAAAAAAAAGAATAACTGCACAACTGCACATGAGTCAGAATGTGCGAGAGCAAGGCTGTCATACCAGATGTATCAAATATATGACAGCTTCCCTTGTGAGAGCCCACCATTGCAACCTTCAAAGGCAACAGAGATTAAAATCAAAGCACATTTTTATAGTAAAAAGAAATATGTACTAGAAAGGAACTGCTTCAACCTGTCCATCAGGGGAATAACAAGCAGCGGTAACCATCTCATGAAGATCATTCCAATCCTCAATCTTACGATCTCGGACATTCCAAATGCGAACTTTCTCATCCAGTGATCCACTAATGAAGAAGTTATCATCTACAGGATTGAACTGGATGCAAGTCACTGCCAAAAGTTTGATTGCAAAGAAGCAAAATTATCTGTCAGGATGGTCCAAAGTTGAAACAATTTGTACTGAGGAATAAAAGGGAATGCATCTTTCTTTTTACAACAACAACAACAAAGCCTTAAAATGCATCTTTCTTTTTAAGGATTAAAAAAGAAGAGACTGTAACAAATGGATAGAGATATATCATGTGACAAAACTCACCATAGTCCGTATGTGCGAATGTTTTCAAACAGGTACTGGTAGTGATGTCCCAGAGCTTAACAGTTTTGTCCATGGAGGATGAGACCAAGTACTGCAAGAGAAGGTGTAAATCATAACAATTTTCTGACAGTAGTGGCCAATAACTTGTACTGACTGTTTCCTGATCGAACATTAATAAGACCTAAAGTGCCAAAAAGAAGCAGGCCTAAAAAGAGCAGGGCAGTAACCTTCTTATAACAGTGGAAGGTTCGCGATGAACATAAATATGTTGTATTTTTCTTTATCGAACAGACATGTCAATAATATCAGATTTGCACAGATAAGTAATGCGCAAACTATTACATACGGCAAGAAAATTCACCAGGTACTGTTGCATAATTAGTGTAGTTCTCAGCAACAAGATCTCCTGTTACATGCTGAGACATATGCCCAATTTCCCATGTAGCAAAATGCCAAAAATGATTTGCTTGCAACATTGTACATTCATTTGGTTTATGGCCATTTGACAACAGTATTCTTTACAGCCATACTAGAATTCATCACAACAGACATTAAGTGTTTCTTTTCTGTCTGAAGAAAATTGGTCTGTGCAATTATTGAATGAGATGTTTCAGAATTATAATACAAAAAATACCCAAAAATGACATTGAGATGAAGATCACGAATTCGTACCTGAGATTTGGACCATGAAAGATCAAGGACGTCGGCGGCATGTCCCAGAAGCGAGCAAACTGGCTTGTCTCTGAAACCAAATACACACTCCGGAACAACTAGATGATCAGACCCGACAGACTTCCGATTGCTCTGTTTCCTCGACCTTCTCTTCTTCTCCACGTAGCCCCCATCAGCACAGGACAATGACAATGCAGCGATCTCCGGTGAATCATTCCCAACAACCGCGAGAAACGGGCTACAGCCACCACCACTCTCCTTCGCCACCGAAGCTTCCCCGAGCAACTCGCCCTTTCTGTCTCCCTCCGACACCTCCCACACATGGATCACACGATCCTCTCCAGCAGTGGCAAGGTATCGTCCATCCAGGCTGAAGTTGATGCACCACACGGAGCCTGAGTGGGCAGCCAATTCCTGCGTCATGAACATCCCAGTGAGCTCCTTGCACGCCTTTCCGTACTGGCGCACCCGGACCCTCCCGACATTGCGCGAGCCGGAGCCATCGAGGCTGTCATCGGTGGCAGAGCTGAGGCGCCGCGCCTCCCTTTCCTTCCTCTCCTTCTCCTTGTCCCCTACGTCTGCGCTGCGGCGCCCGTACGCGACGGTGCCCGCCAGCTGCCTGATTCCGCGCAGCCAGCCGCCCCCGGCCTTCCTCCGGGGCCTGCTGGACGCGGGGGCGGCGTTGTCAGAGGCGGACGCGGAGGCCGCGGTGGTGGTCCGCTTCATGAGCTCGTGCACGATCGGGGAGCGGCCAACGCAGAGCTCGAACTCCTCGAAGGTGAGGTGGCGGCCGGTGCCCACCTCCCGCACCACCTCCTCCTCGTGCACCTCCCCGACCTCGAACTCCGTGCCGTCGTCCAGGTTCCGGATCCGGCATTGCTGCTCCCCGCCGCTGGAGCTGGGATTCCGCGCCAGCGGAGGCCTCCTGAGCCCGACGCCGCCGGATCTGGGCTCCTCCGCGGGCGCCGGAGGCGAGGCCGGGGGAGACACGGGAGGCGACGGCGAGCGGCGAGGAGGAGAAGGCGGCGGCGGGGCGGAGGCGAGGCCGAGGCGCTGGAGCAGGAGGCGGCGGCGCTCCTCGACGGATGTGGGCTCGGAGATCCAGACGCCGTACGCGGAGGACGCGTCCGGCCGCGAGGACGGCGGCGGGTTGTGGTGGTGCTGGTGGAGGAGGTGGTGGCGCCTGCTGCTGCGGCGGCGGTGGTCGGCGTCGTCGTCGGAGGCGGAGGCGGAGGTGGAGGAGCAGGAAGAGGAGAGGATCCGATCCAGCGACTCGTAGAACTCCTCCTCCTGCTCCGCCTCCCCCTCGCCCGCCGGATCCAGCATGCCCCGCGCCGCCTCCAGCATTGCCGTCCCACCGACACCGGCACCCCGCACCCACCTACCCACCCACCCACTCTCGCGGCGGGCCGGGGCTGTGGTCGGTCGGCGGCGAGCGGACCGGAGCGGGGGGGCGCGCCCAAACGGCGAGCGGATTTATACGCGAGGTTTTTGGTTTCGTGTCGTTGTTACAGCTTCCGCTCGGCTTGTGCCTTACTGCTGCTGCGACTGCGATGCGTGCGCGGGGCGTCGTCACTCTCCTTCGCACTACAGCTGGGGGAGGGAAAGGGAAGGGAGAGACGGAGGGAGCCGACGCCTACGGTGGTTCAGCAGCGACGGGGTGGAAGTGGAACGTGGAACGGAGCCATGGAGATGGAGGTGGGTGCTGACTGCTGAGCACGCACGGCGCCATTTGGCCTCTCGCGGACGGGCTGCTCGGCACGTCGAGGCGTGCCAGGTGCTGATCCCTAGTGTCCGGCCGAGGATCTCCTGGGACCGACGATGACGGGTGGGGCCCGGGGCAAATATCTCGTTACAATAGTGGTTCTCCTACGAGCACCGCTAACTAGCTTTGGGGACCAGCAAGCAAAATGTGCTGCACACACAAAGATCATGTGTTATGTTATTCCGATATCAGCATGGGCCAAAAAATATTTTTATGTGAACTTTTGTTAGAGAAGTTTGATTTGGGATAAAATCAAAGTGATCTATGGGCCTGTTCACTTAAACTTATCGGCCGGCTTATCAGCTAGAATCTATAGTATTTTTCTCTCACAATAAATCAGTCAAGACCGACTTATCAGCCGGCTTTAATACCAGCCGAATAGGCCCAGCTAGCCAAGGAATTGTCCATATATTTCCAAGTGGGTTGAGGTAAAAGTGAAATTTGGGTTTTTTTTTATAATTAAAGTGAAACTTGGGTTAGTCATGAGATGAGACCTGCCACATCTACATGGCACAATACAAGGAAGACGCACGTTCGGTGGCCAGTAGTACAATACAACGGCAAAAACAGATGGCATGGCGAATGAAGCTGGCCTAGAAATGAGACCGCTATGAGAAGTTGAGACCACATCGAACGGCTCTGTTTT
Source organism: Miscanthus floridulus (assembly GCF_019320115.1). Lineage (NCBI taxonomy): Eukaryota > Viridiplantae > Streptophyta > Magnoliopsida > Poales > Poaceae > Miscanthus > Miscanthus floridulus. Next base: position 97,450,342 of record NC_089590.1, on the reverse strand, counting down.
ACTCTTCGGTCTCCAAAATAATGCAATTATCGTTGTTGTTCGAGAAGTCAAATAATTTAAATTTTGACCAAAGTTATATTAAAAGACAATAATATTTATGATATAGAATGGGCATTATTAGATTAATTATGATATATATTATCATAATAAACATATTTAAAGACGTAACTGTCAATACTATTCTCTATAAATTTCTTCAAACTTGAGTCAATTTCACTGACAAAACCTCTAGTTCCACTCTTTTGGGACGGGGTACTGATTAAAAGAAATGTAGCAGTTAGAGTGCATCAGCAGATTGTGTCAGAGAAAGACGGAAATTAGAGAATTGACGTCAAGGTGAGTACAGTAAAAAAACGAGGTGGTCAGAGGAAAGTCAAACCCGGTGTGAATAGTAAGTTTCTCCCCTCTGTTTTCAGCTCATATGCAAGCTTATCACGTTGACTTGGACGACTCCCATACTAGTATAGAACAACAGTTTTTTTTCCCTTCTAATTGCGACGCAGCGCAGGTGTTTTCTGTTAGATTATCGCGGAGAAATCAAGTTAATCTCTGATAACGTGTGATTAGGACGTGTATAGTGCTGATCACTTTGTTTATTACTACTTGTGTCATAAAAAGATGCAATTCGAGATCCAGTCACAAACCATCTTAGGTTTGCTGAGGCTATAGAAAAGAATATTTACATGTATGACTTCAAATATATATTATGAAAATCTATTTCGATTTAATTGTACCTATTGAGTATAATCAATATTACTACTTCTACCATTTTACACCCTGATCGCTTGATGGTTTCTGTGGCTTATAAGCCGACTGATATTGTTTTGTTGTGTGAGAAAAATATTGTATCATGGCTGATAAGCATGACTGATACGATCAAGCGAACAAGATATTACATAATTTAGTTCAACTTTAGGTCGTTTGACATAACATTTTAGAATTGTATCATTTCTTGAACGAGGGAGTAGCACTTTGTGGTTGGTTCTTCGTTGCTTCAACCATGGTCAACAAAGTTGGGATAGGACAACTGCCCTGCTAGGTGGCCGACTCTAAGGGGTTTTTTTAAATACATCACAAATGCAGACGTTCACATATACGCGTACACTCGCTCTCTGTGAAAACATACACGCATACCTTAGCCCTATGAACACGTTTGAAGGATTGAACTAGACAAGACCGATAAATCTCGAGATTGATAAAGTAAACATAAATATTTTGCTTTCGACGAGCACGTTTCCTACCACTGAAAGACTCGAGATTGCCCAAAAGATTCGAGATTAACCAGTCACCATAGACGTCTCACTATCGACGAACACATTGTCACTAGTAAAGGAATAGCGCCGCTAAATCAAAGAATAGATCCGAGAAAATACGAACATCCGTGTCAAGTTAAGAAATTGAATTCAGGAGGACATGTTTAACCAAAAAAAAACACTAACCAACTGAGCTAGTTTGCGGCAGGACCTAAATAAGGATGCAAGCGGCGCGGGCCTGCCCGCTAGCCTGCCCCGCAAATCAGGCCCGCTGGCCGCTGGACAACCACGAGCGCCTTGCTTTTCTGTTGCGGGTCGAGGCAGTCCGACCTGCTAGCATATGCGGGCAGCCTGCAAAACCCGCAAAATCCCGCACAGGCCTGCGAGGCTGCGACTCGGCTCCTCCTCGTGCGACTCCGAGTCTCCGACGCCGACGCTGGTGACGAACCGCGCAGCCATGCATGAGCGATGCTAAGCTGCCGCCGAGCGACATGGCGAGCGCGCCCACCAGGAGGAAGGCGTTGGCCAGCACGACGGTGCCCCGGCGGCCGACGGCGTCCGCGGTCCAGCCGGCGGCGAGGATGGAGGCAAGCATGAACATGTTCATGGACGACCCGGACAGCACCTCGTGTGCTCGTCGGTGAGCCCCAGGTCGTCGCGCACGAACAGCTCCGCGCCGCTCATCAGCGCACAGATCTGCAGGTGGATAAGAAATTAAGAGAAGAAGCACGGCCGGCCGGATGCCATTGTCACGACTGACGAACGTTGAAGCACGTACGAGTACGAGAGTAGCAGCAGCGAGTGGAGACGTTGTCTGCATGCCTCGCCTTGACGTTGCCATAGGTGTCTGCAAGTGGACGGGCTTGCTTGCTTTAGCTTACTGATGCATGCGGGCTCCGGCTTAGCAGGCTCCACCGCCAAACCTGCGTGGGCTTAAGTGCTTTAACAAGTGGACGCCTGCTAATCCTGCTAAGCAGGGTTGCGGCCAGAGCGGCGGCGTGCGGGCCGTCTGCAGAGCGGCCCGCTTGCATCCTGAGACCTAAGCGCGTGTTTGGTTGCGCGAAGTTTGGATTTTGGGCTACTGTAGCACTTTCGTTTTTATTTAGTAATTAGTGTTCAATCATGGACTAATTAGGCTCAAAATGTTCGTCTCGCAATTTTCAACCAAATTGTGCAATTAGTTTTTTTTCGTCTACATTTAATGCTCCATGCACGTATCGTAAGATTCGATGTGATAGGTACTGTAGCACTTTTTTGAAAATTTAGATGGGAACTAAACACGCGCTAAACTAGGCAGCGCAGCAAATGCGTGCCAATGATTGGCAGTGCCGGTGCAGCGACTTTGTCTATAGGCTTCTTGGCCTCCCGGCACGACGATGAGAAAGAGTGGCTTCATTCCTAGTTTACGCGTTACCACAAAAGGAGAAAAATAAAGAGCAGCAGACGTGGAATGCACTGCAAGCACTAGTAGAGAACAGACCTTTGATCCTTGGTTAAAATGGGCTCTAGTCCTAGAATTTTTTGCCCCCGGGACTAGAAATACCTTTAGTCCCGGTTGGTGGCTTCAACCGGGACTAAAGGTCCCTGCCCAACGGCTACTGCGCCAGACAGAGGTGGCAGGGATCTTTACTTCCGGTTGGAGCCACCAACCGGGACTAAAGATATACTTTTATTCCCGGTTGGTGGCTCCAACCGGGAGTAAAGGTCTACTCCCGGGCCGTGGCTGCGTCCGGGGTTGGAAAGTTACCTTTAGTCCCGGTTAGAGCCACCAACCGGGACTAAAGGTCCCCCCTTTATATTCCGGCCGTCTCCTTCCTCTCCGAGTCCGAGCTCAGCACATTTTGAAGCTCACTGCAATAGTGTTCTTGCTTCCTCCCTCCCTCTATTGTTCCTCCATCCATTCTTCGATTCCTCCGTCGATTTCTTCGATTTCTCCGTCGATTCTTCAATTGTAAAGGTTACCAATCTCATACTCTCATTTTTCACCATTGTCTTATCTCATTTTGTTCACTATATATATATATGGTTCTTTATTGTGGTTTTTTTCATTTGTAAGCAATTTGAGCTTAAAATCACTTCAAGCTTGCATATTTACATGAAAGAAAGTTAAAGTAGCTAGTTGAACTTGCGGACCGTGTTTATCTCGGCGACCATGTTCTCTGCCGAGCGGTAACGGACGTCAAGGAGGAGCTTTGATTCTACAAGGGAGAGCGGCAACGGTCGTGAAAGACCGTGTTCCCTTCCTCGTAGAATCGGAGCTCTTCCGTGGCAAGTACGGTGCCGTCTGGTGGAGAAATGCTCGCCGAGATGATCACGTAAGCAAGTTCAACTAGTACGGATGGTTATTTATTCACATGTCCCGATATCGTCGCAGTAGTCTGTCAATCACCGTACTTTTTATTTTAACTTTTTATGAAATAAAAAACTTAGAAAATAGTTAGAAAATTATAGAAAATCCGTACTAGTTGAACTAGCGGACCGTGTTCATGTCGGCGAGCATGTTCTCTGTCGAGCGGTAACGAACGTCAAGGAGGAGCTTTGATTCTACGAGGGAGAGCGACAACGGTCGTGGGAGACCGTGTTCCCTTCCTCGTAGAATCGGAGCTCTTCCTTGACCAAGTACGGTGTCGTCCGGTGGAGAAATGCTCGCCGAGATGATCACGTAAGCAAGTTCAACTAGTACGGATGGTTATTTATTCATATGTCCCGATATCGTCGCAGTAGTCTGTCAATCACGGTACTTTTTATTTTAACTTTTTATGAAATGAAAAACTTAGAAAATAGTTAAAAAATTATAGAAAATCCGTACTAGTTGAACTAGCGGACCGTGTTCATTTCGGCGAGTATGTTCTCTGCGGAGCGGTAACGGACGTCAAGGAGGAGCTTTGATTCTACGAGGGAGAGCGGCAACGGTCGTGGAAGACTGTGTTCCCTTCCTCGTAGAATTGGAGCTCTTCCGTGGCCAAGTATGGTGCCGTCCGGTGGAGAAATGCTCGCCGAGATGATCACATAAGCAAGGTCAACTAGTACGGATGATTATTTATTCACACGTCCCGATATCGTCGCAGTAGTCTGTTATGTGTGTACACTCATATTCTTCTGTTAATTTGCGGAAATATCATGTGAATTACTTACCTGCCACAGTAAAAGACGAGAACACAATGACCATTAAAAATATCATTGTTTAGAGATCTAGATAATTTTATAGTTTCTTAATTTTATTTGTTTATAAAAGGAGAAATTTATAGTGTATTAAAAAATGAGTATAGAGAGTAGATGGCAACTGCTTCCGGGTCCTCGGCCTCTCATGGGTTTCCAAAGCGACTTAGGCAGGGCCTCCCTCTTATTCCATGCGGCAAGTGTCGTGATGAGACGAAGATTGTGATGGAGTACCGAGTGAAGAAGGAGGGTCCCAACAAGGATCGTATCTTCTACAAGTGTCCGGATCGCAATGTGAGTTATTTTATCGTATTTAATGATTATGGTTAGTTTATACCTATTTTCATGATGGTTGTGATTAAAGTTCTAATTTTTTGTTTTAATTTCAGTGGGATGGCAGTGGACGATGTTCAGGCTTCTACTGTGAGGAAGAGTATGTTGAACTCGTGCAAAAATATCTTGCACAACAGGCAGATACGGCGGCTAATGAGGCAGTGATCCAGCCGAAGAAGCCCAAAAATGTTGCACAATCGGGGGATCTGTCTGTTTTAGTTGAGATTGGTCGCGAAATCCTTGTGCTCCTGAAATGTATTTTAGCTTTAGTTCTTTTAGTGGTAGTTGGGATTGTCTACATTATAGCGATGCTTTCATAAATTTGTATCTTTTGTGGTGGCACGTATGTTGTATAAATAATTAATTATGATCTAGGTTTTAATATGATATTTATGTCATGTAATGCAGATGAGCCGTCATTGGATGTATAATGCTGATCGCCGCTCCCAAGAGTTCATTGACGGCGTACATTCTTTGTTACGTGCGGCCGAGGCAAACAAACGTGACGGTTTCATGTGCTGCCCATGTGCCATATGTAAGAATACGGTGGAATATCCTTGCTTAAGGACCCTTCATTCACACTTGTTCAAGTCGGGTTTTATGCCAAACTATATTTGTTGGACAAAGCACGGAGAAACCGGTGTTGTAATGGAAGAAGATGAAGAAGAACAATGGGACGACAATGATATTATTCCCGATGGTGCGTGCTTCAATGATATTGCAATGGGAGAAGCTGAAGAAGAGGTAGCCGCAGAAGATGAGTCGGCTGATGATCTTTCTCAGGTCATTCGTGACGCACAAAGAGAATGTGAAAGTGAAAAGGAGAAGATCAAGTTCGAGCGGATGCTAGAAGATCACAAGAAATTGTTGTACCCAACTTGTGATGCAGGGCAGAAAAAGTTGGGAACCACACTAGAATTGTTGCAATAGAAGGCAAAGAATGGTGTATCTAACAAGGGATTTGGAGAGTTACTAAAAATCCAAAAGAAGATACTTCCGAAGTACAATGAATTGCCCGCCACTACCTACGAAGCAAAACAAGTTGTCTATCCTATGGGGCTAGAAATAGAGAAGATACATGCATGTCCTAATGACTGCATCCTGTACCGTGGCAAAGAGTACAAGAAATTGGATGCATGCCCGGTATGCCATGCGTTGCGGTATAAGATCAGGCGAGATGACCCTGGTGATGTTGAGGGCGAACGTCCGCGTAAAAAAATCCCTGCCAAGGTTATGTGGTATGCTCCTATAATACCACGCTTGAAACGTCTGTTCAGAAACAAAGAACATGCAAAATTGTTGCGATGGCACAAAGAAGACCGTAAGGTAGACAATATGTTGAGACACCCTGCTGATGGGTCCCAGTGGAGAGCAATCGACAGAGAATTCCCGGAGTTTGCAAATGACGCAAGAAACTTAAGGTTTGCTTTAAGTACAGATGGTATCAATCCTTTTGGAGAGCAGAACAGTAGTCATAGCACTTGGCCTGTTACTCTAAGTATCTACAACATTCCTCCTTGGTTATGCATGAAGCGGAAGTTTATTATGATGCCTGTGCTCATCCAAGGCCCGAAGCAACCTGGCAATGCCATCGATGTGTACCTAAGACCACTTATTGACGAACTTCTCATTTTGTGGAATAAAGAAGGTGTACGTGTATGGGATGAGTACAAATAGGAATACTTCGATCTGCGAGCATTGTTGTTCGTAACAATCAATGATTGGCCTGCTCTAAGTAATCTTTCAGGACAGTCAAACAAGGGATATAATGCATGCACACACTGCTTCGGTGATATTAGAGGTGTATTCTTGAAAAAATGTCAAAAGGTCGTGTACCTTGGCCATCGTCGATTTCTTCCTGCAAATCACCCCGTAAGAAAGAAAGGCAAGCATTTTAAAGGGAAGACAGACCACCTGACCAAGCCTCGCAACCGAACCGGTGAGGATGTACTCGATATGGTCAATGATGTGAAAGTCGTCTTTGGAAAAGGACATGGAAGCCAACCTGTTCCGAAAGACGCTAACGGTCACGCACCCATGTGGAAGAAGAAGTCCATATTTTGGGACCTACCCTATTGGCAAGTCCTAGAGGTCCGCAGCTCGATCGACGTGATGCACCTAACGAAGAATCTTTGTGTGAACCTGCTAGGCTTTATGGGTGTGTATGGAAAGCCTAAGGACATATTTGAAGCACGACATGACCTGCGTTGTTTGAGAGAAAGAGACAACCTGCATCCAGAGAAGACAGATGATGGACGCCATTACTTACGTCCTGCTAGCTACACTCTAAGCAAAGAGGAGAAGGAAATCATGTTTGAATGCTTAAACAACATCAAGGTACCATCTGGATTCTCCTTGAATATAAAGGGTATTATAAATGTGCCAGAGAAGAAATTCTGTAACTTAAAGTCCCATGACTGTCACGTTCTCATGACGCAATTACTTCCAGATGTATTAAGAGGAATTCTACCTCCAAATGTACGTCTAGCCACCGTGAAGCTATGTGCATTCCTCAATGCAATTTCTCAGAAGGCAATTGATCCAACTGATCTAGCTAAACTACAGAATGATGTGGTTCAATGTCTCATCAGCTTTGAGTTGGTGTTCCCTCCTTCCTTCTTTGATATTATGACACACCTCCTAGTTCACCTAGTCAAGGAGATTTTCACTCTTGGTCCTGTGTTCCTACACAACATGTTCCCCTTAGAGAGATTCATGGGAGTCCTGAAGAAATATGTTCACAACCGTGCTCGCCCAGAAGGAAACATCGCCAAGGGCTATGGAACAGAAGAGGTCATTGAGTTCTGTGTTGATTTTATTCCCGACCTTGACTCGATTGGTGTTCCTGAATCGAGACATGAGGGGAGACTAATCGGAAAGGGGACACTAGGGAGGAAAATATATATTGGTATAGATGATGATTATTTCAATAAAGCGCACTACACAGTTCTATAGAACTTCTCTTTGGTAGATTCATATATTGAGACACACAAGGATCTCTTACGATCCGAGTTTCCAGGGAAGACTGAAGCTTGGATTACGCGTAAGCACATGGAAACTTTCGGCGGTTGGTTGCGAAAAAAATGTCAAGGTGATGAGAGCATCCATGAGCAACTGTATTTATTGGCTATGCAACCATCATGGCATATCGTCATATACAAAGGGTACGAGATAAATGGGAACATATTCTACACAGTAGCCCAAGATAAAAGGAGTACCAACTAAAACAGTGGTGTCCGCATAGATGCCATAGACCCGAATGGGAATAAGCAAACATATTATGGACGCATAGATGAAATATAGGAACTAGAATATGCACCTACTTTGAAGATCCCATTGTTCAAGTGCCAATGGGTCAAGGTGACCGGAGGCGGGGTAACAGTAGACAACGAGTATGGAATGACAACAGTAGACCTTAGTAATATTGGATACAAAGATGAACCATTCGTCCTTGCCAAAGATGTGAATCAGGTGTTCTATGTTAATGATATGTCTACCAAACCAAAAAGAGGGAAAAACGATAATGACTCAACCAAAGAGCCAAAGCGCCACATAGTTCTTTCAGGGAAAAGAGTCATCGTGGGAATTGAGGACAAGTTGGACATGTCAGAAGATTATGAAAAAGATGACCGAATTCCGCCCTTCAAAGTGAACAAAGACCCTAGCATCTTGGTAAATGATGAGGACACTCCATGGTTACGAAGCGATCATAACCAAGGGACATACGTAAAGAAGAAGTTCACTGTTGTGCCCACTTGATGATATAGTGATTTAATGTAGTGTGTGTTTGAGATATTATATAATAATTGTGAATTCAGATGTTTATTATGTCATGTTTCAAATTAAATCAATGTTTGATTTGGTGGGATTTCTCTCTCAAAAAGGTAAATTAGGATACTGAGTGATGAAAAATTAAAATATTAACGTTAAAATGATGTGAAAACAAATTTCCTGTCCAAAACCAATAGTTTTAATAATTTTAATTAAACACTACATTTTTGCATTAACGAAATAATAAATATTAGTTACATTATGTTTTATAATTGTAACAAAAAATAAAAAAAGTTAGGTTATAGATTTTTCCTATCTGCAATAAAGAAAAAGAAAATCCATATTTTTAACAAAATAATTTTATGCCTTTTATTTAATTTACTATGTATTTAACAAGAAAATCCATATTTCTATTAAAAAAGTCTGCTCAAAACAGGCGGGAAACGAAACTGCAGGCCACCTTTACTCCTGGGTGGGAAGCCCACCCAGGAGTAAAGGTGGGCTGCAGTTTCGTGGCCCACCAAAAAAACTCTTTACTCCTGGTGCGTGTTACCAACCGGGAGTAAAGGTATACCTTTACTCCCGATTGGTAACACGCACCGGGAGTAAATAGACCTTTACTCCCGGTTGGTAACACGCACCGGGAGTAAAGGACCTTTACTCCCGGTTGGTGACTGGCACCGGGAGTAATTCTCTCTGATATATAACCTCCAGCGCCTGGCGCAGATCGATCCGCTCGTCTTCTTCCTTGTCGAACACCGCCGCCCTCTTCTTCCTCGCACCGCCGTCCGTTCGCCTTCCGTGACACCGCCGCCCTCCTCTTCCTCGTGCGGCCTCCACCGCGCGCGCCCGTGCCCCTCCTCCGCGCGTGCCCGTGGCCCTCCACCGCGCCCTCCTCCGCGCCCGAGGCCCTCCACCGCGCCTGTGGCCCTCCACTGCGCCCGTGGCCCTCCACCGTGCCCGAGGCCCTCCACTGCCGAGCTCGAGGTGATCAGTTCGTCGATCTCTTTGTACATTCTCAGACGGTGGCCGGAAACTAGAACATTGTTTGATGAATCTAGAACACTGCCTTTGCTCAATAGAAGAATTTTTTTCTATCTTCATAGATCAATGTTTGTTAACAAAATTTTATCCAAATATATTCATGTAGGGTCTTTTTTTTTGAAGGATTTGTTGTAGGATATATAATGGTCAAATAGGAACTTAATTTGGATACCCAGTTTGTAAACTAGCGTTTTTTAGTTTATAAAAAATATCACATGTGATGATGTAAGCAGTTTTGGTTGGACTTGCATGCATGGCTACAGACAATGAAGGAAAACTTCAACGTTTCTTCATTTGTGAACTTTGAATATACAGATATAATATATTAATGTTGCTAAAGTAATATGAGCATTACATATTTTTTCCGGAAAGACTATCTTCAAACTTTATATCATAGCATCAGAGATCGCCTGTAGAAGAAGAAAATAAATTCTTATCATTTCAGAAATAGTAATGGTTATATTAGCAATAAGACACATATACTTACATTTCATAATGACTTATACTTACATTATCAGCATAGAATTTTCTCATATGATGAATGACTACATGGTTCACATGGTACATAGGATCACAACATCACGCACCGACACCGCCCCGGCCCGCCTCACGTCGTCGTCGTCGTCAGCACGCCGGCCTGCCTCACATCATCGTCGTCAGCACACCGGCCACCGCGTCGACACGCATATATACGTCATTTGTATTCATATGCATGTATATATACATCGCGGAGCACCGCCGCCCTCGTTCGCCCATGCGTTTCTATGTATACGGCGAAGCACCGCCGCCCTCGTTCACCCATGTGTACAGACATATATACGGCGGAGTGGAGCACCGCCACTCTTGTCACACCACCCTCTCTCGTGGCCTAGTTGATCAACATTCGTATTATCGTTATCGTTAATGCTAAACAATCACACCAGGGCGAACCACGCTGTTGATGTCACCGACATGGTTTGCCCTAGTCACCGACGCAATTCGCCCTCGGACATTTATGTATAGCCCTAATTCACCCTAGTACCGACGCAGTTCGCCCTAGTGTGGCGAATTGCGTCCGTGACCGAGGGGCAAGATTTAATAATGCATATTGTTCGTAGATTTTACGCATGTAAGCAAAGATTTGACGTACTATATATTGGTTTTGTTTTTTGAAGCTAGATGGCCGACCCGAGAAACATGGATGAGGAGGAGTTGATGATGAATTTGATCAACACTGGCACTCAAGTTGCCGGCGATGATGGTGCTAAAAATAACGTGCAAGAGGATGCAGATGATGGGAGTCGGTACTTAGCTCTTGAACAAAATGAGCAACAACATATTGGCCAAGTATATTTTTTTATTATTAGCTATATATATTATCATATGTCTTATGTGTGCTCATGACATTAAAAATAATGTTTATGTTTTGTAGCCCTCTGGATCGACATCAACAACTACAACGAAGAGTAAAAATATTCGAGGTCCCAAAAAGCCATTGGAGGGCCGCTTCATCATCTCAGAGTTCAATGTGGATACAGGAGAACAGGGGGGGCGAATAAAATGAAATTTGTGCACCACTGTGGTTACCTTGTACGGGACCGGCTCCTGATTAGTACCCGTGAATGGAAGAAGAAGACCAATGCTCCTCATATCAGTTTTGTCTCCGATCATGACAAGGCGTTAATTTGGAAAGATGTCTTGGTACATTTCACGCTCCAAACAGATGGTTATGATAATATAATAGATGGTGATAAATTGAAGGAGCGAGTTAGGGATTGGGCAATGAAGAAGATGGCCACCTAGTTTCAGACTTGGAAGAAACACCTATACACGACGTATGTCAAGAAGAACATAGCACCAGATTTTACTGTCCCAGGCCCGATCTCAAAGCAGAGGCCCTATTGAGATGAGTTTGTACAGTACAAGACTTCGGAAGAGGGTGTAAGTCGGGTGATAAAGAACCAACGTAATGCCCAACAGAAGACATACCACCATAACTTGGGATCAGGTGGCTACCCGACTACCATTAAGAAGTGGAACAAAATGGAAGCAGACCTTCTTGCCAAGGGTATCAGACCAGAATCACTCGAGTGGGGAGAACGTGCAAAGAATTGGTTTTTCGCTCATGGGGGAACACTAGACCAGGAGACAAGGAAGTGCGTTTATGGCGCAAGACTGCAAGAAGCAGCAGAAAGATTGTTTTATGCTCAGAGAGCTACTGCTAGTGGTGCGTTCAGGCCCAACAGAGAGAAGGATGAGCTGACATACGCCATCGGGACTATTGAACATGGTGGCCGAACTAGAGGCAAAGGAAGTGTCTCGTGGGAGCATGGATTCCCTCAGGACAGACCTTCCTACAAAAGTCGCCAGAGAAAGAAGGAAGAAGAGGCACAGCGGCTCTAGAGGTTGGAGGAAGCGGTGCGTGAAGCACAGGAGCAGGAAAAAAACCTTGAAGTGAGAATGTAGGAGGAAATCAGAAGACAAGTGCAAATAGTAGTGAGTGCAAGCAAGCAGGCATCAGAGCCAGGAATCAACATTAGCCAATCTGTTCAGTTGAAAAGCAGCTACGCTTCCACAGATATACCAAATCAAGGGGACACAGGACTACGCTTCCCTGTGGATGACGTCACTGAACCTTGTACAACATGTGAGCTACACATTCCAAAGGAGAATTCCACAATCAAGGTGGCCATCGGTCTTGTTAATCCTATCGACCGAACCAAGACACCAAGGATTCATGGGAATATAATCCAAGAAGGATATGCTACCAACTCGGTAGATAAAGCTGAAAAAGGTTTTAGTGATTTGCCTCTTGACATTCCTGGAGGTGATGGCGAGAAGACTCTAGGAGAAGCGGAGAAGACATTCATTCTATGGCGCAAGCGCTACATCATCATTCTAGGGATGTCGGCTCCACCTCCTCCTGAACTACCTCACCATAGGTACGTGCGGATGAAAACACTACATCATTAATTTGTATTGGCTTAAATAATTAACAATCTGCTCATAATAATATGTCATTCCTTTTTTTGTAGCAGATCCTCCCCCAACCTAAATCCAATTGTTCAATCGCTAGATCATCATAGTGCTCTGTACGATGACATTGTGTTGGAAGACGAGGCTGCATCCACACCATCTCCAAGGAGGTCTCCAACGCCGTAGCCGCCACCTCCAAGGAGGTCTCCAACGCCGCTGCCAACACCTCCAAGGAGGTCTCTAACGCCTCCCCTGCCCCCGCCTACCAAGAAGTCTAGCAAGAGGCCAGCCCCTCAAACGAAGAATCAGTCCCCGCCTGCAAAGAAAGCCATCGTGAAACCAAGGGCTATTCCCAAAATAATATCTAAAGAGAAGGAAGAAGGAACTGATGCATATAAAAAAGACATGTCTAGATTCTATGACAAACTTAAAATAAATCAAGAAGCAAGGAGAAACCCAAAGAAACCGTACTTCTTCGTAGCTCCAGATATTCTAAGAAAAAATGTGACTTCTTACTAGCAACAACAGCGGGAATCTCGTAAGCCGTCCAAATTAACGTTATCAGACTATGACCGCACTCTCACCAAGTCAATTGAGGCGGCACAGAAAAAGAAGCGGGCAGGGAAAGGAGTTGCCCAACTCGGACAACAAGCGCACCAATCAATCCCCCCGCTAGTTGTTGGTAATGAATATGGTTCGAATTTAGGATTAATGCATCAGGCAAACATACCTCCGGATGTCGATTTGGATCACCTTGGTGAATTTATTGATGAGACTGGTCTCGACCTTTACCAGATGTTTGGTGATGGAAACATTGAGAGTGCGGCAGAGGTTGATATTTGGAAGAAAAAATTTGTACTAGGCCAGAGTCTATACAACCCTCAAGCCTTATCTGATCTGGGGACACAAATGTACCTGCTAAACAAGTGGTACATGCAGACGTCTACCAGTGGAGACTTCTGCGTTGGTGTCAGAATTAGAGACGAACATTGGTTCCGTGGCGATGATGTTATGTATATTGACTTTGCAGAATTTCATCAACTATGCCACCTGACCTCTCTGGACAAAGTTATCATTAGCTGCTATTGCCTGTAAGTAATAATTCTTTCGATCTATTATTAAACTCATCATATGTGTGTATATGCATATAAATTATCCTAACAAGTACTATATATATGTAGATTTACAATGACAGAGCTCAGAAAGGAAGGCTGCAATGAAATTGGTTTTGTTGATCCCCATATAGTATTCAAAGATCCAATTACTCCAAAGACTAATTGGAAGAATGAGTCAGAGAGTAACCTCATGAACTTCTTAGTGAACAAACACCACAAGAAGGATATACTCTTTCCCTATAACTTCAAGTGAGTGTTAATCATGTCGATCATCCTTAATGGCTCATATGTTGATTCTAGTTAATTAATGAGTGTTATGCGTTATATCCTATAAACACATGCAGCAATCACTGGATATTGATGGACATCGATCTGGTGAAAAGTCACTTGATAATCTATGACTCGATGAGAAAACCACAACAAGACTACCAAGATATGATAGATATTATCCAGAGGTAATTTCGGGATCTCTAGCAACTATATATACACACAAACATGATGATTAACTATATCTGATGACGTGGCAAATTTTTTATTGGGCAGTGTTTGGAAAACCTTTATTGAGAAGCAACACATGGAAAAATGCAAAGCGCCACTGAATGTAATCCCTTTGAAAGTAAGTCCACTGAATCGCATCATCTTTATTAATTAAACATATAGCTTTCACCGGATCACCAGATTGGATGACAAATCTTTTTCTCGTAAAGTGGTGTCTGAGGCAGGAACAGGGGAACAACTACTGTGGTTACTATGTTTGCAAGTTTATCAAGGTGGTCTCCCAAAGAACTCCTACAGAGAGACTCAAAGTACGTTAAAAATACACTATATATTCATTTAATTGTTATTATTGATTGTATTACTATGTCTTTATATATATATATATATATATATATGTACATATATTAATTTATTTTCCTTTAATTTAAACCTGTAGACTCGATGGTTGGAGGAAAAGGTCATACGGCAAGACCAAATCAAAGCAATTCAAGAGTCTATAGCCGGATTTTTTAATGAGCAGGTCATCGATTCCAAGGGCGAGTTCTACTTTGACCCAACACTGCCATTGAAGCCAAGCTAGAGGATGAGAGGAAACTTGTTATGTCACAACAACTGTAATGCAATCTTTTATAATATATGCACATGAAATAATATAATGTAAAATACACATATGCATGCATGCATGTAAATATATATATGATGCATGCATATATATATATATATATATATATACATATATATATATATATATATATATATATTTTTCTCTATGCTTGAATTGTGTGATTTAATACGTTCATTGTGCTTGAACCGAAACATACTATACGCGCGTATAAATGTATAATTAGCAGCGTACAATACGACTTCGAAAACCTATTTTGAAAAGAAAACAAAAAAATGAAAAGAAAAGAAAAAAGAAAAAACCTTTAGTCCCGGTTCATATTACCAACCGGGACTAAAGGTGCCGGCCATCGTGGTATGTCAGGAGGCACCTTTAGTCCCGATTGGTGTTACCCACCGGGACTAAAGGTCCTCCTTTAATCCCGGTTCCTGACCCGGGACTAAAGGACCCCCCTTTAGTCCCGGATGCTTGCTCCCGGGTGGGGAACCGGGACTAGAGGGGGTTCTCCACCGGGAGTAAAGCTCGGTTCTCTACCAGTGAAGGCTGCCTCTGGTGCCTGCCTTAGCACTTCAGCAGTCAGCTCCGTCGTCGTTGGACTTGGATTTCTTGGCGCGGGACGCCAGGAGAATTAATGCGCCCTCGCTGAGTGCACGTCCACGAACCACGCACCATCCCCGTTGCCTCCGCGTCGATCGATCTAGCTCTTGCAAAACAAAACTTGCATTGTACTATTGTTCGCTTAAAAGTTGCAAGGTTTTTTTTATCCTCTCTTTTCTTTTATCTTTATTTCTCTTTTCGTTTCCGTCTGTTCTTTTCTTTTCAAGGCGTCATTTTTTTTTCTTGCTGTCTGAATTCAGGCAATCTGTCCTTATTCTCCTTTTTGGCGAAAAGCTGAGTGAAATGACACCTAGTTCATTCGTTACACAGTTGGTGGCCTGCCGCGCGCGCCGTCGAATCGTGATGGCAATGGCGCTGGCGCCGATCGAGCCGCTGCTGCTGGAGTGCTCGTGGCGTGGGCATGCAATAATGGAGGCGTACGTACTCGGCGGCACGTTGTGACACTAGCTTTTCGTTGGCCTACAGGTAGCCTGAGGCAGTGAGGCTCGAGCTGAGCCCATGATCGGATGATCCCTAGCCATATATATAGATCTCTCTATACTACCTAGTATCTCGATTCTCGATTCTCGATTCCCCTATATATTAAGATTAATAAAGAGGCCGTCCATTGACAGCTTTGTTAGAACTACCCTCCATGCTCTTCTACTTATGTTTTTTTTTGCTCTTTCTTGCTGTTTTTTTCCGTGGGTCTTGTGGTAATCTTTGAATTACTTGGGCTCGTCATGTACCGAAACTTCTATTTCTTGACGAAATACATGTGATACAATGGCGAAAA
The DNA here is from genome assembly GCF_019320115.1 of Miscanthus floridulus. Lineage (NCBI taxonomy): Eukaryota > Viridiplantae > Streptophyta > Magnoliopsida > Poales > Poaceae > Miscanthus > Miscanthus floridulus. Next base: position 97,434,199 of record NC_089590.1, on the reverse strand, counting down.
AAATCCTCCATGCTCTTCTAGTCTTCTTCTCCCCCAACTAATCGCTTTATTTAACTTTTCTAAACTAATGCTATACTCCTTCGTATTAAGTATAAATTGTTTGTATTTTTTAGTATATAGTTTTTTATGTGTATATCTCGACGTATTATATATTCAGATGTATAGCAAAAAAACTGTAGATGTATTATCTAGAAAAGTTAAGACGACCTGTAATCTAGAACGGATGAGTATATCCTGATCCATAGGCCTAGCTGGATGCACACCAACCACACACACGTCCATGCACTATGGTCGGACATTTGTGCGTTTCATGAGGGAACTAAGAGCGAGCGTGAGGAACGCTATCATCTCATAATGAAAAAGCTTAATTCTTTTGAGATGCTTCCTAAAGAAAGTGCTAATGAAATATACTCACGCTTGAATGTTCTTATAGAGAAAGTCAATGGGCTTGGACTCACTCAAATGCAACCATCCGATGTTGTAAGAAAAATCTTGAGTGTCCTCCCCATTGATAAATATGGACATATTGTGACCGTGCTTCATCAAGGTGATCTTTCCACCGCTACACCGACTCAAATCTTGGGAAAGATCAATGCTCATGAGATGTACATGCATATCACACCACAAGATGGCTCATCCTCTACCAAGAAGAAAGACAAAGACTTAGCATTCAAGGCTAGCCAAGAGAAGGGCAAAGCAAGAATTGAGTATAAGAGCTCAAGGGATGATGAAGTTGATGATGCAGGTCTTGCTCTCATGGTGAGAAGAACCGCCAAGATGCTAAAGAAGCTCAACAAGAATGGCGTCAAGTTTGATGGAAAGAAAAAGAAGTTCTTCACTAGCACAAGAAGGAAGCTAATCTCGAAGATGGATTGCTACAATTATGGAGAACTTGGTCATCTAGCACACCAATGCACAAAGTCCAAGAAAGACAAGTACAAGAAGAAGAACAAAGGCAAGAAAGGTGACTCAAGTGATGAAGATGAAGATGAGAAAAAGAAAAGCAAGCCATATAAGAAGAAAGATGACAAGAATGACTTCGACAAGAAGAAGAAAACTGGAAAGACATACATCATCGGTGATTAGCTCATGGACATTGATTCATCAAGTTGCTCATCCGATGATGATAGTGAGAATGAGAAGGTGGCCATAATTGTGATTGACTCCTCATCATCTTCACCAACACCACCACCATCATCCTCTACACACCTATGCCTTATGGCCAATGGTGAACGAAAGGTATTAAATGATGATGATAGTAGTGGTGATGATCATGCTAACAAAGATGATAGTGATAATGATAGTGATGATGATGAATTTGAATCACCTTCATATGATGATCTTGTTAAATTGCTAAATCAATACACTAAGATCATTAGAAAGACTAGAGCTAAGAATGAAAAGCTTGAAATTAAGAATGACTCTTTTAGCTAAATGTGACATAGCGGAAAAGGCTAGTGTTGAGCTTAGATGAGCAAATGATGCTATGTCATCCAAACTCAAGGAGCTCAAATCTTCTAAGAAAGATAACATGATAAACTTAAGAGGATACATAATGAGCTTATCACTAGCCACAATATGCTAAAAGAAGAATATACAACTCTCAAGATCAATAATGATAATCTTGTTATCGCTTAAGAATTTTTATCCAATGAGCCACATGATGCTACTAACGATATTGTTAAGATTGATATAGCTACATCATGTGATGATTTAATTGTTGAGAGCATTGAGCAAGGATCTAGTGGCAAAGGCAAGCAAGTGGTTGAAACTGACAACTATGATGAGTATGTCAAGCTCAAGCATGATAATGAAAAGCTCAAGAAAGATCTTGAAGAGCTCAAAACCACCAACACTATAGTGTTAGAAACTCTTGATCATGATGGTGATTTGATTCTTGAGAATGAGAAGCTCAAAGAAAAGGACAAGAGACTCAAGGAAGAGAAAAATGATGATGCACTCAAAGAAGAGAACAAGAAGCTCAAATTGAAAAAACATCTCAAGATTGGATTGAGCAAGTTCACTAGAGGCAAGCATCTTTAAAGTGAGTTACTAATGAACACCGTTATGAAGATGGATAGAAGTGGCATTGGGTACTTGGCAAACCAAGAGAAGAAGGCTCAAGCTCAACAACAACAACACAAGTCAAAGTCAAAGCCAAAGAGGTGTTTTGAGTGTGGACAAGAAGGTCACTTTGCCCATGAGTGTCAAACTCCACCACCACAACCATTGCTCAAGCCTGCTAGACCCTTTGCTTTTAATGCTCATTACATGCTTACAAAGGACTCTAGTGGAAAGATGAAAGTTATGTTCTTAGAACCTCTCAATAAGAATAGGCCTAAGAAAATTTGGGTAGCAAAGTCACTTGTTGAGAAAGTGAAGAGCCCTCAACAAGTTTGGGTTCCTAAACAAGCTTGATCTCTTGTGTGTAGGTGAACTACAAGACCGGTGGAAGTCATTGGGTAATTGATAGTGATTGCACACAACATATGACCGATGATCCTCATATGTTCACCTCACTAGATGAAGAAGTAGATGGACAAGAAAGAATCATATTTGGAGATAATTTAAAGGGCAAAGTTAAAGGATTGGGCAAAGTGGCAATATCAAATGATCATTCAATCTTAAATGTGCTATATGTTGCTTTATTGAGTTTTAACTTGCTATCCATTGGACAATTATGTGATCTTGGCTTTCAATGCCTATTTACCGAGAAGGAAGTGGTTATATCCAAGAAAGATGATGATCAAGTGATATTCATGGGATTTAGATACAACAATCTATATCTAGTGGACTTCATCTCTGAAGATGCTAACTTGAAGATATGCATATTCACCAAAACAACACTTGGGTGGCTATGGCATAGAAGACTTGCTCATGTTGGGATGAGCTCACTCAAGAAGCTAATGAAGAATGAATTGGTGAGAGGGTTGAAGGATGTAAAGTTTGAAAAGGACAAGCTTTGTAGTGCATGTCAAGCCGGCAAACAAGTTGCAAATATTCATCCTATAAAAGCTTTCATGTCAACAACAAGAGTGCTAGAGCTCCTTCACATGGACTTATTTGGACCAACAACATACAAGAGTTTATGATAAAATCTTTATTGTCTTGTGATTGTTGATGACTACTCTAGATACACATGGGTGTTCTTCCTTCATAACAAATCCGAAGTGGCATCATGTTTCAAGAAGTTTGCTAAGAGAGCACAATATGAGTTTGAGGTGAAGCTCAAGAAGATTAGAAGTGACAATGGAAAGGAGTTTAACAACACAAACATTGAAGCTTATTGTGATGAAGTTGGGATCAAGCATGAGGTCTCCGCAACATATACTCCTCAACAAAATGGTGTAGTTGAGAGAAAGAACCATACATTAATCACACTAGCAAGAACAATGCTTGATGAGTACAACACACCCAAAGCTCTATGGGCGGAAGCTATCAACACCGCATGTTATGCATCTAACCGCCTATTACTTCAAAAGTTTCTTGGCAAGACACCTTATGAGTTGCTCAATGGAAAAAAGCCGGACGTCTCCTTTAGGGTGTTTGGTTGCAAATGCTATATCTACAAAAAGCGACAACATCTAGTGAAGTTTTAAAGACGTTGTGATATTGGTTTTTTTTGTTGGTTACTTATCAAAGTCCAAAATATATAGAGTATTTAATCATGCCATCGGCTTGGTTGAAGAAACATATGATGTGGAATTTGATGAATCTAATGGCTCCTAAGGAACACATGAGAATCTTGATGATGTAGGTGATGAACCATTGAGAGAGGCTATGAAGAATATTCTGGTTGGAGACATCAAGCCACAAGATGATGAAGAATGATGTACAAGTGATTAATCCACCTTCTTCATCAAATATGCCACAAGATTATGATAAAGATGGGAGAGTAGAAAATGAAGATACTCATGTCTCCCATGAGCAAATGGTGACACAAGCACAAGATGTTGATGCTCCATAACCTCTCCCTCAAGTGGTTGATAGAAGAAATTCACCTCTACTACAAGCTCATCCACAAGATATCATCATAGGGAGTTCATCAAAGGGTGTAATAACTCGCTCTCAAAAGCTTACTTCATTTATTGAACATTACTCTTTTGTCTCTTACTTTGAGCCTACTAAGGTGGAAGAAGCTCTTCAATATCCGGATTGGATAAACGCCATGCATGAAGAATTGAACAACTTCACCCGCAATGAAGTTTGGACTCTTGAAGAGCGACCACAAGGTGCAAGAGTCATTGGAACAAAGTGGGTGTTCCGCAACAAGCAAGATGATCAAGGCGTTGTGGTGAGGAACAAGGCAAGACTAGTTATAAAGGGGTTCTCTCAAGTTGAAGGGTTGGATTTTAGAGAGACCTTTGCACCGGTTGCAAGACTAGAAGCCATTCGTATCCTCCTTGCATATGCATCACATCATGAAATGAAACTATATCAAATGGATGTGAAAAATGCATTTTTAAATGGCTTTATAAATGAACTAGTCTATGTTGATCAACCTCCCAGGTTTGAAGACCCTAGATATCCTAATTATGTTTATAGATTGTCCAAGATGCTATATGGGCTTAAGCAAGTCCCAAGAGCTTGGTATGAACGTCTTTGGAATTTCCTCATTGAGAAGGGCTTCACCATTAGGAAGGTCAACACCACACTATTCACCAAGAAGCTTGATAGACAGATCTTTATTTGTCAAGTATATGTTAATGATATCATCTTTGGATCATCAAATGAAGATTCTTGCAAAGGGTTTGGTGAATTGATGTCGAAGGAGTTCGAGATGTCAATGATTGGAGAGCTTACATTCTTTCTTGGTTTTTAAGTCAAGCAAATGAGAGAAGGGATTTTCATCTCTCAAGAAAAATATACCAAGGATCTTCTCAAGAGATTCAACATGGATGAATGTAAGCCAATTAAGACACCAATGCTATCTAATGGACATCTCGACCTAGATGATGAAGGTAAAATAGTTGATCAAACTCTCTACCACTCTATGATTGGTAGCTTGTTATATTTAACCGCATCTAGGTCTGACATCATGTTTAGTGTGTGTATGTGTGCTAGATTTCAAGCTAATCCTAAGGAAGCTTATTTGATTGCCGTTAAAAGAATCCTTAGGTATCTCAAGCACACACTAAGCATTGACCTTTGGTATCCTAAAGGAGCTAGATTTGAATTAGTTGGCTATTCTAATTCGAATTATGTCAGTTGTAAAGTTGATAGAAAAAGCACATCCGGAGGATGCCATTTGCTTGGTAGATCACTTGTGTCTTGGTACTCCAAGAAGCAAAATAGTGTGGCTTTGTCCACCGTCGAAGCAGAATACATTGCCGTGGGTGCTTGTTGTGCACAAATACTTTATATGAAGCAAACTTTGCTAGACTATGGTGTAGTTCTAGAAAAAGTACCTCTTTTGTGTGACAATGAGAGTGCAGTAAAGCTTACTAACAATCTGGTTCAATACTCTCGCACCAAGCACATAGATATCCGCCATCACTTTCTTAGAGATCATGTTGCTAAAAATGATATTTTACTAGAAGGTATAAGGACTGATGATCAATTGACGGATATCTTCACTAAACTGCTAGATGAGGCAATATTTTGTTGGTTGAGGAATGAGCTCAATGTGCTTGATTTTAGAAACTTCACTAGAAAATGAGCTTGTGTTGTCCCTTGCATTGCATTGTAATATACAACATGTTTACTTTGTGGTAATGCACTTAGGACTTGTCTAACATGGTTAAGATAACCATCATAAAGCGTGTGAAGAAACTTAATCTTGGATCAAACTTGACAAGCAACTAGAATTAATTTCAAGTATTGCATTGCATATGCATGAATGTTGTTTTGTCGTTTCTCTTCAATCACCCTTTTATTGCCTATTTTCTTAAAAAGAATTATAGCTTAAGGCAAAATATTTTGAAAATTTTGAGAGTTTGAGAGAGGTCACTCACATCAGTCCCAATTAGTGTTTATTTGGGTCTTATTGAAGTTGAGACTTGATTGGAAACATGCAGCACGAAGGAACTTTGAAGATCTGCTGAAAAAGAGTGACTGGACGCTGCACCGGACTCTGAAGTCCAGCATCCGGTCTATTCACAGGAGGTGAACCGTTGCTGCAAAGGAGTGACTGGATGCTAAAACTGTTCTTACCCTATGTCCGGTCTTAAGGCGTCCCTGCTTCCGGTCAAGCGAAGAAGAAGATCTAAGGCTCAACCGAACTCTGGCTGTGTCCGGTCAGTGGTGATCAGACACGTCCGGTCGTGACTCGAGAGGTTTTGGACCTCTCTAGAGTCGATCGAACTCTGGGTGGCAGCGTTCGGTCATTGCCACCGAAGCATCCGGTCATAGTAATCGTGTGGGATCTAGATTCTTCTCTGTTTCCTTTTCTATCACGGGTGGGCCACCATATAACCACCGCGTCGGTGACCTATTCTCGTATCGATTGCGCCAACTTTGCCATCACAGCAACCGAGCCGCCGCAACCGTGCCCTAGCCACCGAATCCACACCAGCGCCGCTTCTTGCCCATGTCGCCCGCTACGTCGCCTCCCATGTCGCTGTGCCACACAGCCGTGCCAGCACCACCGTTGCTTCCCACGTTGCCGTGCCTACGCTACTCCCACGTCCACACCTCTGCTCCATGCCACCGCCGTGCCCACGCTGCTCCCATGCCCTAACACCACCTGCCCACGCCACACTGTGCCACAATGCCACATTGCTCCACGCCATGCCCTAATCCATTACCCTACATCTTCTTGGCTATCGCTACACGTCGCCGGAACCCTAACCTTTGCCAACCCGGTGGTGCCCTTGTGTTTCGTTCCTTACTCTTTGGTTCGTCGGTTCATCAGGTAGCAAGCCATCGTCTCTAATTTTGTATCTATTGCTTGCTTCTTAGGGTTTCATATCTTTAGATGTATATTGAAATTATTTATATATCCAATCTATTCCATCGTGCAGTGAGTCAGTGTTGTTGAGGTCAATTTGGCAGTTGTCAGTCAACTTGGGGCCAAGCTAACGAGTATGGATTGAGGCCAAGCCTCGGAAGTGGTAGTTGGCAGTTGTTTCTTGACCGAGGCAGCAGTTCATTCCAGATGGCATGTGTCAAGAATGTTGGAGGTGGTCCCGGTGATGAGGATCCAAGGTCCCCACCTCGCTTGCCTTCTGAGGTGAAAGGCAAGGCAATGAAGAAGCTAGCGACAAAGAAGAGGAAGTGTGCAGATGCTGATACAGAGAGAGCGGTAGCAGTCATAGCCGTCGCAGAGCGTGCAGAGAGAGAAGGTGCTCGGAGTGGTGTTGTCCTTGCAGATCAGCTTTTACCAGCACAAAGGGCAGCTATTGAGCAGGTTGAGCGTCATCATGGTAGTCCAGCTAGGACTGTCATGCTTGAGGGATGCCGTGTTGCTTTGGAAGAGACTTAGCCTTAGGGGGAGCCACAACAGCAGATAGAGCAGACATAGGAGGTAGAGCAGACCAAGGAGACAGAGCCGACATCTCAGCCACAGTTATGTCGCTCTAGCCGTACCCATATCTAGGTGACACCGAGGCCAGAGATACAGCAGAGGGGTTCTCGTCTGCCTCCTAGACCACAGGGTTTGCCTCCAGTGACTCATCTAGATTTGAGGGCCGCCACGACCAAGCAGGTGCAACAACTCAGATGATGACTACCAGGATATCCCTCGGATGCCTCCTCGACAACAAGACCATGAGGCCAGTAGCTCTAGTTTTGCTCCACCTGCACCACAGACAGATCCCGCTCTACTTGCTATCCTTGAGCGGATGAGGCAGGATCAGGCTCGCCAGGCCTAGGAGGCCGCAACTACATTTGCATAGTTTCAGGCCAGACAGGACGAGTTCTAGTGATAGCAGCAGGTCATACAGCTGCAGCAACTTTTGATGCAGCAGTAGTTACTTAGATTAATGCAGCATGTAGTTACTGCTATTGGGACTCCACCACCATAGCCTTCACCCTAGATTGGCTAGCCTACCACCACTTCACAGACTCTAATTCTACAACCTAGTGGGCTTCAGAGTCAGGGATAGTCAGTGACACAGTTTCCTTTGCCTATAGAGCAGGTGTCCCAATGGTTTGCCTCGCCAGTGCCAGCCTCGCAGTTCACACCTCTTCATACGGGCTTCACACCGGCTTAGACTTCGTCGTTGCTTGTGCCAGATACCCCAGTCTCTAGGAGCCTTGGTGCGACATTTAGTGAGTTGATAGGGCAGCCTACTCCACCAGATCTACATATCCCTGGTCCTTCCATAGTTTCTCCTATCACTGGGACTATAGAGACGCTCCCTTCTTTAGTTGCATCATCAGAGCCGCCTGCTTCAGTGATACCTATAGAGTCACAGGCCACACCTGTCTCAGATCTGACCCAAACTGCTTTAGCGTCACTTCCAGCGATAGAGGGTCAGACTGCACAGAGTTTAGGATTAGATGATTATGGCACATAGTTCTAGATCGCTCATCGCACCTCAGCGCCCGACTCATCCACTATAGCCTCGCCGACCGACCCTTAGGTTTTGGTGTTTGACGCCAAAGGGGGAGAGGGATCGAGTATGATAGACTTAGGGGGAGCGATACATCTAGGGGGAGCTTATCTATTACATTTGGGTTTTTATGTGTGATACACTATTATGCATTCATGTTTACTTTTATGCATTGAACTATATTTATGTGACAGTGATATCTACGTGATGTGATATTTATGAGATATGTGACATGTGTGCTCTCTACTTTGAATTATTTATATGTCATGTCACTTGATTATGCTCATTTATTTTGCTTCTATGTTTTACTCCAATGTAAATGAGTGCTATTTCTTGTACTCATGCTTATTTCATATCTATTGAGTACATCATGTTGGCTTGGGTCATATAAGCTTGCCTAACTCTTTTGTTCTTATTGTCAAAAGCTTATATGAACCAAGCATATTGAAAACCTCATCTCTTTTACATACTCGAGGTTGTATTGTCATCAATCACAAAAAATGGAGAGATTGAAAGCATCTAGGTCACTAGTTGGGTTTTGGTGATTAATGATAATACGTGATTACTATGACTAACGTGTGTTTTGCAGAGATAATTAAGTTAGGTCATGGTAATGGCAATTGATTGGGCAATCATGGTTGTCATGCCCCTACGATGGAAATCATTTCGGTTTTCAAAGGACGGACAACAAGGTTAAGGATGGACTAGTTCTTAGTGTCGTTTGGCATTGAAGAGACACTTAGAGTAGTTTAGGACTTTGTTTTTTCTTTGGTCGTACTATTAAGGGGGGTATGGACGGGTAGCTTGATCTAAGTGAGTCTAGTGGGTTAGGTGTGGTGCACACTTATCAAATCTAGCACTAGGTAGCTCTTAAATAGCCCTAAGATCAATTGGAGCAAACTTCATTCACATATAATTGTGAGTTGAAAGTGAATTGAGGGTCAAATGTTGACCGGACGCTGGTTCCGGTGTGACCGAACGCTGGCACAGAGTTTGGTCAGTTTATTTGATCAAGGTGAAGTCATCTGGATGCGACCGGACGCTGAGTGAAATGTGATCGGACGCTGGGTGCCAGAGTCCGGTCAACTCCAGTAAGGTCCCAAAGAGGGAGAATCCTGATCGGACACGTCCGGTCAGTGCTGACCGGATGCTTGTCAGGTTCTGGCTACTGACCGGATGCCGAGCAGCAAAGTGACCGGACGCTGGGTTGCAGAGTCTGGTCTACATCAGTAAGGTTCCAGAGGGCAGTTTTAGTGACCGAACATGTCCGGACAGTGCTGACCGGACGCTGGTCAGTGTGCGATCACAACTTAACTACTCGGTGGCGGGGAGAACTGACCGGAGCGTCCGGTCACCCTACAGTGGCACATAACGGTTTGTTTTGAATGAGGGTGTATAAATACTTCCTCTATTCACTTGAGGAATCACTTTTGCTCATTTCAACAGCTGAGAAACACCCTTGAGAGTGCCAAGAAGAGCAAGGTCCTAGTGAGGTGATTGAGATTTGAGAATCCAAGAGAGAGGCCTCATTAGTGAAAGCAAGAGTAGCAAAGTGTGCATCCACCCTTCTCATTAGGCTTGTCATGGTCAAGTGAGAGTTTGTGCTTGTTAATCTTGGTGATCGCCATCACCTAGATGGCTTGGTGGCGATTGGGAGTTTGGTGATCATCCGGTAGAGCTTGTGGATGACCCAACTCAAGTTGTGAGCTATTGTGGGTGATTCACCTCAATGGAGTGTCGAAGAATCAACCCATAGAGAGCACTTGATCCTTGCGCGGAACAAGGGAGAGCTACACCCTTGTGCGGGTGCTCCAACGAGGACTAGTGGGGAGTGGCGACTCTCTGATACCTCGACAAAACATCATCGTTCCTCCTTCTCTCTTTACTTTGAGCATTTACTTTGAGCAATTCAATTCTTGTCTTTACATTCATAGAATTGCCATGCTAGAGTAGGATTAGAACTTAGGTTTCAAAACTTTTATGCGGTAGAACATTAGAAACACTTTCTAGGCACAAGGGGTGACGTGGGCTAAGTGTAGGTTTTAATTATTGAAAGAATTTTAGAATTAACCCAATTCACCCCCACCTCTTGGGCATCTTGATCCTTTGAATGGCAACCCTACAGTTTACACGGTGTCAGTGTGGTAAGGTGTCCCTCTAGTCTGGTGAAAAGAAATTCTAAAACTTGATAACGAATTACCTTTTGTACATTGATTGTGAATGCTTACAAGTGGTATATATGAATATGGTATGAAAGGCATTTGTTGTATTTTGTAGATATTGCCTCTTTCTTAAAAAGAACGACTTTATATGTTTCAAAGTTACACTATTGTCAATTTGACTAAAATTATAAAAGAAATGTGTCAATATTTTTGATATCAAATTAGCACCATTTAATTTGTCATGTAATATAGCTACATATAGTATGTCATAAATGTTGTATTTTTTTCATAAACTTAGCCAAACTTATCATAGTTTGACTTTGACTAAATCTATAAGGTTATTCTTTTTAGGATGTAGGAAGTATATATATTATAATAAGAGTAAAATGCATCGTAGGTCATTAACTTTTGGAGGGTTGTCATCTAGGTCCATCCACTCTCAAAGTGTATTTTTGAGTCCCTAAACTTTCTATCGTGTGCACTGCAGGTCCATACCAGTTCGGGAGCTTGGTATTTTTTCATTGAGCCCATCCCCTTCTATAACTCTCTTTTAAAATAGCCCCCACAGAGAGAAAGTGAGAGGATCAACGGTTGCAGTCGTTGCCTACGAGGTCCCACGTGCACTGCGCCATGCCGTAGACATTCATGAAGGGTGTCACCATGGCTGAGCTTGTAGTAGATGTTGCCCTTACGCCGTCCTCTCTGCGACCTTGCCCATAAGCGCGCCGAGCCGTGCCTTGAACTGCTCCTGTCGCATCGCGTTCTACGAGTTTACCAAGGAGACCACCATCGACGCGTCGATGGCGCTGAAGAAGCTCTCGATGAAGTGATGCAGCTGGCACGCGTTGTAGATGAGTATGGTGCTCTTCTTGCAAGGGCACACTCTGGTCATGTCTTGCATCGAGCCGTCATGGCACGCGCGGTAGTCTGACGCGTTCACGTTGGTGTGGCACTGCGCGAGGCCGTACGCCTGGTCGAGTGCGGTGCTGATAGTATTCATGGCGAACCCTGTGGACATGGCGGCGGTGGCGGGGAGCGATGCGAGGATGTTGAGATCGGCCAAGAACGCTCTGCCACACATTCGTGTTATTCGGACAGACTATGTAGAATGGCTTGTTGGTGTTGGCTATTGTTGCAAGGACGTTGAGATTGGCCTTGGGCGGCTCTACGTGGCCGCCTGCTTGCTCGGCTAGCGATGGCCTGGCTGACGATGTGGCTGGCCTCGTGCGGTCACCCGCTCGCTCAGCGACGGTGTGGCCGCGTGGCTACCAGGCGCGGCCACCTATCCAAGTTTAAGCCCGCCTTGCATGGGCGCGTCATGGATGGTCCGCTCGCCCAGCAAGGACAGGGCTATAGGCAGGGCCACCTGATCAGGTTCTCTCTGTTGGGGCTTTTTTGAAAGAGAGTTATAGAAGGGAAGGGGCTCAATAAAAAAAATATCAAGCTCTCGAACCGGTATGAGCTTGCGGTGCACAACATAAAAAGTTTAGGGACAAAAAAATGCACCCTAAGAGTTGGACCCAAATGACACCCCTCTAAAAGGTAATGGACCTATGGTACATTTTACTCTTATAATAAAATAGTAGTTAAAGTCTGAAATTGCTTTAGAAAATTCTTTAAACATTATTTACCTATGGAGGTGTAACCTAGGTAAGACTTTGTAAGAGAGCAAGACATTCAACGCTAGGCGTCTCTACTATAAGGGACCAATCAAAACTATACTAAGTCTCCAAAAAAAAGTCCCCCGCTGAGAGACTACAACCATTGTGCACCAACGAAATTGTACCCAGGATTACCGTATCATTAAAATCTATGGCTCCTAATCCTTTCTCACAGGCTTCAACTTGATCCGATGGCCAACGTTATTTGAATCTTCCCCACCCAGGCTTCAACGCACGCCTCACACATCCCGCAGTCTACGGTAAAATAGAAACCAATAGAAGTCAATCAAGGCAAATATGGAAGTCAGTCAACGCAAATAGGAAGGAGGGATCCGTGACTCCGATCAAGACAATTTTCAGCACATCTCACAGTCTACGGTAAAATGGAAACCAATGGAAGTCAATCAAGGCAAATATGGAAGTCGGTCAAGGCAAATAGGAAGGAGGGATCCGTGACTCCGATCAAGGCAATTTCTAGAATTGTCATTATAATGGAAAACCCAACGCCGAGCCCGGCCCCATCTGACGCGCCTCTTCCAAAACTCTCTATGTCATTCTGGTATTGCGTTAATAAGGAATGGCGACAGACCTACCAATATACCCACTCGCATGTTTCCGTCAAGAACACGTGGGACTTGGTTTGGTGACCCCACGCGTCAGTAGGAGCAGTTGAGCGTCTGCAGCGTGGCTAAACCTAGAAAGGTCTACCCCTTTCTTCTCATAAAATACCAACGGCGGACAAGGAAGCAAAACGGGTCACTTATAGTCCGGGCCCACAGAGAGGAGATCGATGAAGAGGTTTAGCACATTTGGTTTTGCCTATTTTTTTTAACAAAAATAGAAGAAATATCTGGTTTCATCCTCCAAAGAGAGGAGTTAGACCACTGTGTTACAAAAGTAACACACTACACGCCCCGACCGAGTTTACAAAATAAACGAACCGACTTGACACGTGATTATGAAAATAAAAGGCCATTATGAAATAGAATGCACAAGTTAGAGACAATTAGTTTTGTTCTAATTTTTAGATATATAGTTTTTGCTATGCACTTAAATATACATTATGTCTATATACATAGTAAAAAGTACTTCCTCCATTTCAAATTATATGGCGCTTTGATTTTTTGGTACATCTCATTTGTTATGCATTTAGATATAATAATATGTCTAGATACATAGCAAAATAGATGAACAAAAAATGTCAAAGCGATTTATAATTTGGAATGGAGGGAGTATGTATCTAGAAAAGCGGGAATGACTTACAATTTAAAATAGATGGAGTACTTAAAACTTACTTGATAAATTAGTTGATTATGCCAAGAAGAAATGTTTTTTTTCTTTTGTCCAATAATTTTCATTAGTTAGCTTTCTAATACCCAAAAATCATCTGAAGAAAGAAAAACAGAATGGGAGAGAGGGAGAAACCGAGGAACAACCAGATAAATATCCATCGCGGTTGCGCACATATATTTACGACTATATCTACTATTTAATTTTAAAAAAGATCAAATACAATTTTTTCTTTCATTTATCAAAAGTGAATTATAGAGTTACTTTAAGAAGCTATATCTACTTTAAGAAGCTTGGTACGACATCTTTGATTATTTGGGATGAAGTTTACATGAAGTGGCCATGAAGATCTCTAAGACATGTTTAAGGACTTAGAAAGATTGTAAATTATATGGTTAATGCGAGAAATAACTTTATTATGCCTTGTTACGTGTAAGTGTTTCTCAGATTGTATATACATGGTCATATACAATTGTGTGAAAGTTGAACTCTGGAAACAAAAATCGTTGTTTGATTATTTCCAAGTACATCCCTGAAATAAAACTGTAGCGTTAGTACGGACACTATACTAGTGTGGGTTAGGTTGCTCCCAACCTAGGAGTGGTACAAGATGGTCTGAGATGGAGATGGATCCGTTCAGCCTCTGCGAGGTAGGCCGGGCGGTAGACCAAGGCGTTGATCCAACCCAAGCCTATGACCACCATTTCTCAACCAGGGTGTCTGTCCGTCACTCTGCGTCAGGATATGGCTCCTAGGAGCAGGCTTCAACAAAAAAAACCAAATTTGTATCCCCTTTGCTTATTTGATCGTCCCTCTCGAGCCCACCCTATCTTCTTCGTGCTTATCTGTCTAGCTCCAAAGTAGTATGGCTACTCATCTGTTCGCTCCCTTCTCCAATGCGCGCTCATCGGGCTACCGTGCTGTTTCCTTTCCCCATCGCCGGCCACGCCCTCGCTCCCTACGCCGCTCACCTGCATGGCAGCCACCTGCGTCGCTCAGCATGGTTGCTCATCCGTCCACCCCCTTCCAGCTCGCGCTCATCGGGCTATCGCGCCGTGCCCTTCCCCCCATCACCGATCGCTCCGCTCACCTGCGTGGCAGTCACTTGCGTCGCTTGCTCCCTTGCCATTCGTCAGTCGTCCATCGCAGTTGGGTGTGCCACTGACCCCACCATGGCCGTTGGGGCACACGTGTTGTGGCGCCTCTTGTCTTCCCCGGTCGAGCCAAGGGCACCCACAAGCGTGATTGGTGTTGGAGGTGCTCGCACGCCGTGGCTCGCCACCAGCTCCCACCTCGATGGCCAAATTGACTGGCCCGACCTACCCTCCCCTATGTTGCATATGTATGTTTCAAGTGTTTCAGACGTTTTAAATGTATATTGCAATTATTTCATTTTGATGTTGCAAAAGTAGATCAGGAGATGTTGCAAAGGTTTTAGAGGCACGATGCAAGTGTTTGTTCAAAATGTTTCATTTGTTTATAGACGTATATTATCTTCTTTTTATCTGGATGTTGCACATATTTCACACATATATTGCAACAATATGTTCCAAATGTTTTAGCTATTCCAGTCTTATGTTGCAGCAAGTGGTTTCACGTTGCAAGTTGGAAATTTGGATGTTTCATGTGTTTCACACACATGTTGCAAGTCCATGTTTTAAATATTTCGTCACTTTCAAACGTATATTTCATTCAAATGTTTCCATGTTGCAAGAGTTTTATGTTGTACTGCTGGGGGCGAGCGGACTGGGTGCATGACGCGCCAAGGCCGACGGACTGGGCGCTGGGGGCTGACGGACGGTGCTGCTGCGGTCAGGGTGCGCTGGGGGTGTGCCGTCCTGAGCTGCTTATCCTAGCTACTGAGTGCTGCCCGGATGGAGAGAGAGGAGGGGGTCAGAGACGACCGACGAGCGAAGTGCACGCGTGGAGCGGGACGAGGACGGACAGGGTCAGGATGAAGGTGGACGGAGATGGGCTGCACGAATGTACATCCGGACGGACGGTCTGTGCACTAGCCACGCCCTTTCTCAATGGTTTGTTAGGCCAAAAGACTGGGGCCTCGTTCGACTTGATGAATTTTAGCTAAAACTGACTGAAAAACAATGTTCTGGCTGAATTGTTGTGAGAGAAAAATACTAGTCTAGCTAAAAAAAACTGAACAAGCCGGTTTCTGGGTAAGCCGAATGGGACCTAGTTTGGTCAGTCACTCACTCACTGTCACTAGTGACTGGTCATTGGTCAGTGATAAGAGGGATCAGGGTCAGTGGGTCACATACGCATGTTGCTTGTCATAATTTCGGACCTACGTTTACCTAGCTACTCTGATCCGTAGCTAGCAACGTCGGCTCGAGCCTTGTCGCTTCATCGATCTGGCTTCTTGGGCGCGTGCAATATGGTCATGTTCGGTTCGCTGAAAAACTACGGTTGAAAGTATTGTTCGCTGGTTTATTATGAAAAAAAATATTGTTCATTCATTGTAATAGTACGACTCATAAGAAAAGCGCACAGAGTCTATGTCTCTTGCATGCGATGTGCACATGTTTAACGTGTCTTGGTGGTCACCTGTTGAAACGTAAAGATTTTGATGATTAGAAGAGAAGTGCTGTGAGGTAAAATTGTTAAACTCATGTTGAACGTGTCATGAGTTTGACCGACGAGCGCGGCCGGTCAAGGACCAAAGCCAGCACAGCACACCACAGCTGCCATGTGGTTGTTCCGGTCAGCAAGAACTGACAGCATGTTCGGCTAGGTTTATACTATCGTATATGATCGTGGATTATAAGCTAGGACAATATTTTTCTCTAACATTAAACCAGCCAGCAGTAAATAATCCACGATCGTTTACAATGAAACGAACAAGCTGTGAGTCAGGGCGCCAGTAGGGATGGAATGAAGGCACGCTCCCTCAGCGCCGACGGTCTAATCAGGCTGTAGCCGGCGTCGCCGCTGTCATCGGCTGTCAGACATGCATACGCATACGCTGCCTGGCTAGGTGCCGCCTAGGTAGCAGCAAGTCACGCGGTAGCGCTCTCCTCACCGGCCTAGACACGGGCCTCAATCGCCCTTGCCGGACCACACTGGGACACGCCCTTGCAGGCTTGCAGCAGGGGGGACACACAACAGAGATCGAGCGCGCCAGCGAGCGTGAAATTCATCATATACTAGATGGCGACGACGACGACGACCGGTGCCGGTGCCACCAACCACGTTTCTGATCCCTCGACACCGTGAACTAGAAAAAACGCTTGGGGCTCTGTCCTGCGTTGCATGCAATTAGCGCGGTGCCCTACGACTTGTTGCCCATAGTCGGCTGTGTGCGAGCATGCACTCGAACAACTCTATCGCGACGTGGCATGACGAACATCATAGCCCGAACGGTACGCCTAGCGCTTGGCGTCAGGCACCAGGACGTGTCCCGACGCTCCGGCACCCGCATACATAAACAACATCATCATGTATGCGCGCGTCTCCATCCGCGGCCTACCTCCTCCACACCCCATCCCGCCACCGCGCTCCCTCTGCAAGCCTCCCGTCGTGCCCCCTCTACAGCGCCGTGGAGCGCCACGCCCGTTTCGCACTGCACGCGAGGCCCACGCCACCCAAGCGACAAGAGAGGAAGGGCGGACGAGTCCAATTCGGAACGATGCAGCAGATGGTGGAAGGAGAGATGCAACACCTGATCTACTTTTGAAGCATCAGAAATACAATGGTTGCAACATACATCTGAAGGCGGTTGAAACACTTGAAACATGCTTATAAAACACTTGATAAAAACACCTGAAACATACTTGAAAACGATTGCAACCATACGCAACATTCGAAAAATACATGCAACATCCAGATAAACACAAATACAACATGCATCTGGAAAACACAAGATGAACACATGCTTCTGAAACATTTAAAACACTCAAAACATACTCCTACAACATGCTTCTGAAACACTTATAACATATGCAACATCCCCCGATCTACCTTTACAACATCTATAAGATTCAATTGCAACATACCTCTGGGACGTCTGGAACAACTGAAACATACAATTGCAACATAGGGGGAGAGAGAGACTGGAGTGGGGAGCGCCATGGCCGACGGGGTGAGAGAGGGCGCAGCTAGGGACGGCGAGGGCGTCATGCTCGGGTGGGGGAGAGCCACCGACTCCCTACAACACGGCCACGCCATCTCCAAAAGATCTCGCTCGTGCTCCATGGATCCCGCCGGTGTGGGGGAGAGGGCCGCCGGATCTGCGAGCGTTGGGGGCTCTTAGTGGGGGAGGACGCCATGGTGGGGGAACGAGCTGCAGGGGTGGGTGAGAGCGCTGCAGCCGGCCATGGAGGGAGCGGGCGGCGCACGCGATGGAGAGTAGCCGGCCGCTGCTGGCCACGGAAGGAGCGAGCGGTGCACGCGATGAAGAGGAGCGGGCGCACGTGATGGAGAGGAGCGGGGGCGGCTGGGAGGAAGAGAAATGCATTCGTTCATTTTTCTTTAGACGAGCCATGAGGGCTCCATAGGCTCAGGGAGGCGCGTCTGGACGGACGGGCGTCCTCACCATATTATTATTGTAGCCTAAATGTGAAATTTTCAGGACCCATGGCCCATAGTACTTGGTATTAATTTAATTAATTAATTAAAGAATCCACGTCAGCCACATCAGCTTGTTTATATGTAGGGCTCTTATTTGGATTCTTTAATGTCTGATGATTCCTTGTGAATGTACACCACAAAAAAATTAGGGCTCATTTAAATCCAGGTCGTAAAGTTTTGTAATATCATATCGGGTGTCACATGAAGGTGTTACATGGGATGTTCGGATACTAATAAAAAAACAAATTACAGAATCCGTCAATAATCCGCGAGACGAATTTATTAAGTCTAATTCATCCGTCATTAGCACATGCGTTACTGTAGCACCACGTTGTCAAATCATGGACTAATTAGACTTAAAAAATTCATCTCGTAAATTAGTCGCAAACTGTACAATTAATTATTTTTTAGCCTATATTTAATACTCTATGTATGTGTCAAACATTCGATGGGACAGAGAGCTTTCCGAGAGGAACTAAAGAAGGCCTTAATTCACTCTATGCTGAATGCTGATGACTAATGTACTATGTTGTGTTCCTGACAGAATTACAGAGGACGAATTCACAGCTACCAGCACGCAGCAGCTCAGAGTACTATCACACGCTTTTCAGTCCAGTCAAGGTCCCGTGGAATGCAAGGAACGAGCGAGCACAGGTACAAGCAAGCACTCAAGCACGGCTCCACAACGGAACAGGCGCGGCTGCCTGCAGCCCTGCACCGCCGATCACCGCGATCACGACCGCAGCCGCAAAAGTAATCGCAGGATCACATGCGGGTCATGCCGATGCCGCCGACGATGGGCGGGGGCACGTCGGCGGCGTCGCGCGCCCTGGCGTAGAAGAGGTAGTGCAGCTCGGTGAAGAGCGCGGTGAGGAAGGTGAAGGCGGCGCCGGCGGCGAAGACGCCCTTCCGCAGCATGGCGCACCGGGGCGGGTCCTTGCTGAACAGCGAGGTGTACTTGGTGTGGTAGGCGTTCCGGACCGACCCCGCCAGCAGGCACAGCTCCGCGATCACGAACGTCACCCTGCACTCGATCACAAACAGAGACAGAGGAGCACATTCAGAAGGTCAATCGTTCGAGCCTGTCTGTCAACTACAACACTTCAACTAGTCTGTTCTGCTTCTGCTACTGGTACAGAACTGTGTGTGTTCTTCCGTGGTTCAATCAGTTTCTGGGGTGGGATGTCAGGGCTAACAATTAGTTTAGCCCTCATGCTAAAGGGTGCTAATTTTCACCCTCCTGCTGAAAAGCAATTTATTTGCAGTCTCCCCGCGCTTGTGTTCAGTGGCTAAGTCTGAATAGCTAAGCCTAATCTTGCTCTTGTCATTCTGGTCCATCTTTTGCTAAGATTTGAGCACAGGACAGCCGTGGTTGGATTGACAGGTGATCTTGATGAACTGACTTGCAGGAGTACACAACACAGCACAACCTAGAGGGCCAGGTAGTCCGTATCAATCTACTCTACACCAGACTGCAAGCTGGAAGCTCACACAGGTGATTAGGTGAACTGCCAGAGTGACGAGCTGAGATCAGCTAGCTGGCCGAGTGCAAGGTGTACCGTGTACGACCGCAAGAACCCAGATTCCAGAGGGGGCTAATTGCACAGCGATCGTGATCGATGTATTATTTCGGGTGCTGGTGATCTGATTAAACCAAAGCGCATGCAGCGGTAAAGAAATTGGATTAGTTAGCTGATGAGGAGGGATGTTACCAGCAGACGATGAAGCAGATGCCGGACCATGCCCGGCGGCGGCCCGGCGAGAGCGCGCGGCCGCAGCAGAAGCAGCGGGTGGCGACCATGGCCACGGCCTGCGCGGCCAGCAGCAGCAGCAGCGCGCTGACGCCGTACGCCGTGGACGCGTCGGAGCTGTACACGCAGTAGGCCCGCCCGGCCGAGTCCACGTTCACGTAGGCCTGCGCGTTCGTGCGTGCACGATCCATCGGGTCGCGAATCGAATGAATCGAAAGAAACAAGGCAGCAGGTTATATATCAAGCGAGCGAATAGAGCTGAGCTGCTCACGTACGTAGCTCCGGCGGCGCTCGGCGCCGATGGCGAGCACGAAGGCGAGGACGTCCAGGACGAGCACGATGGCGATGACGATGATGGACGCCATGATCTCGCCGGACCGGCCGATCGAGCTAGCTAGCTAGCTTCAGGAGGATTTAGCTATTTCTCGCCGCCGGAGACTGGCCGGGTTCACTCAGTTTCCTTTTCCACCGTCGTCGGCAGAGGCAAAAGTACTAAAGAGAGGATGGGATGGGATTAGGCCGAACAACGGGCGATGGATGGAAACTGGGAAGCAGCGGGTTAGCTTAGCGAGGTGGTGGATGGTGGTGCGGCGAAGGCGATGCGGCTCTGACGTTGACGCGCTAGCTAGCCAGCTGCCCAGCTTGCTTAGTGCTGCCTGCCGTGCTGGGTGTCCGCTCGCGACTCAGCTGCCCAGCTTGACGTTGACGCCGCGGTCCCGCCGTGATTAGCCCCCGGCCCGCCCAGATTCTCCTCTGGTTTCTCGCATGATCGATCTGATCGATCGGGCATTCGGGCTGGAGGCTGGGCGTTGGAACGTGCCGACGCGGCGAGGTCGCCGGTGCCACCGGGGGTGGGGATCACACGTTGTTGCCGCATGGTACTGTGCTATTCCTCCGGTCTCGGAAAAAAAATATAACTCTAGAATAGCGCTAAGCCAAAAAATGTAAATAAATTTATAAAAAAGATACTAATATTTATTCAATTTAACTAGATTAACAGTATCAGATTCGTCAATAAAATAAATATGTGCTCTTAGTTTACCTTACCAGTTTCGAATCATGCATCCTAATATTGCTTTTTGATAAATCAAGTCCAATTTATGACAGGTTATTAATTTTGGCTGCATCTACAGTTACATTCTTTTGGAACGGAACGGAGGTAACAGCAGTAATCTTCCTTCTAGGCGAAGAATTTGTTTGCCAAAGTTGAGTTGTGTGGCAGGCGCCTGCTTTCCGCTCCGTTGTCACGCGTGGCGTGGCCAAGTGCTCGCACCTTTTCTTTTCTTTTTGCCTCGGCCTGCTAGTGTGCGCTTTGCGACTTCGCGCGTCGCGCGACGGCCTCCGTCAGGTCAGGTCACCGGGGAAACGTACGTGTCCATCAAAGATGAGGGCATGGATCGATGGTGACGACGAGCTTGCGTTTGCTTGCAACGCGTGCAAAACGCACTTGATTGACGGCAGGGTGGGGGAAATGGACGAAAGGGACAGAAGAGCGTCCGGACAGCTGACCGCAGCCACACCGCGCGTAGCCGGATGCCGGATGCTCGCTCCTGTGGCCTTATTGCTTTTGCTGAAAAGTCAGATCGAAAAATATTGTTCGTATCTTTTTTATCTCTCTAGGTTGACTGACACTTCTGCACTTGGGTCATCGCCAGTCCGAGTCTCGATCGCGCGCTTATTGGATTGTTTCGTTGCTAACCAGTTGGATTTTCCTCGCGAAAAAGTAACGTATTGGATTTTTTAATGTTTCTTTGAAATATCCATGTTATTTTGTTTCGATAGCGTATTGGATTGTTCGGGCACATTTTTAGATGTTCCCTAATGTTTTTGGGTGTTTCAGTGATAAAAGTATTTTTTTTCTAAGAAGCACAATGCATATAGTATTCTATGTTATAAATTGTCGGTTGTTTATATAAAAAAAGTAGTAGAGAGTCATAAATTTAAGCAGCACATGCTTCATCCCTCCGTTCATGAATATAACAATTTTTATGTTTTCTAAGAACAAATTAGCAAGATCGACAGCGCAAATAGCACGGCTAGACCGGTTATTGTTATTAAAAAAAGTTAGGATGCATTTTTCTTTTTTCCTTTCGCTCGGCAAAGAATTTAGATATCAAGCTCTTTTTTTATTTTTGAAAACTCTACAACGTGAACATAATTTTATTATCATTGAATTTATATAATGAACTAGATAAAGCAAGTTTTATAACACTTGTTAGCCGCCACAAAGAGATAGGTGAACCATGCCTGACATGTGTTCGCTGCAAGCGAGGTTGCCCTAGGGCGTGTTTAGTTCCCCTCCAAAACGTCAAATTTTTCAAGATTTTCCGTCACATCGAATTTTCGGAAGCATGCATGAAGCATTAAATATAAATAAAAAATAAAACTAATTACACAGTTTAGACGAAATTCACGAGACGAATCTTTTAAGCCTAATTAGACTGTGATTGGACACTAATTGCCAAATAACAACGAAAATGCTACAGTGTCGTTTTGCCAAAAATTTCAGCAACTAAACTGGGCCCTAATGTATCTCTGCATCTTGCATCCTGCCCTCCATTTGTTAATTAAGTTATTTGCATGTACCCTTTATTTAGATATTTTGATGTCTAATCCAAACATAAAACTGGATATCATTTTTCATTTTAAATTTAGTTAATTTTTAGTTGTGTTTGTCATAAATTATTTAGGTAACTGGTTTACATTATTATTGAGTTTTTTTATTGTACCTCCACATATATAGCAAAAAAATACTCAAAGAATTAAATATAAAAAATAACCACAAAGATTACATATAATTAAAAAAAGGAGAAGAACGAAAAAAAAGAAAAAGAAAACGAGCTGATTATTTCCCTGGAGTTGGGCTGTTCATATCCGTAGGCCCGTTACTTGGCCTATACGGGCTGGCCCATTAGCTTCCTCATCGTTTACTCTCGAGACTTTTCCCTACACGCCATTATAAAAGTTTCTAATTCCTTCTCTGCCACAGAAATTTTGGTTGTCCCTCCTCAGTCCCTCGCGCAAAGTTTTCTGGTCCCGTGTGCCACTTCCGTCAGGTTACAGAGTGACGGCCGGTAATGGAGGGATAGGAAGACCTTTTTGCCCCTGTGTCTAGACGTCAGGAGTAGAATTTTTTCACTTGCCCTTAACGCCACAAATTTGACAAACCAGTTAACACAGATTCAGAAAGAGATCTTATTCAGAAACCAGAACAACAAATTTGACAAACCAGTTACGAAAATTTCACAAACCATAACAACATTTCACAAACCAGTCATGACATAGACCAGACCATTGTTTTGGTCATGCACAGACCACTGTTTTGGTCTTACAAAATGCAGGTTATGGTCAATAGATAGACCACATGAGTTACAAAATATCTGGAGTTTTGAGTCATCCCACAGACAACTAAATGTCAAGCTTCCTTTTGTTTCTGGTACCCATAGCAGGACTATCTGGAGTTGTAGATACCTTGGCTCTTGTATTCATAGCAGGACTGTCAAGTTTCATTTTCTTATTCACTGCTGTCTTGGGTCTCCCTTTGTTCTCAGTTGTGTTGATATCGTCAGCAGTGTTGACATGCTCAGGTTCTGGCTCCAGCCTAGCAGGGAACACAATGCTCAAAGGCACAGGCTGCAGGCTTCCAGTTTCTGGCTGGTTGGAGCCTGTTCCAGATCTTCTAAAGCAAAAAAAAGTATAGGGTTAGTTGACTTATAAACCTGTAGTACAAGGAAAATGTCAAGAACATGAGCCTCTGTATTGGTTTTCTTCAGTGACATGGAAAGCTTAATGTAGTGTCTAACCCTATGGCATCATAAATTAGTTAGTGCCTTAGTTTGCTTAGGAGTAAAAGTAGTACCTGATCAAGGCTGCCATCAGCCACCTGCTGCGGCTGCGAGTCGTCACCGGAGCCCGTCCTCCCGCCGGCGTGCTTCGTCTGAACTACCTGCAGCAGCAGCTGCTGCTGCGCCCTCCGGGTCTTCTCCTCCTCCTTGGCCTGCAGCGCCTTGGTGACCTCGACGACGGTGATGAGGCGGTACGCCTGGCCGAGCACCAGCGTGTCGCGGGGCTTGAGCAGCTTCACCCGCGTGACGCGCGCGGCGCCTTGAGCAGCACACTGTGCTTACTTGTGCCCTGCTTGGGCTTTTGTTCCCATTTATGATGTGCAACTGTACAAGAGTAACAAGATACATGTCCTACCCAATCTATCGTACAATGTATACATGTGAACTGTATTTCCATGAAACAAGGCATTGCTTCTTGTTATCTCAGCTTTTCGATTAATAAATTACATAGCTGTAGCTATTACAGAAAATAATATAATAAGAGTTATCACATGGGAATGGGAAGTAGGTTCATATGTTTAATAAGACAGGATCTCGGACAGAGTTTAGTAGAGCTAATATTCAGAATTAACTAAACTATTGAGCAGGAATTTTCATTTCTTTGTTTTGGGAAAGTGGAAAAAAGAAACTAACAGTTAATTCAGAAGCAGCTATCAAGCGCAGCTAACTTTGTGATGTGACTATTAGCCTAGGAAAACTAGCCAGATCAACATATTTAAACCATACAAGACAAATAGCTGCTAATCAGTAAAAAATCCTCCTCAAAGAATCCCACAATTTCATTAAGAAATGATCCATGGGCAAACAGTATTTCAAAATTTCTTAGAAAAATTATTACTGGTCATAACAACAGCTGCTACATTTAGCTAGAATAAATGACAGGTCACAGGTTGCTCCATCTGACAAATACATTGTGAACTGATATACAGAAGCAAACGTCTACAGAAACATAGTACGCCGCAATGCTGAGAATGACCCAGCTCAATATGGACAAATCATCTTGAGCTATCCAAAAGAACTTTGATATTAAAGTTGAAGGTCATAAGTCTTCAGTCCAAAAATTAGCTCAGTGAGTACGAATTACAAATAAAGAGTTTGCTATGTTAAGGACCACTTAGCTCAGTATTAGCCAGTAGTACCAATGTTACTGCTAAGATAGTTAGCAGTATATAATGTTTCGACCTAGCAATAAACAAAAACAGTGGTGGAACACTGAATCCTTAAGCGCCATGGTTCCTGGGGTCACATGGGGCTCACAAAACAGTTTTTTTTTTTTTTTTTGCAATGCTATATGACCCCTATGACAGCAGGCTGTTAGTAAGCAATCATTCTTCCTAAATCACAACCTTGACCTCAAAAAGAAGGTGAAAAATGGAGCTCAAAACAAAAAATTTGTCATCAGCCTCATGATCCAGGCAGGCATCATACAACCAACATATGTCTAAAGGACCATTGTTGCTGACGTTTACCAAGCCTAAAGTTATGTCCATGCAGATGCAGCTAAACCTCCATTGCTTCACAGTGTACACTCTTACAGAACCCCCTCCCCCTTCTGAGTGGCGCAAACCACAACTTTATGTACAGAAACTAAACCTCGACAATAACTAGAATTGCACGAGCGTCGAATTCTTGTTTCTCTTGATGACCAGTGAACGCAGCTAACAAATAGCTGCTTCTAAGCACCTCGTGTCGTGTATTAGACTACTTGGCAGTAACGTTGCCACCTTATTTGCGGGTATTCTATTCAATTAACAGACGAACATGAGCTGCGAGCGATGATCTATCACAGGAGGTAGTCATCACAATATGAACCGTTTGCTGGAACGTAGATCTTATTCCTGACCCAAGTCCCAAAGGCCCGGAATTTCATGAGACATCAAATTTCAAACAGGGAATGATTACGGGTAGCGGCTTTCCAGCATAGAAACCTCAAAATCGGGGCCAACGAAATCCATGGATGCTAATCATGCAGTAGTATTCGATCGATACTACCACCAACTATACTAATTGGGGTGGGGGGGATGAGGCTGGTCGTTCGGGCGATGTCCCCGAGGTAGGCGAAGGCTCACCTTGGAGGGTCCATGTACGGGCCTCCCCCGCGCGTGCAGCTCGTCGAAGGGCGACGCGGACGCGGCCGCCACCCCGACAACCCTCCTCCGACGGGCGGCCCCTCCACCCGCCGGGGTAAACGGCAGCTGTGGCGGGGGCGGCGGTAAGGGCAGCCTGAGGCGCTGCTGCGCGGCGGAGGGCGGCGCGCGGAGGCTGTAGGCGGTCGGCATGTGGGCCGTCGCCGAAGGCTAGGGTTTTGAGAGAGAGAGAAGTTCGCGAGAGAGACGAGAAAAGAGGAATGGGAGACTGTGGTGTGTTTGGTGGGACTTAAGTGGACACAGGGACAAAAGGGTCATTGTATCTCTCCGTTATCGGCCGTCGTACTTTAGACGGACGGAAGTGGCATACAGGTCCAGAAAACTTTGCGCGAAGGACTAAGGAGGGGCAGCTAAAATTTCTGTGGCAGAGAAGGAATTAGAAACTTTTATAATGGCTTGTAGGGAAAAGTCTCTTTACTCTCCAGCTTCTTTCCTTGCAGTGGGCGACGGGGCGAGCGGCGACGCCCTCTTCGTCGGGTCCTTCGCCGGCGACGAGCACCCACCTGGTACGCCCTTCCCTGCCAGCCGTACAAAACCGAGCACTCCAAACTCTAAGGTAAACTATTTTATCCGGATCTGATCCAGCATGTATTATTATTATACACATTGACTTCGATTCTTTGAAAAACTTGTCCTGTACTTGTACTGGATCCACCCCTGTATGTAATGTGGAGGGAAGCTTGCAGCTTCTGTCTATTTTGATTCACAATGTCAAGTGCACCACTGGGCGTATGTTATGGAGTTCGAGGAATCGGGGTTAGTCACGAATCTGCGATTTGTGCTCAATTTGATTAGGGCTGCAGTATGCAATCGAACACATGAATTATGGTTAGCGACGAATATGAGATTTGTGATCTATATTTTTTGCTTTAGTTTGCAATCGAACATATTTACTGCAGTCTGTATGCTCTGGGGGTGTTTTGGTACCTGGGACGGGAGTTCTGATGCTGGCTAGGTGTGTCCCTCTGCTCGTTTCTTCCCTCATCGGCTTCATACTCTTATTGGATAGTGCCCACCGCCCACTCTAAGTGTCCTTAGTGGATGCTACGTTTGGTCTGAGAGATTGACAGGCTGTGTATCATCTGATCAATTTTCCCTTTCTATGTAATATATATAATGCTGATTTAGCTTTGGAGGGAACTGTCAGTCTACTGATTATCTGTTTCCAACCATCAATTTTTGTTGCACATTTAGCAACTATGGTAGGGTTTTTATTTCATGCTTTTTCCTCAAGGCTCATGATTGATTGATATGAACAGATAATCTGGAAGATACATGTGCCAGATGTGTCAATCACAGAGATAGTAAAGCTGGCAAACTGGGCGTAAGAGATGGTAAGTTATTAGTTTTCACTTGCTAAATCAACATGGTGGATCCAAGTTTTTCTCGAACCACAAGAACTATTCACTAACTACTCTTTAGTTTGTTCCCGTGCTAGATACCAGATCTGGTTTTGAGGAGCCCTTTAAAATTTCTGGGATGTGGCAATGCTCCATTTGCACGCATGTAAATACTACAGATAATTTATCTTGTGAGCTATGTGGTGTACTTCGTTATCTCTCACTGTATTTCAATAATATCAGTGAAGCCGAAGATGGAGGTATATAGCAATTGTTTTATATTATATTCTACTACAGTGATGCAATATAATTAATTCTGTCTAGCATCTTAATTTAGTTACTTCTCCTTCCTGAAATCTAGCTAAATGCAGACACAAGTATTCTGGAGTATCCGTACTCGCAAGATCTCTTTTTACACCATCTAGTACAGAGTCAAAGGCTATTGTTCTCTCTGATGGTTTTGAAGACAGTAGAAATACAACAGGCACAGGGAATAAGCAAGCTACCATGGATGCTCTACATAAGACATACATGACTCGCAAAAAGTGCCACATTAACATAGGTATGCTACATAGTAAATTGAGGCGTTCTTTACTTTGTCTGATTTTTTGTTGAATGACATAATCCAAACCCTTATTGCTCTAAGTGTACTATCCTATTTTAGTTATTAGCATTAATAAGATATTTGTTTAGCTAACTGTACAGAGTCACTGTATGCACTAGCAGTAGAAGACTTTGTTGAGTAAAGCCAATATGGTAGTAACTATGTCAATCAACTTGCAGATTTATGTTCTGGTAATAATAACCTTAAGCCAGCTCTCGGCATCTTATACGGGAAATTGGGAGCATGCGAGTGGTCTCTCTGACTAATGGGTCTTAGAATTTTATTATGAGGGTTTGGATTTGAATTATCATAACTACATTTCTATACAGAAATTTGCAAGATGAGCTTATAATATGTCAGCTCATGGAATGTGCTTTATCTAGGCCTAACTCGTGTTCTGTTCCCTTGTAATTTGGATAAATCTCTTTTTTTTGGGGGGGTGGGGGGATATATTGTAGTTTTGTAGGGTGTGGTCAGGCACTCCTCTTACCTTTTCTTACTGCCCACTTGATATTTTGTTTCATTTGCTTATTTATTTTCACAGTAAAATGAACTGGAACGTGACTGCATTATGTTGATATTGACAGTGCCTTTCAAGTTTGATACACCATCTCCAGATGACATGGTCATTACAGGCTTAAAATCATCCAGAAACTTTAGAAAAGGTACTCTTTGCAATGCTCGCCCCCTCTATTTACAGTTGAACATCAGACTACTTCAAATGCATGCAACATTTTATGTGTGGATCCTTTCTTTGTCAAATTTTTCATTATTTTGTGAAGCCATATAAATTTCTTCCAAATTAACCCGAATTTGATAAATTTCATGTTTATAATGGAGAATGATTCTGATCAAACAGAAGACAAAATTTGTCTTTATGATTATGAACCATGGACAAATCTTGTGGCTCTTTGTTTTTTGACCCCTTGAGAAATTGCTCAAATGGTGCTAATGAATGTTATGTTTGAGCTTCCAGTTTTTGGTTATGTATATCTTTCTATAGTTCCATATTGACTTAAATGTATACCAGTTGACACAGAGGTTCTAGTTAAAGATTCTATTGATGTGACCAAAAAGGAGATGATGGATAATGATGTTCTTCTAACTGAAAACAGTGCAAGTATGGACCCAAGTGCATCAGTACAATTGGTTGAAGTTGGTGGGACTAGTAGCAATGTTCCTTCGAGTAGTCAAAATATAACTCTTAAGCTACAGCATTTGAGTTTGGAGAGCAAACAGAAGAACAGTAAACCCAATATTAAGAAAGCAGCTTCTGTTTCACACAACAAGCCAGAACCATGGATGCTCCAGAGTGAAGATCAAGAAATCCGTAAACAGCTAAGTCTTGGCATTGTAAGCAACAATTGCATATATCTTTTTCATTTGTCTACATGTAGATAATGGATTTGTTCTGCTCAAGTTTGACCGAAACGATTTGCTAGGTTGGTCATGTTGATTCTGGGAAATCAACTTTATGTGGTCGATTACGACATGCTCTGGGATTGATTTCAAAAAAACAAATGCATAAATATGAGAAAGAAGCTAAAGAAAAGGTCAGTTCTGTTATTCAGATTGCTAGCACATCTCAGCCTGTACTTCTATGCATCTCTAGCTGTTTATATTTTTGTGATACTTGTTCTGACAGGGGAAAGGGTCGTTTGCATATGCTTGGGCTATGGATGAGAGCAGTGATGAGAGGGAGCGTGGCATTACAATGACTGTGGCTGTAGCATATTTTAATAGCGAAAAATACCGTGTGGTTTTGCTTGATTCCCCTGGTCACAAGGATTTTGTTCCTAATATGATATCTGGTGCTACACAAGCTGATGCCGCCATCCTAGTTGTTGATGCATCTATAGGCTCATTTGAAGCTGGCATGGGTGTTAATGGAATTGGTCAGACAAAGGAACACTCACAACTTATTAGGAGCTTTGGTGTTGAGAACTTGATAGTTGCTGTTAATAAGATGGATGTGGTGGAATATTCGAAGGAGCGGTTTCAGTCCATTAAATCGCAACTTGGTACCTTTCTTCGGTCATGTGGGTACAAAGACTCTTCAGTCACCTGGGTTCCTTTGAGTGCAATGGCAAACGAAAATTTAGTCACAGCTTCTTCAGATTCTCGTCTTCTATCATGGTAAGATAGTTCTAATGATGGCCCTCTATGCGCATCACTTTTTCCCCCAGACTTGGCTGTTGATCATCAATTTATTGATGCCTGATGTCAGGTACAATGGAGATTGTCTGCTGAAAGCCATTGACTCATTATCTCCTCCTCACCGTGACGTTTCAAGGCCACTATGCCTTCCAATATGTGATGTTATTGCATCTCACACGCTGGGTCAGGTGGCTGTTTGTGGTAAAATAGAGTCTGGAGGGATCCGAACTGGCTCTAAGGTACCACTCTGATGTTATGTTTGGCAACGTATGAAGTGTTGATTTGTATAGTTGCGCAGAAGATTTGCTTACGATCGTGCATCACACTACAGAGTAGCTACCAGTTTGGTCGCTTTCCTGTCATGTCTAATTACCTGCTAAACAACATATTTTCTTTATATGTTTGCATGGTCAAGCTAGCTATAATATCTGCATTGTTCTTGTTTTATATTTACAAGCTGCTGAAGATGTTATTTTGATGATGATTATTCTGCTATCAGGTTCTTGTCATGCCTTCTGGAGATATAGCTACAGTAAGAGCCATTGAGCGGGATTCCTCTACTTGCAGCTTGGCTAGAGCCGGGGACAATGTTGCCATTGGTTTGCATGGCATCGACCCTGGTCACATTGTGTCAGGTGGAGTTCTTTGCCATCTAGATTTCGCTGTGCGCATCGCTTCTCACTTGGAGCTGAAAATTCTGGTTCTAGAAATCACCATGCCAATACTGGTTGGCCTTCAGGTTAGTGGAACAGCAAAATGAATAGCATGTGAAGGATAATAAGTGTGATACGATATTCTCATCTGTTGTTTCCATCAAAATATTCTAGTTTGAGCTGCACATACATCACGCCAGGGTGTCTGCGAGGTTGGTTAAAATACTGTCGTCGTTGGACCAGAAGACTGGCAAGGCCTTAAAGAAAATGCCACGTTTGCTCACCGCGAGGCAGACCGCCGTGGTTGAAGTAAGATGAAGTCACATGAAATCTAGCGTACAAGTATTCACTATTCAATTCGAGGATTTTATTCTGTAATATAATCGTTGGCAATGTTTATTTATTCTCTGTCTTCAGGTGAAGCTGGACAAAGAAGTGTGTGTGGAGGAATTCTCGACGCTGAAGGCCCTTGGGCGGGTGTTCCTGCGGTCTCAGGGTAACACTGTTGCGGTGGGCATTGTGACTCGAATTCTGGATCAGGCTTTTGACCTCGCCTAACCAGACATCTCACGTACACGGTGTGTTATGTTGTTGAGCTTGTCAGTAGATGTGTATATATGTGACTTCAGATAAACATTTCCCCCGTACGCGGCTACTCTTGAGTTGAGTGGAGGATAGCAGGCCGCGGCATTACCCAAAGGCAAGTTGCGCCGCAACCCATGCGGCCGCCTTGCCTGCCTCCTCGTACGCGGCTAGCTGCATTTCCCCCGTAGACCGCCGCGCCACTCGCCTTGCTGGTCGCGTGATGAATCGTCGCCCCGCGGCCCGCGCGCGGAGCAATTATGAACGTCACGCGCGGGGAGGCAGCAGGGGCAGGTCTCCTGGATTGGCCAATGGGCAATGGCACCCGGGTCAGGAGAGGGAGGGACCGCGCGCGCCCGGTGCGGCTGCCAATTCGCCTTTCGGCGCCCAACGAACCCTCCCGCGCGTCGTCGGCCCGTTTCCCTTGTAAAACACCGCCAAATCAGGCGCCGGCTGGGCGGGATTTCTGTCCGGAGCACACGAGTTCCGTCCACCGCAGCGCGTACGTGCGAGCACCCATCGTTCCGGCAAAAGCAAAGCAAGAGCGGTTGGTAGGCCGCGCGGAGGCCGGATGGGAGGGGAGGATCCGCCCGGTGCACAGGACGGTCAAAGGCGACGCGAAGAGTTTCTTCTCCCTTGGCCGCTCACGCGACCGCAACCGGGGCCTGCTGATGGCGCGTCAATTCAAGGAATCCGAGGCGCCGCGATGGTCGCTTGCTTGTTCCTGTACGCCCGGGCCGGCCGTTCGCTTGTTGCAATCCGTCCCTGCGTCCGTCGCTACCACCGCGCGCGCTACTCATATTTTCCCATCCAATACAAAGGGCGCACCGACACTGCTACTGCTCCATCGACCCGACCGGACCGGACCTGGGTCGCTCGGGTCGTCCGTCGTCCAACACGCCACGCACACGGTGAAGTGCAGATGTGCAATGCGCTGCTGTAATTGTAATAATATTGTGAGACTCCAGTCCAGGCCACACGTCCACGCCGCAGAGCGCAGAAGCGTACGGCAGGCACCGCGGCTGGGGCTGGGGTCGGCATGTGTTGAGTGAGCTGTGATTTCTGCCGGATTAGCCTAACGATAGCCTTGGCCAGCGACTCGTTTCGCAGAGTCTTGTCTTGGCCTCTTGGCATCCATGTTTCGTTTGGTGGAACGGAAGCAGAAGCTCATCCACATCACATGGGAGTTGAATTGGGATGGATGGGATCGAGCGCGGCCCGCGCAGCATGCGCAATCATCGGCCACCGCCGCCGCCGCCGGGCTGCCGGCCATGTGGGTAGCGCCTGCCTGCCTGCCTGCCTGCCTGCATTATGCAGCTGTTAAAAGGGTGAGGCCTGAGGGGCATGCAACACGCATCATTCGTCCTGACGCTGACGGGCCCCTTCGTCTCGTCCCCTGGCCCCTGCAGCTGCGAATCCGCAATGATCCGCCCTCCCGGGAGCCGGGACGACGGCGTCCTCTCCGTCTCCCCGCTGCGTCCCTTCAATTTGCTGCTATTTTACTTGCAGCCCAGTACAGGCGTACTCCGTACAGCAGCCCATCTTCGCCTGCTTGTTTCGCGCAAGCTGCTCGTGTACCATGTCATGTCCCGGTTAGTAGAAAGTTTCTCGTTTTCGAGCTCGGGACGGCTGCTGGCTGCTGCAGCGGCAGCGGCAGGTTCGTTCGCTGAGGTCGTTGTACTTGCCGGTCGCTTTTCTGCGTCACCACAGCTCTGCTGGCTGCCCGCCTTTTTTTCTATCTCCAGCGAACGGAATGCTTGCCAAAACGACGCTTGAAAAGTAGCGTCCTCATCGCTTCGAAGTTCTGAGATATATCATTACAATTTACGTATTTTGAAACATGTCATTATAATTCTTCGTCTACCTGACTTTTACCGTTTTCTACGTTTTCAGGTTGCATAGACCCACTGTCAGATGACTATATGGGTACGCATCTACCGTATGGCCTCATATACCCATGCTACTTCTCTTCTTCCACTCATTGACATGTGGGTCCCACACGTCAGATCCTCCTTCAACCTCCGGCCTATGTCCATGGCAGTGGTCATGGTCGTGCATGGCGTGGGCGGACGCTCGCGATGGCCGCAAGGCTGCGCCCGCCGGCGAGGCCGCACCCGCCCGCGCGAGACTGCTGCGCCCACCCGAACAAGCTCCGGTGAGCACGCCATGGCCGGCCGCGAGCTCCGCTGGCCGAGATCCACGCCGGCTTCCTACCTCCCCGCGACGCGCTCACCGCGGCCCGGCTAGCCCTCCGCGCGACACGCCCGTCCACGCGGCGAGACGAAGAAGAGCCCTGGCTAGCTTTTTTTTTCTTTTTTTTCCATCCGCCCTGCTCCTCCACCGTATGGGTTGAGCGCCGCCGCGGGGTGCTATGCCCTGACTGGATCCGGCGTATGGCGGCCGACGCGGATCTCGGTGGGCAGAGCTTGCAGCTGGCCATGGCGTGCTCGACGGGGCAGGGGCGGGCACAGACCTCCTCGCATGGGTGGGCGCCGTGGCCTCGCGCGGGCAGGCACCGCGGCCTCGGCGTGGGTTGGTGTGGCTGCCTCGCGGCGAGCGCGGCCATCACGGGTGTCCGCCCAGACAGCGCACGACCACGACCACTGCCATGGACGCGGGGTGGAGGTTAAAGGAGGAGCTGACGTGTGGGACCCACACGTCAGCAAGTGGAAGGAGAGAAGTAGTAGGGGCATTTTAGTCTATACGAAAGATGCGTACTCGTAGACAACCGCATGATGTAGAAAATGGTAAGAATCATGTAGATGTAGAATTATAATGGCATATTTCAAAATAGGGAAATTGTAATGACATATCTCAGAACTCCGAGAATTGTAATGGTATGGATCAAAATAACCCAATTAAGTAGACCTATGTCCGTGTGCACCTATACAGCACGTTGCACAAGTAAGGTCCTGTTTAGATTCCAAAAATTTTCAACCCAAAGTGTCACATCGAATCTTGCGGCACATGCATGGAGTACTAAATGTAGACGAAAAATAAAACTAATTGCACAGTTAGGTGAAAAATCGCGAGACGAAACTTTCGAACCTAATTAGTCCATAATTAGATACTAATTACCAAATACAAACGAAAGTACTACAGTAGCCAAACCCAAAAAAATTTGGGAACTAAACGCGCCCTAAACATTCAGCAAGCAAGGTTAGTTAATGAATTTCATCTCTCTGGGCATGCCATCAATGGACGAATAGATAATTTAACAGCGAAAAATTCGAAACCTTTTAGTGCTGCACATGCAACTCGCACTGCTACTATTACATCTCCAGCAAATTAATAGCCCTTGTTTAGTTCCAGGAAGTTGGAATTCGAGGCTACTGTAGCACCTTCGTTTTTATTTGGCAATTAGTGTTCAAACATGGACTAATTAGGCTCAAAACGTTCGTCTCGCAATTTCCCACCAAACTGTGCAATTAGTTTTTTTTTGTCTACATTTAATGCTCCATGCACGAGCCGTAAACATTCGATGTGACAGATACTGTAGCATTTTTTGGGATTTTGGGGTACAACTAAACAAGGGCTAATGCATGCAATGTGTAAAAACTAACCGAGGTAGACTGCTGAGATTCTACCTGTACTTCTACCCCATTCCTAGGCATTTGTGTGCGGGCACGGACGCACGGTGCGGCATAGCACGTGTGAATTCGGCGCGCGGGTGCAGCGGAAAAAGGAGCAGAGCGTAGGGGTGGTTAGGTTGGTAAAAACCATATTTTCTGTGTAATCATGAAAACCCTTTGCAAGATCATACTTAGCAACTTTCAAAAAAATTGAAACTATGCATACAAATAGTGCATTGGCAACCTCTAGTGTATATGCAAATGAAATTTGTTATTTTCATATGAATTTTTGCAAAACAAATTTGAATCTCAGATTTTGTGACAATGCACATCTACGGATACACTATTGGTGCCCATAGTTTTAAAATTTTTGAAAACTCCTAGGTATGATTTAATTGAGGTTTTTATGGATTGCACCAAAGATGTGATATTTTGCCGGTTAGGTTTGCCGTTGCCGGTTCCCCCCTCCCTCGCCCCCGCGTGCGATGCGACCGCATCGAAATGGCTTTGGATTATTGGACCCGGCCGGGAGGAGTGGGTGCCGTGTCGAAATGGAGTGGCAACGACCAAGCTAGGCAGGCCTGAGATGTGAGCTCAGCATGCCCGGACGGAGACGTCTCAACACACGGTCTCGCGTCTTCTTCGTCCATTCGTCCTTGGCTAGTATTGCAACAGTTCTGGTCCGCGTCCCGTGTAGTGTATGTATGCGCACAGGGGACGCGCCTGCCTACGGTCTTCTCGTCCACACAGGTAGCTGCAGTATGCATTAAGTTCATTTTATACTGGCCGCATGTGTTCCTGTGTAGTCCGTGCCACGTTTTTTCTGGTCCAAGAAGGGACTACGGGAGTAGGCTACGCCTGGTCTGTATACCTTTTAAAATAGGCTGTTAAGCCGGCTGATGCTGAATTGTTGTGATAGAAAAACACTGCTTCATAATTGATAAGTAGTTAAGCATGTTTTTAAGCTAAACTTTTTTTTACTTTGACTGAAAAGCTATATTAACATTTACGTGTTCTGTTTTTTCACAAAATTCCATAGGCTCCTCCATCATCAAGACATATATCACGGATGATTTAATAAAACTAATTTGACGCTATTAGTCAAACTCGAAATGGAGAACTCGAAATGGAGGGAGACGCGTAAACGTGCAACTATATCGTTATTATGAACACACAAATATGCATGCGAATGCAAACAGAGTCATGCCATGCAGCAATTTCGAATATTTTTTCAGGGAAAATAAAAACGAGAGGAGACGTGCCAGCAGGCAAATTTATCGGATCTTTCATTTCATCGGTTCCACCAATGCCATCCCAATTTTCCTCGACAAAGCCAACTGAACTACTGCTAATCATGAAGCCACCACGGAGCTGGGAGCTGGGAGCTGGCCTTCTTTAATTATTATTAGTCATCACATCTTGTGCTAAAAACATCCTACTCCTTGTCAGTGTACTACTTGGAAATTAACTAATTACATATGTAACCAATGTGTCTCTGTTCGGTAGAGTTTCGGCCGGTTCTGGCACCTCCGTCCGTGAATCGCAGAAGCTGTTTTTATTTCTTTCTAGAATAAGTTGAAACTATTACTTTTAGCTTCACCGGTTTTAATTCGTTGCACACTGTAATAAGGAGTCAAAACCATGCTAAATAAGGTTTAACTTAAAATTCAGATGGAGTGCACATAAGTATTACGTGTATTCTCATGCACTCCGCTCCAAAAGAAAAAAGAAAAAAAAAAAGGATCCTCTTCACCTATAACCCTAGCTGTACTTGCCGAGCACCACAAAAATGATTTACGTGGACCCATAGCATAACACGCTCGTGAAAACAAAGGAACCATTGTGAATTCCTCCGCTGTCCAGCACGCTGCGTTCAACCAAGTGCAGGACATTTGTCACCCCAATTGATTACTCCTTACCTTATTTGGTTAGACCAAACGTTAGATGTGATTGCCTAATTGTCGATGATGGCGTATAATCTTATCCTAGTAGCGTGTAAATGACCCGATAAACAGCTCATCTATCACGTGTTTAACGAATAAACGAAACTAGTATTTCACGTGAAAAAATTATACTCACTCAATATCAAAGATAATACAGATTTGGGAAATGCTTGCGTCCAGAGCAAGGGCCTTGTTTAGATTGAGGTTAGGAATCAGTATTCGGCACTGTAGCATTTTCGTTTGTATTTGACAATTATTGTCCAATCATGGTCTAACTAGGCTCAAAAGATTCGTCTCGTAATTTACAATCAAACTGTATAATTAATTATTTTTTTATCTATATTAATACTCCATGTAGAAGTATGTGTCTAAAGATTTAATGTGATAAAAAAAAGTGAAAAAACTTACCATCTAAACAAGGCCTGGGAGGCGAGAAGACAAGATGCACCTCCACCCCCACCCCACTGCCCAACGCCGCAGCGCCATTTTTAATCAGCGAGCCCTCCTCAGCTCCAACCCCCCAGCTGTTTTTAATTCGAAAATTTTCGAACCAAGCCCATCTCTCTCGTCTTCCACCTCCTGCCTTCCCCACCCCGCACAGCGCCCGGCCCGGCCCCAACCAGAGACCAGACAGCTCCGTTTCCCCTCCCCCGTCCTGCCTCCACCTCGACCGCGCACCAAACCCGAAAGCGCAGCCACATTCCCTCCTCCAGCCAGCCCCTCCCCGCTCTCGCGCCCCTCCGCTCCGCGCCACCCCGAGCAGCGGCGGATACGGCGGCGGCGGACGAGGCAGGGTTTATTCCCCGGAAGAGGGAGGGAGGCTCTCACGGGAGTGTGTACGCCCGCCTCGTGCTGGGGACAGGCGGGGCGCGAGATCCGGGCTCGAAGTGCTGGGGGGTCCCGTTGGTGGCGCCGTGGCGTCGGCGTGATCTGAAATGAGATTGGACCCGGCGGCGCGGTATTTGCTGCGGAGGTAGACGGCCATGACGACCAACACCAAGCGCGCCTACAAGCTCCGTATCCTCGTCAATTCCTTTGCGCTATTTCGCTTTTTTTTTTTGAATTTCTTGTCGGGGGTGCTGCATAGTGGGTTTTCTATATGGTTGATCCATCGCTGCTGCCGCGGTTGTTCAACCAGTCGGGGGGAGATTTGGGTCAGCAAGTTTGAGAGGGAGCTCATGACTCTCAATTTTCTGCTTCTTTTGAGATGAGAAATAGGTATTTGGTGGTTGTGAGATTGGGTGGGTCACATTTAGCTGCTGGTGATTGTCTAGTAGTCGTTACTGATTTATTGTTTTATTATTTGAGAAGTGCGATTGCTGGCATTCTGTGTCTGTGAAAAATGTCTGAAGTGGTACATTGACGTAAGTTATTGGGGGAGATTGGGCTGCCAAATTTGCTACATTGGAATGCCTTGACTTGCGTTTGGTGTAGAGGAGTTTGTGGCACACTCTTCCAATGTTAACTGCCTCAAGATTGGGAGGAAGACCTCGCGGGTTCTTGTCACAGGAGGAGAGGATCATAAGGTCAATCTTTGGGCTATTGGGAAGCCCAATTCAATATTGGTAAGACTGATTTGTCTAGTGCTGTTTCTACGTATCGACTGATTGTAAGCTGTGGATCCACAGTTGAGTAGGAAAACAAAACTCTTTAACTCACTTGACAAAACTCTTTGCTGACCTTCAACTGGTTACAATATGGGAACTTCACCTTTTCAACGGCTGACAGCCTATGCAGCACAGTTCTCTTATGCTGGTATTCAATTAATACAAAGATACTTTTATGTTAGTTATCAACCTACCGCACAGCAATGTGTTTTGAGGATGGTTCGTTTAGTTAACAAAGGTGTCACAAGTAGTGTTTTTAGGGATGGAGTACTTTATTTAATCCACTCCTTTAACTTTTTGGTGGCTGTACAGAGTTTATCAGGTCACACAAGTGCTGTGGAGTCTGTTGGTTTTGATTCCACGGAAGTGTTTGTGGCTGCAGGAGCAGCCAGTGGAACAATAAAACTATGGGATTTGGAGGAGGCAAAGAGTATGCAAATACAAATATTTAACTTACTATTAATATGTGGTCAGTATAAATATATGTATGAATCTTTAAGTAATTGTATGTTGTATCTCTTGGCTCATTTCTTATGCAGTTGTCCGCACTCTTACTGGACATAGATCAAACTGTATGTCAGTTGATTTCCATCCGTTTGGGGAATTCTTTGCCTCTGGGTCATTGGACACTAATCTGAAGATATGGGATATAAGAAGAAAGAATTGCATCCATACATACAAAGGTCACACACGAGGGGTGAATGCTATTAGATTCACACCCGATGGGCGCTGGGTTGTGTCTGGTGGCGAAGATAATATAGTAAAGGTAAGAATTTGCTAGTAACTTAGTGCTGTGTGTTTCAATTGCTAGTTCTTCTGCTGGAATTTGATTTTTATTTTGCCTTAATCTTTCTAATGAAAAATCCTTATTTTTTTGGAACTCATTACAATATGTTTTGCCTTGGCAGCTCTGGGATCTGACCGCTGGAAAGTTATTACATGAATTCAAGTGTCATGAGGGTCAGATCCAGTGCATAGATTTCCACCCCCATGAGTTCCTTCTGGCAACAGGTTAGGTTCAGAATTTACAATGCCTATCTGTTTCTTAACTGTTAACTTTTCTTTGTCCCTTTTGGTTGTACTATGTACTTGTTTATGGTTAAATCTCAGACTTCTGTATTGGCATTTGGTTGAAGAAAAGACTCGTCTGTCCATTGAGCTGGTAAATTAATTTAAATATTTAGGTGCTATCTAAAAACACCCCATAATAAATGATTTCCATTGAGCCGGTAAACATGATTTCCTAACTAAAAATAAGATTTGAACCAATGTGTAATGAATGCTCCTTTGACATTTTAAGTGGCAAAGTGTAATGGATCATACTATGGTTGCAATTGTTATCTGCCCCACCACACCCCATAATAACTTTTTGATTATTTAACAAAAAAAATTCCAAGTAGTCATATCTTGGCATAGTTTAGCTTGCTTTAAGTAAATTGCTATACATGTACTGTGTTAATTTTTCGTTGTGAGATATCATGCTTGTTTTCGTTGGTGACATCTGTGAAGAGATGCATTGAAACTGTGTACTATATGTTCTATATAAACTTTCTTTCTGTGTCATCAAATAATAAATTCCATTTTTGTTTTGGTGGAGACGCATATTGTCTCCTGTCAGGCAGTGAAGAGTTTATTCATATGATTATGTGGGAGCTCAGAAGAGTATATTCCTTTTGAAACTAAATCTCTCTTACATAAAACTCGTTGCTTCATTCAGGTTCAGCTGATAAAACTGTCAAGTTCTGGGATTTGGAGACATTTGAGTTGATTGGATCTACAGGACCTGAGGTACATTAGTATTTTGAGCTGCTAATTCATAATTGTTTATTTTCTTTGCATTTGTAATGCTCAGAATTTTAGCATTATTTCCTTAATAAGTAACTTGGGTGGGGATCTTATCTCTATGTTCCATCGCAAAATAATGGAAAATGAACATAAACTTCGATCTCCCTGTTTGATGCTACTTTATACCACAAACAGTCGTATGCTAATGCTTTGCAGCATAATTCAGTTCAATTTGGGGGCACCTATTTAATTCATAATTCAGTTCAATTGGGGGGCACCTATTTAATTCATTTGAATACTTCTTTTGTTTCCATTAAATCAGTATTTAATTCATTTGAATTACTTCTTGTGTTCCATAAAAAAATACTAGACAACAGGTGTACGGTCCATGACATTCAATCCTGATGGAAGATCTCTGTTGTGTGGGTTGCACGAAAGCTTAAAGGTAGGGCTGTTGTTTTCTCAAGTGATCATGTCCAGATAACTTCTTGTACACTATGACTTCTAGAGATAAACTTTTCTTAAATTAAGCAGGTTTTCTCTTGGGAACCAATAAGATGCCATGATACTGTTGATGTGGGATGGTCTAGACTTGCTGATTTGAATGTCCACGAGGGAAAACTTCTTGGTTGTTCTTTCAATCAAAGTTGTGTTGGAATATGGGTTGTTGATCTGACGGTATGTTGGCTTCAGCTACATTTGTAACACTGATCTGTTACAGTCAATTGGAGTCTTCCTTTTTTTGTTTTTTCTTGAATCTACTAACAAAGTAATCAATTGGCAGCGTCTTGATCCATATGCAATGGGTACTTCAACAAAACTAAATGGTCATTCTGAATTGAAGACTGTGTCTAGCGGCACTATGCCTTTACAAAATGATAGTGGTTCAAGGGCTAACATAGGGCGGCCATCAGTCTTGCAAAATTCAGAGAATAACTTGAAAACTTCTTCAGGAAGATTGTCGGCTTCCCAGAACTCTGATTCTGCACCCAAAGAGACTAAATCAGCACCCTGTATGTTTCTGCTCATCTCTATCTACTCATTTCTACATTTAATGGTTAAAGCATTTCATATGCCTTATCTCTCTTCTATCTGTTCTTAATATACTGAAGCAAGCGGGTTGGTCCCAAGCACACCACAAAGGGCTGGAGTTAGCTCCAATAATAGATCTGTTGGAAATTCAGCTTTTCAATCTGGTGGCACCACCTTGAAGAGAAGTTCGTTGCGGAGTAACAGTGCCTCTAATGTTCACAATTTCAGTAAAGCTGATGTAGTGCCTGTCATTGTTCCCAGAACTAGCTCAGGAGGGGAGTTGGCTACTGATTCTAGAAGCGATGCTGCTGATGTGCCACCTGTTCTTCCTAAGGTAACCCAAAGGGTTGATCCTGCTACCGATTCTAGAAAAGAAAGCAATGATGTGGAACCTGTTATTCCTAGAGCAAGCTCAAGAATGGAAACAGCCTCTGATTCAGCACCCATTTCTACTTCCAAGTCAGGCAGAAGGTTGGAGTCTGCCCCTGATTCAAAAAAAGAAAGTGCTGATACAGCACCTGTTGTTGTTTCCAATCCCAGGGCAAATGTAAGAATGGAGATGGCCTCTGATTCTGCTCCCGCTCTTTCAAAGTCAAACAGAAAGCTAGATTCTGGTACTGATTCAAAGAAAGAAAGTGCGGATGCAGTACCTGTCATTGTACCCAGAACAAATTCTAGAATGAAAATGATTTCTGATTCTAGGAGAGAACCTTCTGCTGGAAGAGTATCACCATTCAGAATCCAGTCAAGATATGCTGAGCTACGGAAGCTAACCCATGCCAAAACTGATTCAAACAAAGTTGATAGCGGAAGTAAAATTACTGAAACAGATGACTTCAATTGCCAAATATTTCTTCCCTGTAGAAATGGTGTTTTTCAAACAATAAGTTCTGAAGAATCTCGTGAAGATGTAAAGTGTGGTCCAGTTGACAGGATGGGATTTTCGAATTCATCAGAACCAAATGCAAGTGTCCGCAGTGAGAATTGTATGATCTGTACTCATTTATATGTTTTATGTGCTGCTACCACTTAGATTCACATGTTTCACAATTGTTAGTGGTGCTTAATTTCCTTCATAACTTGTTTAATGGACTAACAAGTCGAACTACTACTATTGCTTGCTATTTATGTTGTGTTCATAATGCGCTATGCATGTTTGCATTGCATGTCTTTGTCCTACATGTATGTAATGATTTGATTGTGCCTTCATCTGCAAATATTTGTAATGCTATTAGTTATATCTTTATCTAAAAATATACATATCACAGAAGGTACTCATCATAGTAAGTTCTACATGCTTTGGAATTGTGGATTTGAATCCAAGAGAGTATCTAGTCACATTTCCATTTTCTTTCATTGAATCAAGCATTAATGAGCAAACAATTTACTTACTAAAGAAAAGAGTTAACAGATTTATTTGTTTAAGGTGCTCAATAATTTGTAGGTATCTTGTAGTTGTCATGAATTTGATTTATTAATATGCTGTTTACTCAGCATTATCTGGACGAAGCATGGTTTCTCAAAGCTTACATTCTGAATCGCGCGAGAAACACCAGACATGTCTGTTGTTTTGTTGAGTTATTAGCTACCTTTTGTTTTGGCAAAATTTACATTTTGGGTAATCACTCCATTTGGTTCTGTTTTACAGATGTTTCTAGAATACGCAAACCAAGAGATAACTGCTATATTGAAGTTTCAAGAGAAGGTATGGTTTATGCTACTATGTGTATCTTTTTACGGAAGATGCTACTATGTTTTGATTCCAGTAATCTGTTCATGTATCTGAATAAATTATCATGTAGGGCGAGCAAGGTCAAATGTCTCTAATTGGGAAGGGAGGGATCAGTCCCCAAGTCACGAAGAACCGACAACAAGCAGTTCTTCGCTGGCTCCTACAGGCCGTCCATATTCATCTGTATGTCTAAGACAAGCTATAAACCTTTTATATACGTTCTGTTACTTCATCCTTTTCTTTTAATTTCTGAATGTTGTAAAAATGTGGGGTAGTTAAGTTTGAAGATACTGTGCTTGCTTTATTATCTGATTTCATTTATCTTGGTGGCTGTTGCTGTCCCATCGATTCATGTGCATGCATCATAGGCCTAAGATAAAGTATGACAAAACCATTCCTTCAATCACTCTTGCCCCAGGCTCAGCCTAGACCTATCGCTAGTTCCCATTTGAAACACGGTTGAATTCCAACAATTCCTGTGAAATTATCATGGCAATCATGCTTGACTAGCTTGTGCTTACTATACTGAAGACTTGCAGCCCTTATATGACACAACAGTTTATACATGGAATTGCATGTTTGGCCATCTATTATTTTTACACTGAGATATATATGAAACCTTTCCTCTTCTGCAGAGAGGAAGCAATCAAAAAGCTTCTGAAACTCCAATCATAGCTAGCGATGAAGATGTTCTATCTCTTATCATGGAGCAACATGATCTATTTCTAAGCTCAACAAAGTCTCGGCTGACAAAATTGCAGGTCAGTGCAGTGCTTGACAATTTGGCTGTATTAGTCGTGTAATGCTGCTCAAGAAAAAGAAATTTTATAATTTTAGTTTGCTCCTACCAATTAATCAGATGGTATAAACACTCCAGGTTAATAAAAGAAAAGAGTATATATATGTACCTTATGTTGTGGTTTCTAAACTTATAATTCGGATAGAGGATAGGCTTTTAAACTGTTTTACTCCAGTTATAATGGACTTTGTAAATCACTGTTTGCTCAGTGGAGTAAAGCAGTTTGGATAGAAGATCGGTTTTTAAACTACAATTTCTTAAAGGATACCCCCTTTTTGTTGGCATGCAGATTATTCATCAAATGTGGGAAAGAAATGACGTCAGGGGTGTGCTCTCTGCAATGGAAAGGATGGGTGATCATGCTGTCAGTACTTCACAGCTCTTTCTTTGTTTGCAATAATCAGCATGTTAATGATTGTGTGATTTCTGGAAATTTCAGGTCTGTGCTGATATGGCTATTGTTCTGATGGAGAGAAGTGAAATAATCACACTAGATTTATGTACCTCTATCCTGCCTGTTGTGACTGATCTTCTGGAGAGTAAAATTGACAGGTACTTGCTGCAACGTTTTTGAGTGATTATGATGGTTTTTTGGGGCCATTTCCAACAATCATTATTGGAAAGAAGTTTTGATTGATTCATGTACGGTTTGTGTTGAATGTATGCAGACACTTATGCGTTGCATTGGAATTATTGGTGAAGCTTGTAAGGACTTTTGGTCCAATGATACATTCAACAGTATCATCAGGTCCTTGTGTTGGCGTAGACCTTGAGGCAGAGCAAAGGTATTGTTTCAGATAGCTGCTTGTATGAAGGGCCATTACTAGGCTACTTGATGCGATTTATTTATTGTAGGAGGGAGCGCTGCAACTTATGCTTCATTGAATTGGAGAAGGCAAAAAATAAGCTTCCGTCTCTAACAAGGTATTTGGCAATCTTGATATTATACCTTAGAGAAATTTTTACCTTTGACCCGTATTAGCAGT
The DNA here is from genome assembly GCF_019320115.1 of Miscanthus floridulus. NCBI lineage: Eukaryota > Viridiplantae > Streptophyta > Magnoliopsida > Poales > Poaceae > Miscanthus > Miscanthus floridulus. The sequence goes on along the minus strand of NC_089590.1, from coordinate 97,389,472 downwards.
CTACTTAACATGCTAAATCCTACATGGTTTAGTTGAGTGAATTATTCATTGGCACTTTGAGGCCATACTTATCTGAATTTATTGTGTGGCTTTGGTTTCAGTTCTTTATAAATTTTTGCAATACTCATATCTCGGTCTTTCTGTTTAACCTCAACAGAAGAAAAGGGGCGGTTGCAAATGCTGCACAAGAGCTTGCTCTTGTCTTCCAGGAAATCATGAGTTGACTGACGACATACTAGATATACACAATTAGATGGGACATGCTTCCCCCAGATGGCACCGAGATTGTTTATCAGCTGCCATGGAGCGCTAGCTATTCAGTCTTAGCGCCGCCATCAAGCTCCAAGGCCACAACAGCGACAAAGGCGTTTTGTTGCTGCTGGTCGCCCCTTTTGTACACATGCTAACACATAATCCATGTCATTTGTGAAGAGAAGCTGCCATGGACAATGACTTCAGCCACGATATTATGTCGATGTCGTTTCAGCGGCTGCTGGAGACGTTATTAGGTCCCAATCGAGTGCTGATCAGCGGATGGGGCTCGGGAGGGCTTCTCTGCCACTTAGTTCTTTGCTGTCTGTGACATCTTAATCATATACCGTTAGCATGTGCATGTGCAACAGTTAATGGGCTGATTGGTTGCCCGAACTAGGCCATCCTTCACCCTTTGCCTGATTCAATTCATTCCTCTGTCGTGTTTGGTTCCCGCTTCGCACGCTTTGCCTGCTTCGTTTCATTTCGCTGCCCTCCACCATCCCACACGGCTCCGTTTTCTCAATTTTTACTTCCCTCGCGATGCAGAACGACATGATGCATCTATGGTATAAGGGTTTATGTGTCACACACTCAACTTTTATCCATGCATGCAATCAAAAAAGATCACATCTCGTACTGGATCAACAAAGACAACCAAACACGACTGGGTGCACGATTTGAGCATGCATCTCACAATACCGGACTGTCTCTTTATCCCGGCTTCCCATCACCAAAGCAACCAATCATGCCCTAAGTGGTTGCATTTGTTAGTTTATGGTTGGGTTGTGTTGTGTGGTCGATTTAGTGATCATTGACGAGTGAAGTGAGCCATGTACATCATTTTTGAAGATTTGACATCTTTTTTTTTTCCCTCAATGATTCCTGTGGTGTTGCCTTGACAGCTTTCGGTGAGCTTCTGTTTCCCTTTATTATCTAGCAAATATCTGTGTGTTTGTACTGTTATTGGACAGGCATGCTAAATAGTGCGAGCACGATCTATTCATCGCTGGATCAAATGACAACAACACGCTTACACAGAAATCTAGAACAAATGTCTCGCTGGATCAAATGACTTGTCACAACAACACGCTTACACAGAAATCTGGAACAAATATCGAAGAAGTACCCTTCCTTATTCCCTTCGTCTACGCAGCACACAAGAACTATACCAAAGAACTGAAACACTCGATCGATCGAGGTCTCGCCGCCGTCTCTGGCTCCGGCTGCTCGGCCACGGCTCCTAGCAGGTGGGGACACAGGACTTGGTGCACTTGGCGGCGCACTTGCTGTGCGCCGAGAGCGTGCAGCCCTTGCCGCAGAGCATCTTCTTCTTGTGGCACTCCTCCTTGGTGAGGCAGCTCTTGCCCTGCTTCTCTCCCTCGTTGCTGCCCCCCTCCTCCTTGCCGTGCTCGCCGCTGCTGCCACCCGACGAGCTCTGGTCGTCGCCCTGCGTGGCCATGCCGCCGCTCGGCCTCGCCTCCAACGGCTGCGCCGGCGAGACCTTGTTGGCCGCCCAGGTGGACGACGAGGCCGCCACCCTCGCGCCCTCCGCGACCAGCAGGCCCGTGGCCGTGGCCTCCTCGAGGTGCTCCTCGTGCAGCAATGCCGGCAAGGTGGCGCTGGCTGTCGCGGCGATCGCGAGAAGCACTGACACGGCGAGGCAGCAAGAGCGAGACATCGCTGCAGCTAGCTAGCTCGATGGATTGTGTTTCTGCGTTTTCCCTGCTTTGAGCTGTGACATTCGCTTCCAGTTCCTGCGTGTTTTATAGTGCTATAGTACGTGCGTGAGCAGAGCAGCAAGCAGCCAGGGCGTGCCTCAACTACTGGTTGGGTGAGAGGTACCAATTACGTGCTCGTAACCGAGTGAGCTACATGGAACATTTTTTTTCTCGCACCATTTTCATCCAAGACACCCGAATGGGGTATATCAGATGAAATTGAAATCACAAATATGAGCTGTTTTACAATACTGCTAGAAATTTAGGCATTTTTATATTTAATTTAATCCAGAAAATAGTAATAAATTCGTGACAAGATATACGTGCACATGTAAACTACAGTAAGTCGCTACAGTGACAACCATGACGAACACACTCATCGTAAGCAGCACAAGTTTATAACTAAACATAGAAAGAGTAAGACCCGCGGAGGGACCAGAGCCGAAGGCTCCAGTGGCTCATACGTACTAGTCAAAATAGTACGATGTTCGAAGTTGCGATCCACAGTCGATGCAGGAAGGTGTTCATAATACAGTCCTGCGAACGTCCACCAAAAAGAAGATGCAAATTGACACCAAGCAGTTGGATCATGTGCTCTCTAAAAACCTGACCCGAGCAGGTGTTGCAGATACGAGGGTGGTTTCGGAGGCCTGCTCTTTCAATTCTCCATGTAGAATATCGAAATGGGGAAGCTTGGGAGCAACTCAACAGAAAGAAGAGAGTGCACTGTTTTGTGTCTCGTACGCGAGGCTGAAGGTGAGTACACCTTTGTTCTAGACGTGGGGGTGGAAGACGAAGAGTAGAGAACGAACCTGGACGTCATGAAGCACTCATCAATTATGATTTTTTATTTTTAATCATTTTAATCAATATTTTAATAATAACCACTCTTAGAAACAAAATATAGATCTGACCCTTTTCATCGCGTCAGTGCGGCCGGTGCGACAATAGCGCTCTGTCGCGCCACATGCATTGGCGCGATGGTGCCACGGTGGTGTGGATCGAAGGCCGTTCCTACCTGGCCCACGACGGGGGCCTATCCTATCGACGTGGGCACGACAAAACTGTCATGCCACCTCGTCTGGCGCGACAGATCCTTATAGAGTTCGTGGGCTCAACCCATTTTCCTTCCTTTCTCTCAGCTTGATCGCACCCATCACACAGGCACCGTTGCCACGCGGGCGATTGGGGCAGGACGTCACACACGAGCCTTGATACCACACTTGCACTTACAACCTGGCATCCTCTTGCAAGGCCACTCCTTAATACCTGCTTGAAACTCCACAACTTTATACTCTGACGGCCAGTGCGACTTGGGGCCATAAATGTACTCCTCAAAATCAAAAGATGGCCAGCCTCCCTACGTACCAAATGTTCAATAATGTTTTATGTGCTAAAAACACATGACCTTCTAAATGTTCTCATTGCATGAGAACTTACACTAGATGGCAATCCACACCGGAAGAAGGGAGTAAAGGCACCACCTTGGCTAGGCTTAGTCAGCATCAGTTCCGTTCCACAGTGGCAAAGAGGAGAGGATTCACTATACATTTCAATCTGGCATCAAGCTTCTCATCCTCTATCATTTTCGGAGGGTTTGGTGGTGGCAAAACCCAACGAACAAACTCATCATATGCCCAGCTCTTCCAGGGGTCAAACAGAAACAACATAATCCTTTGATCAACCATTTCATGGGTCTACAACGCGATCAAGTCCCAAAGGACACTTCAGTTGGCACGTGTAGTAAGCATGGCCGGCTGACTACGGATGCCTTGATTGCTTCATAAAGGCCAGTAGGCCACAATCACATAATGGTGTACGTAATGCTAGTAGGAAAGGGCCAAATGCACCATGATCTTTCGGATAATTCAAACATAGCTTATGGCACCGAAATGACATTGAACCTGCCAACAAAGTTGTCAGCAGAGAGTACTACAAACCAATTGAAAAATTTACATGAACCCTAAAGAAGAGTACAATACATGTATGATTCAGGAATTAATCATTCAAATCGTGGGGAACGCCGTACACACCACAAGAACTATGCATCTGATCCCATTAGTTGGCACCGTTGCCCCAACAAACTTCAATTAAAAAAATCAAACCCTTTCTTGCTTAGAACAGTCCAAACCCTAGGAAACTAAAAACTTCAAATCAGTGGCAGATAAGTGAGTCATACCTCTAGCACACATGTAGTCACAATATCCTAGGCACCGTTGGCCAAACACACATTCATTAAACCAAACAAAAATAAGTCTTGCTCATAGCAGTTTAAATCTTGGGCCACGTAGGAAGAAGACTTCGGTTCGTGCTACCGTGGCGGCCTCCATCGCGCCAGTGCATGTGGCACGACAGAGCAATACAGTCGCACCACCAGCACTGGCACGACCAAAAGGGTTAGATTTACACTTTGTTTTTGGGAGCTGTTATTATTAAAATATTGATTAAAAATGATTAAAAAAATCCCCCACCGCCGGCATCACCCATTCGATTGTCTCCCACTGCCTCGCTCGCTGCCCCTCAACCAGCCTCCGCCGCTGGGCTGGCCGCCTCTTCTAGTATGACCATCTATTAGATCATGTTGTACCGACCATAACCGAATAGCTGAGGGGCTATTGTTGAGAGATCCCATGAGGAATATGGATCAATAAGTCTCCCCTAGAAGAGGCCCAACTAGTAGTTAGAGTAGTGTCATGTGAAATCCAACCCCATTAAGGGGCCACTTATAAATAGCTATTGTCTATATAAGGGTGTTCTCACTTATCTTGTTCAAAACCCTAGTGTGTTCTCTCTCTACCACCGAGCTCTCTCCTCCCTCTCTCTTGTTCAGAACCGCAGAGCTCTCTCCTCCCTCTCTCCTGTTCGGAACCACCTATTCCAACATAAACATATTCTCCTAGACATTCTACGTGTATTTGAGTAGTATTTTTAATAATTTTTTGTAGTTAAATATTTCCATGCATAATTCGTCTAATTTTTTTTTCATGTTTTCTATAAAACTGATAAATGAATAGCTTCCACCAAATAGAAGGTTGTGAAGGTTATAAGATCAACCTATACTTAACTTTATAACTTTTATAAAAACAAAGTTGTGAAATTGGGACATGAGAGAAAACAAACTAAGGCCATTTCAGTCTTCAAAAATCGCTTCATTGTAAGTGTCCCTTGTCCGATTAGAAGTGGTTTGCCTTGAATGTGCAATTGGGACATGAGAGAAAACAAACTAAGGCCATTTCAGTCTTACAATTGTTTGTGTCCTGTTAGACACTTGACACCAGGGTGCTGGCAGTGTCTTTTAAGTTTTAAGATTAAGAACAACAAGCCACGAATGGTTAGCTAGGACATATATTTCATTTTGTTTTTTCTATTCGGTTGCCAGACATACTTATAGAATACTTTACCACTTCATATTGTGTCCTATGTCCTCCCTCCCATTGTGGATTTCAGCATACTATTCTGCTTGATATTGGTTTGACAATAATTTGAAAGTTTGACTGCATTGGTTTTTCAAAAAAGATTTTTTTCCTTTTCGTACCATGGTAGAACAATGAGTAAAAATAGGAAGAAAGTACCACTGAACTAGTACTACTTTTTTAGGTACACCTGTATAGTACTTAGTACACTTTAGCTATCTGCCTTTCGTTCGAAGTATATTTTTGCACAAAGAGAATTTAAGAAGTTTTTCTTTTTTGCTAAATGGTAATGATATTTATTTTTCTTCGGGTACTACAGAGCTGCAAAACAGGTGAAAACAATCTATTGTGGTCAAATGGTGCCAAATCCTTGTAAGGAGTTTCTAGATTGGTCACCTAACAGTCTTTATGATAATTTGCTGATAATGTGTTGTATGTCAGAAATAGGGCTTGAATTGTCGAGCTTTTTCAGTTTTTCTTGCTTTCTAGTAAAAACTCTTGGCCCGTTGGCTATGTTAGTATTTCGTAGCTCATAACTCATGGTTTCTGGCTTAATGCACCAGACATGTGTATGTCCATCTGCTAGTTTAGATCTTAATACTGAGATAATACATTTTTCTCTTTCATGCCACCACGGCAGTACTTGCATATATGTTACATGTACTCAATCTGTTCTAAATTATAAGATGTTTTGGCTTTTCTAGATTGATGACTTTTGCTACACACTTAGATATACACCATGTCTAGATGTATAATGAAAGCAATATATCTAGAAAAGTCAAAATGTCTTATAATTTAGAACGGATGGAGTATTATAAGTGTTGTAGGCAACTACACCGCAGTACGTGAAATAACGTGTTGGGGACCAATACTAGGGCACCCGAAGAGGAGGAGCTAATAACCATCAAGGTTGATTCATTCGAGCAGTCAAGAGCGCGACTACAGCTCCAACCGACACCTAGGTGCACAAGCTCCACCTCGCCCGGCCTCTGGGGGCGGGCTCCGCCTCGCCCGACCTCTGAGGGCTGACTCCGCCTCGCCCGACCTTTGAGGGCTAGCTTTGCCTCGCCCGACACTAAGGCCGCGGGCTCTGCCTCGCTCGACCTTTGAGGGCTGACTCCGCCTCGCTCGGCCTCTGAGGGCGGGCTATGCCTCGCCCAACCTCTGGGGACAGGCTCCGCCTCGCCCGACACTGGGGCCGCGGGCTCCGCCTCGCCCGACCTCTAGGGTCGGGCTCCGCCTCACCCGACCCTTGGGTTTGCGCTCTGCCTCGCCCGACCTCTGAGGGCGGGCTCTGCCTCGCCCAACCTCTGGGGCAGTCTCCACCTTGCCCGACACTTATGGGCGGGCTCCACCTCGCTCGACCTTTGAGGGCGGGTTCCGCCTCGCCCAACATCGAAGCTACGGGCTCTATCTCGCCTGACCCTTGGGGCCACGGGCTCCACCTCACCTGACCTCTGAGGACTGGCTCCGCCTCGCTCGGCCTCTGAGGGCGGGCTACACCTCGCCCGACCTCTAGGAATGGGCTCTGCCTCGCCCGACATCGAGACCATGGGCTCCGCCTCCCCCGACACCAAGGCCACGGGCTTCGCCTCGCCCGACCTGTGGGGGTGGGCTTTGCCTCGCCTGAACCTTGGGTTTGCGCTCCACCTCACCCGACCTCTGAGGGTGGGCTCCGCCTCACCCGACCTCTGAGGGCGGGCTCTGCCTCGCCCGACACCGAGGTCGTGGGCTTCGCCTTGCCCGACCTCTGAGGGATGGCTCCATTCACCCGACCTCCGAGGCCACAGGCTCCACCTCACCCGACCTCTAGGGATGGGCTCTGCCTCACTCGACCTCTGAGGGCTGGCTCTGCCTCGCTCAGCCTCTGGGGTAGGCTCCGTCTCACTCGACCTCTGAGGGCTGGCTTAGCCTCGATCGACCCTTGGTTTTGTGCTTCGCCTCGCTCGGCCTTTGGGGGGGACTCCGCCTCGACCAACCCCAAGGCCGGGGGATCCGTTTCGCCCGATGGAGACCCATACCGCGGCAACCACTCTAGGTCCAAGCGAATGGGCCTGGGCCAAAGCTCTGACACCAAGGAGGTGATTGGGATGCCCCGATATAACCCGTGGCCATGACGGGCCATACCTGGGGACTCACATTAGGAACAGCATCGGGCGTACTAGTGCTGTTCTGCCTAACCCTCATACGAGCACTGACAGGCGTATTAGTCCACTATGACGTCTGCTAGGATAGAGTGGAGCGCCACGACCGAAAGACGACGCCTGCACATGGCACCAGTGACGGACAGGGCCGCGATGTGGAGCTATCCCTGTTGATGTCTATAGGGTCGGTGGGACCCGCATGAAGGAAAAGAAGTACCCGACGATCCTAGAGGGCTTCTTCTCCTTCTCATTCTTCTCTTTTCCCTCCACTGTAACCCCTGCTTTCCCTTGGCCTATAAAAGGGAAAGCAGGGCATCCTATAAGGGGTATCGCAACACATCGCATCTATTCGGACTAGAACCCATTAAACCCTAAGCCGATCAGAACACACAAGCACACAGCTGAGAAGTGACCGAGCTCTCGGCACCCGTTCGCTCCTCTCATCAGAGACTTGGGACTTGTCCCTCTCTTGACCATTTATAACCCCTACTATGAACTTTTAGTACTAGTAACATGAGCGGAAGCAACGAACTAGATATAGGGACATTCTGCCTGAACCAGTATAAACCTTGTGTACACTTAGCACACCATCCGAGCCAGACGCACAATATTAGAAATTTATTAGTCGGTGGCAACTCAAAACACCGACAGTTGGCGCGCCAGGTAGGGGCCTTTTGCGTGTCTCAACATCCACACAAGGCCTCGGATGGCAAGTCGCAACGACAGCTAGGTCCCGGGCGTGCACATGCACTTTGGGGACCTAGACTTCATCATCGCGATGGAAGGAGAGTTGGCGCAGGCTCTCGCCGCCATCCAACCTCTCCACTTGTTCAGCCTCGACACGATCGCCGTGGCACTTGAGGAGCTACAGCTGCATGCACTGGAGGCCTGCGCCCTCAGGAGCGGCTAGCTCCATGGCTTCGACTACGGAAGGTTAGAGCGCCAGCTCGGCGCCTTCCTAGGACCCCGACCGTCCTGGGAGGACCTGTGCCACCTCACCTTCTCATTCGCCAACGTCATGGCATAGCTTGCTGGAGGAGAGCCCCTCTCTCCAGAATACCTCATTCGGAGCATCTCAATGGTGCTCCCGTTCGATCTCCGCAATGTCGCAGAGACCGTTGACCACCCTGTGGCGCAACACGCGCCTCCACCCCCGCGAACGATAAGTTTGTGGGGATGACTGAATATGTCGCGGAGTCTTTCCACGACCTCCTCGTGGAAGAAACGGAGTCACACTCCACCTCTAACTCTAGCAGGGGGGTCATCACCTCTCTCGTGAATGTTTTATAGCAGGTACCCCTGAGGGACATGTCAAAAGCATCCACGAGGAGGAGGATACTCCGATGAATGAACTCGATGATGAGGGCGAGGGGGATATAGGGGCTTCACCCTGCTTGTGGATTGAGCAGTTGAAGGCCCAACACCAAGAGCTCGAGAAAGCACGACTCCAGCTCGAGCAGAAACGTGCGGAGCTTGATCGAGAGATTGAGCGCCATGGACACGGTAGGTGCGCGCGCCATGGCCCACGACGTGAACCAGAGGATCATCGTAGATGATGAAGCCCTCCCACACTTTGCCTGGGCAAGCCAGAACATCACTGCTGCGGTGGCCTTACTCCATGGGCTTTCAGGGCCCACGACGCCCGAGGATCATCGGGCCCATCACGAGATTCGCACACAACTCAAGCGTACAGCGGCATAGCAAGCTGAAAGCTCGTTGTCTCGATGACGCGAGCTTGATGCTAGCCAGTGCACGCCCTCGGAGTGACCCAACAAGGACGCATCAGTCCACCAGGCATGACTTCATTATCCGCAACCTTCCATTGTTCTTGGCCGATTCAGCACGACATGGTTGGAACACCTTTCGCCCAACAGGATTCAAAGTTGGGCGGACCTAAAAGAGATCTTTGTGGGGAACTTCTAGGGCACGTACAAGCATCCTGGCAACCCATGGGATCTCAAAAACTGTCGATAGAAGGTTAGAGAAACCCTTCGTGGGTACATCCAGCGCTTCTCTCAGCAGTGCAATGAGCTGCCTAACGTCGCCGACGCTGATGTTATAGGAGCTTTCCTGTCTAGCACCACCTACGAGTCCTTGGTTCATAAGCTAGGATGTAAGGGCCTATGAACCACCAAGGAGCTCCTCGACATCGCCACCAGCCAAGCCTTGGGCGAGGAGGCGGCCGGAGAGATCTTTGACCACCTCAAAGGCAAGGCAAAGCAAGACGAGGATGCCAGCGAAGGTGCCTCCAACCGTCCCATTAAGAAGAAGAACAAGCAGTGGTGCGAGGGCTCACTCGTGGCCACCGCCGATCGCAAGGGGGCCAGAAGCCCATGGAGGGTACCCCAGACCACTTTGAGAAGCTGCTCGAAGGGCCATACCTGAACCATTCCTTCCTCGTCAAGCATCTATACAAGGATTGTGGCCTCATGAAACAGTTCTTGTCTAGAGGCTTCAACAAGGGAGGGCATAGAAAGGACCTTGAGCCAACCATGGATGACGCCGAGGGGATGGATGGTGGCTTTTCGATGCTGGATGGCTGCCTCATGACTCTAAGCACCGCTAGAAGCTCGCGCGCCGTGAGGTCTATATGGCCAAGCCAGCCACGCCTACCTTCCTCCGATGGTCAGAGTCTGCCATAACCTTTAATCAGACCAACCACCCTAAGAGTGTCCCACAACCGGGGAGATGTCCGCTCGTGGTCAACCCGATCATCAGCACAAAGTGGCTCACCAAGGTACTGATGGATGGAGGTAGCGGCCTCAACATCATGTACGCCAAAATGCTTGACGCCATGGGCATCGATCGATAGTGTGTCCGACCGACCAGAGTGCCTTTCCACGGCATCGTGCCTGGAAAGCAGGCCATGCCACTTCAGTAGATTGATCTGCCCATCCATCACCTTTGGGTATCCATCCAATTATAGGACGGAGACCCTCACCTTCGAGGTGGTCGGGTTCCATGGAACCTACCATGCCATCCTGAGATGTCCATGCTACGTAAAGTTCATGGCCGTCCCAACTACACCTATCTAAAGCTAAAGATACTAGGACCATGCAGGGTCATCACCATCGGCACCTCCTTGTAGCGTTCCTACGAATGCGAGGTCAAGTGCTGCGATCATGCCACGGCAATCATCGCCTCCAAGGAGCTTGCGGCCATCGAGAAGGAGGTCACCGAGGAAGCACCTGACCCCAAGCAGTCGGTAGGGTCTTTCAAGCCAGTGGAGGGCACCAATGAGGTACTCATAGACCCTAGTGGCTCCAAAGGTAAAGCGGTGCGCATTAGCACCACGCTTTCCTCCAAATAGGAAAGCGCGCTCGTCGGCTTCCTCCGCGCCAATAGAGACATCTTTGCGTGGGAACCCTCGGACATGCCGAGCATTCCGAGAGAAGTCGCCGAGCATGCCTTAAAGATCTAGCTAGGATCCAAGCCGGTGAAACAATGCCTGCTTCGCTTCGATGAGGAGAAATGCAGGGCCATTAGTGAGGAGATCGCGAAGCTGTTGGTGGCAGGGTTCATTAGGGAAGTATACCACCCAAAGTGGTTAGCCAATCCTGTCTTTGTACGAAAGAAGAGCGGGAAATGAAGAATGTGTGTTGACTACATGAGTCTCAACAAAGCGTATCCAAAGGATCCATTTCCTTTGCCACGCATAGACCAAGTAGTTGACTCTACTCAGGGTACGAAACCCTTATCAAATTGTGATGAAAGAGTCTGACCAGCTTGCGACATCTTTCATCACCCTATTCAGATCGTTCTACTACATCACAATGCCGTTCGATCTGAAGAACGCTGGGGCTATGTACCAACATTGTATGCTCAAGTGTTTCAGTGACCTCATCGGTTGAACCATTGAGGCCTACGTGGACGACATCGTGGTCAAGTCCAAATGGGCTAACCAGCTCATAGCCGACCTTGAGCAGACCTTCTCAAAACTCTGAGCAAACAGCATTAAGCTCAACCCCGAGAAGTGCATTTTTGGGGTCCCGAGGGGTATGCTGCTTGGTTTCATCGTCTCCGAGCGTGGCATTGAAGCCAACCTGGAGAAGATCTCAGCCATCACAAGGATGGGCCTGATTCAGAACATGAAGGGGGTACAATGAGTTATAGGGTGCCTCACCACGCTCAGCTGCTTCATCTCGCACCTCAGTGAATGAGGTCTCCCCCTTTATTGGCTTCTGAAGAAGGCCGACCATTTTGAATAGACGACCGAGTCCTAGGAGGCGCTTGACAAGGTCAAATAGCTCCTGACAAAGCCCCCGATCCTAGTTCCTCTGACCAATGGAGAACCACTTCTGCTCTACATTGCGGCCACCACACAAGTGGTCAGCGCCGCCCTGGTGGTGGAGCGAGAAGAAGAGGGACACGCCCTCAAAGTACATCGCCCCATGTACTTCATTAGCGAGGTCCTGTCCGATTCCAGGACCCGCTACCCCTAAATTCAGAAGCTCCTATACACCATCCTCATCACCAAGAGGAAGCTACGCCACTACTTTGAGTCACATCTAGTGACGGTCGTGACGTCCTACCCCCTCGATGAGGTCGTCCAAAACCAGGATGCCACTGGAAGAATCATGAAGTGGGCACTTGAGCTGATGGGACAGGGCATCTCGTATGCCTCCCAGACAACCATCAAGTCCCAAATGCTGGCTGATTTCATTGCAGAGTGGACCGAGGTCCAAATGCCACCAGCAGTCGTTGACCAGGAGTACTGGACGATGTACTTCAACGGATCGCTGATGAAGAAAGGCATCGGCGTAGGGCTGGTCTTCATTTTGCCCCTTGGGGTACGCATGAGGTACATGGTTCACATCTATTTCCCTCCTCCAACAATGTGGCCGAATATGAGACGCTCATCAACGAACTGTGCATCACCATCGTGTTGGGTATCTGACACGTCGACGTCTAGGGCGACTCCCAGCTGGTCATCGACCAAGTAATGAAGGAGTCAAGCTACCACGACGCCAAGATGGTTGTATACTACTGAGAAGTCTACCAGCTGGAGGACAAGTTCGATGGCCTTGAGCTCAATCATATCCCGAGGCGTCTTAACGAGGCAGCCGATGTGCTGGTGAAGGCAGCGTCCGGCTGAGAGCCGGTGCCAACAGGCGTCTTTGTCTGCGATCAGCACAAAACCTATCTCTGCTACGAGGAGCCAAAACAAGCTAGTGATGGGCCACCTGCCCTAGGCTCAGGGGCTAACCAGCTGTCAGCTGCTTCCAACCCCGAGGTCATGGAGCTTGACGAGGATCCAGCGATAGAGCCTGACCCTCTGGACAACTAGAGGATGCCTTACCTCAACTACCTTCTCCGCGAGGCACTGTTGATGGACAAGATGGAGGCTCGGCGGCTCACGCATCACGCTAAGTCTTTTGTCCTTGTTGAGGGCGAACTCTACAAGCGAAGCCACACTGAGATCCTACAGCGCTGCATCCCCATCGAACAAGGGAAGTGGTTGTTGAGCGATATCCATGGTGGGTTCTACGGTCACCATGCCACGCCTAGAACCCTAGTCGAAAACACATTGCATCAAGGCTTGTACTACCGACCGCAATAGCCGACGCCGAATAGATTGTGCACACCTGTGAGGGGTGTCAGTACTATGCTAAGCAAACCCACCTACTAGCCCAAGCACTCCAAACGATCCCCATCACGTGGCCGTTCATGGTCTAGGGGCTTGATCTGGTCGGACCTCTCAAAAGAGCCCCCGGGGGCTATACCCACTTGCTTGTCACCATTGACAAATTTACAAAGTGGATAGAGGCCCGACCGATCTCCACGATCAAGTCCGAGCAAGCCATGCTATTATTGCTTGATATCGTCCATCGCTTTGGAGTACCAAACTCCATTATCATGGACAATGGCATGTAGTTCACCGAGAAGAAGTTCCTCCAATTCTGTGATGAATATCACATCCGTGTCGATTGGGCCGCCTTAGCGCACCCCTGCATGAATAGGCAGGTCGAGCACGCAAACAACATGGTCCTACAGATCCTCAAGCCTAGGATCTTCAACTGTTTGAACAAGTTTGGTGGATGATGGGTCGCAGAACTTCCCACGGTGCTCTAGAGCCTGAGGACGACACCTAGCCGGGCCACCGGCTACACACCATTCTTCATGGTCTACAGTTTCGAGGCTATAATCCCGACCAACCTTGACTATGGAGCGCCAAGGGTCAGGGCGTACGATGAATTGGGAGTTGAGGCATCCCTTGAGGACACCATGGACCAGATGGATGAAGCACGCAACATTGCCCTCCTCTGCTCGGCCAAGTACTAGTAAGCGCTGCACCGGTACCACAGCCATTGAGTGTGGGGTCGGGCCTTCAACGTTAGAGACTTGGTCCTCTGCCTCGTCCAGAGCAACAAGGACCACCACAAGCTCTCTCTGCCATGTGAGGGACCATACGTCATTGTGGAGGTGCTTCGATCGGGCGCCTACAAGCTCAATACCATCGACGGCGGAGTCTTCATCAATGCCTAGAACATAGGGCAGCTATGTCGCTTTTTTCCTTAATAAACACACACTTTCTCTTATCAGTTTTGCTATCTAACGCCCCAACCTTTAGTGACACCTGACCCCAGCAACGATGAGGGGCCGGGCCTCACTCGGGGGCTAATAAGAGCGTACCTATCCGGTAGACATTCTCTACGCCCGACCCTCTCTCACGTTAAGGCCTAGAAGTGAGGTTTGTGAAAACGAACGCTGAGTAAAACTGGTTGGACTATGAGAAACCTATGCTTTGGTGGTACGGCGCCTTTGCTCACTAGCGTGATCAGAGTTTTTTCCATACCCCGGGTTTTTGGGCCTTAGTCACGAAAAGTGTCGGTGCACGTCTAAGAGTTTGTCCACCTGGCCAACTTTCTCTGTGCCTGACCCCCTATCATGTTAAGACCTTGGAGCTTGGGTTGCGGGAACAAGCTCTAAGTATAACTAGTCGGACTGTGAGAAACCTACGCCCCAGCAGCTATGACGCCTTTGCTCACCAGTGTGATCAGAATTTGCTCACCCGCACCCCGAGCTTTATGACCTTAACGACGGAAAGGGTCGGAATGCACTAACCTTTTTATACAAAAAGGGGAGAAGAGCTAAAAAATTGTTTGGCTATAACGAAATTTAAGAGCTTGTCCATTTATTACAAGTTCGTTGCCTGGCTTATCTGCCTAACTAAATTCTTGTGTGAGATGTTCTCATCCTCTATCTTCGTAGGTAAGTTCTATCCTAGTGGGGCAATACAAGTTGTCGGTGTTTTGGACCGGCGGGCCCTCAACCAACTAGTGAAAACATACTGCGTGCCCCTAATCCCGGATGGTGATGTAAAGAGACACAAGGTTTATACTGGTTCAGGCAATAGGTGCCCTACATCCAGTCTGAGAGACTGATCTTGTATTCCTTGCACCGAAGTGCTTGTAGTAGGGGGTTACAAGCAGGGTGAGAGAGGGAGCTAATCCTAGGTCTCTGCGTGGAGCGATGCGAATTGCTTGAGATATTGATCTTAGGCCGTGGGGAAGCGTGTGTGTTACAGAGTGTTGCTTGCGCGTGAGTGAGTGAGTTTGTCTGTTCCTCTTCCCATGCGTGTTCGTCTATCTCGTGAGCTCGTATATGCCTAAGTGTGTGTGAGCGTGAGAGTCAGTCTCTCCTCGTCCCAAGAAATGGCCTCGGTCTCTCCCTTTTATAGTTGAAGGGGGGACAGGGGTGATACATGTGGTTGCTACGTAGCATCGTGCGAATAGAGGCAGCATGTCTGAACCCTGTAGCTTGTCACTGTGGTGGCATGGTCGACGGAGCGGTCCTTGTCCTTGATGCACTGGGGCGACGCACCGGTCACACCCGATCCTGTGCGATGTGGGAGCTCCAGTGATAGCTTGACGCAGGACATGGCGGGCGACGTGCCGGTCGCTGTGTGTTGACCGCGTAAAGAGCCGAGGCTCAGTTGGTGCCAAGGACGAGCCATCGTGGGGGGCTCGGCGGGTGTGAATCCCGAGGTTGCCGAGACCCTGAAGTGGTTGTCGAGGCTTGGAGGGAGCAGTTAGGCCTGTACACTGATTCCAAGGCTATAGTGACCCGGACCTGACTCCCCATGCCACGTTGTTGCTAGAGCAGGGGTTAGGTAGCATAGTGTAGTGCGGGCACCGATCATGGGCACAGTACCGAGCATAGCAGCCGGTAACCCCTGCCCTGTCCCATCCCGGACGGTATGGTGTTGATGTGACTTCCCATCTCGTCGGCGGCTCTGCTGTGTCGAGCCGTCGTCCGGCTGATATCGCGGAAGTGGTTGGTCGCATTAATTGGACGCGACGCTCTATCGGGGAGATCGGTCAAGGCAGAGGCGATGGGGTTATTGCCGAGCCGGCCTCGAGTGAGATGGAGAATCGGCATCTCGTCCAAGGCCTCTCGTGCAAGGCCTCGAGCGAGGCGGAGATTCGGTAGGCCGTCCGAGGCCTTTCGTGCGAGGCCTCGAGCAAGGCGGAGAGTCGATGGCCTCGGACAAGGCCGGGGGTTAGCCAATAGTTGTCTCTTGGCTTTGATTTTGACGGGGTCTAAGCGATTCTTTTGGTTTTTGCTAAGGGGGCCCCTTTTTATGGTACCCAACACAAGTCAACCGGATGGCTTAGCCATAGCCGAGGGACGGGTTGGGAGCTACAGGATGCCCCACGTGGGTTATGCCAACCTCGTCACAAACGATGGACCCAGATTCTGCTCGAACATGTCCGGTAAGAGCTCGCTGAACTCGTCACTCGTGACATCAAGGTCAGTCCTATGCCAGCGGGTCACCCAAGTCGATCGAACGATTTAGGACACTGCCAATAGATGGGTCACCCTTACTTTATGTGCATTAATTTCGCTATCGAGCCCCCAACTCCAGCAACAGCAAGGGGTCGGGTCTCGCTCAGGGGCTAGCAAGAGTGTGTATTCGGTAGACATTCTCGTTGTCCGACCCCTTTCTCGTGCTAAAACCTAAAGGCAAGGTGTGTGGAAACAGACGCTGGGTCAAATTGGTCGAACTGCAAGAAACCTACGCCCTGGTGGCTACGGTATTTTTTGCTCACAAGCATGATCATAGTTTGTTGCTCACACTCCAAGCTTTAGCCTCCACCTTCCCAGGAAGGATTTGGAGCGGCCCACCTATGGAATCTCCATCGAGGAGAGGCCAGCAGGTCGTCCAAAGTCAATCGAATGGCTTGGGCCACTGCCGAGAGATGGATAGGGAGCAGTGGGATACCCCATGCTGGTTACGCCAGCTCCATCGTGAACGACGGACCTAGACCTCACACGGACATATCCGGTAAGAGCTCCCCGAACCCATCACTCGAGCCATCAAGGTAACTTTACTGACCCCCACTTTTCTTTTCCATTGCATGATCATTCATTCATCCATTCTCATGCATGCATTCATACATACATTCATTCATTTCATTCATCCATACATTCATCCCATACATCCAAGCATTGCATATGCAATTGCTACATCACAACGCTTTACGTCATGTCATGCAGAGGTAGTCGTCTCATTCGATATGAGCGGCGACCAACTGAGGTTTGAAGGCTGGCCCATGAAGGGCTCAAGGCCGCCTCATGTCAAACAGAGCCAGGGTAGAAAAACATAGATGAGCCCCAGCGGCCTTGCTCGACCCCGCTCAGAAGCGGACAGGGACATCTAGACCATTTTCATTCGATCCTAACCTTGAGCCAACCACACAGAATCTCCATTGAGGAGAGGCCAGCGGGCCACCTGAGTCGCTCTCTGGAGTGACATGAGCATCTATGGGGAGGCAGGTTAAGGAGCAGTGGAATGCCACATGAGGGCTATGCCGACCTCATCAGCAAATGACAAACTTGGATTCCACTCGAACATGACCGTTAGCGAGCGCACCGAGTGCGACACTCGAGCCATCGGGGCAAGTGTCGTTAGCTCAGCCCCTCTGGTTGTGAAAACCACAGATGGGGTGACACATGAAACACGACCAACCCCACCAAGCCCCACAGGGCTTGGGGGCTCGAGCCGCCTGACCTAAACTCAGGAATCCACCTGACCGGGGTTCGAAGGCCAGCCCACGAAGGGCTCAAGGCCACCTCGTGTCAAACAGAGCTAGGGGAGAAAGTGTAGATAAGCCCCTATAGCCTTTGCCTAACCCACTTAGAAGCGGTTAGGGTCATCTCGACCTTCTTGTTCAATCCTAACCTCGAGCCGAGCCCATGGAATCTCCATCGAGGGGAGGCCAATGGGCCACCTGAGTCGCTCTCTGGAGCAACACGGGCATCTACCGGGAGGCGAGTAATGAGTAGTGGAATGCCACATGAGGGCCATGCTAACCCCGTCATGAATGATGGAACCGGCTTCCACTTGAACATGCCCAATAGTGAGCTCATCGAGCACGTCACTCGAGCCATCGAGGCAAGTAATGTTAGCTTAACCCCTCCGGTCATGGAAATCATGGACAAGGCGATGATCACAAAGATGAGCCAACCCTCGGCCAGACCCCTGCTACATGTGGGGGCTCGAGGAAAGTTGGACTTGTAAGGAGACCAAACGTGCGGTCGCAGAACGATGGCTCACATCCTAGGGAGGGGGTATGCATAAAAACAAGAGATGCTTTCTCCTACTAGTTTCGCTATCCTCTCCTCGATCTTTAGTGACACCTGACCCCAACAATGGCAAGGGGTCGGGTCTCACTCGAGGGCTGTTGATAAGGGTACACATACACCCTTTCTAAAACAGTCGCCACACCCGACACCCTTCCTCACGTTAAACCTAGTAGCAAGGTCTATGGAAACGATCGACTGAGCAAGGCTGGTCGGACTACAAAAAACCTACACCCCAGCGGCATGGCCTTCTTGCTTACCAGCATGATCAGAGTTTCCCTCCTACACCTTGAGCTCTATGGTCCTAACAAATGGAAAGGTCGAAACACATGAACCCCTTTTCACACATAAAAAGGGAGGAAAAACAAATTTGTTCGTACCAAAACAAAAGAACATACTTGGTCAAACAAAACAAAATAACAAGTTTGTTTAAATGATACACAAGGGTTGGCACTTATCCACTGATTACAAGAATGATTGACCGACCTATTGAACTAACTAACCCCTCTGGGGGAGAACTATGCCTTCGATCCTGTCCGCTAGGTCCTACGAAAGGGGAGCCACTGCCGCTTCCATCTCCTCCAGCTCATGGACTTCATAGCTAGGTGCGAAGTCATGGCTCATCGTCTCAAGATTGATGTTGTCCCCATAGTGAGAATGAGCAATCGTGAAGAATTGAATGACCCCAGCACAAAGGGCATTCCTCTCGAGTTGGCGCACTCACGCCGTGATCTCAATGGCATGGGTTATGAGCGAACTCGTCTGTTCTGCCTGAAGATTCCTCCTCGCCTTGGTGAGGTCCATGGCCAGCCTGGTAGAAATGCTCTCGACCTTTAGCTTCTGGGTCATCATGTTTCCAAGCTTGGTCTGGAGGGACCTGACCTTCTGCTACACATTGTCGTGCTCTTGGCAGGCTTGGTCATGCTCTCAAAAGGCCTAGTCACGCTCCTTACAAGCCGTGCCATGCTCCGAGCGGAGCCTCTCTGTGGTTTGGAGCAGCTCATCCCACTCCTTGCGTAGCTGAGCGACCGCCACGGTATCTAGGCTCGCCTTCTTCTCTAGGGCCATGAGCTTCTCCTTGGCCCCCAGCTTCAGTTCCCTTTCCTTCTCAGTCTTGGCCAGAAGGTCGAGGATCCACTAGCGAGTCTCAGTGTCCTTCTAGAGCAGCTTGTCCCGCTCCTTCCTAACCCGGGTGGCCTCCTCGTTGTCCCTCCGCGATCTCGTCGATAGGGCCTCGAACGCCTTCTCGGCCTCGTCAACGTCTCGACAGGCCTCGACCACCCACAACCGAAGACTGTCTGCTTCCTCGGTGAGGGGAGTCAGCTCGGCCACCATCTACTAGGCGGCAACAAGCTGAGCGGTCACCTCCCTGTGCAGCCACGCCTCCTCGATGAGGTGGTCCCAAGTCTCCATCTGTTGACGAAGGAAGCGAGACTTCCCCCGGCTATGAGCTCTTAGGGACTGCAGGGAAACAAAGGTTAGAATACAAAAAGTATATAGAGAAAGAAAAGGGCAAGAAGCAGGATCAGGCGAATACCCATCCGAAGGGAACGACAACATCACGCAAGGCATCCTTGGCATGGTCCAAGGCTTCTAGCATGGATGCGATCCCCACATCGAGGCTCTCCCACTCCATCTCTTAGCGATGCCATCAAGGGTGAAGAGCGTTGATGCTAGATCCTATGGATTTGTCCACCGGAGCAGGGGCTCGCCCTACATGGGTGAGTCGTTGCCTACCAACGTCAGCGCTAGGGATGAGTCCCCACTAGTTCCAAGCACCACCGACCTCTCTGCCATCACCATGACTCCTGGGGACCCCTCGGTCATGTCCCCCTCTGTCCATCCCACGCCAGGCACTGCCGCTTGGGCCGCCAATGGCATGGGTCACGTCGATGCCTTAGGCGCTGCTACGGTTGTGCCCGGTCGTGACCCATCCATCATGATCGCCACCACCTCCACCAGCGTTGGGGGGTCACGACTGGTTGCATCGCACCCGCCAAGGTTGGTGCCATGAGTATGGTCGGTAGCCCCGTCCGCCCTGTCGTTGGCAGCGGTATCACGGCCATCGCCGGCTGCTCCACGACCTCCGAATGCACCCTTTGAGCCCCCATGTCCGCCCATCCCACCGAGGGCATAGGCGCCACCATGGGTAGCGTCCAACTGGCCAACGACATGGTCACACTAGTGCCGCTCCCACCCAAAATGTGCGCAACACCAGCTGGCGGTTGCCACATCAATTGGAGGGCAACGCTCTTCTTTGGCGCCAACGCCAAAGGATTGCGCTGCCTACCGATGCTGCAAGGGACGAAAAGCATAAGTCATGACAAAATCTGACTAAAACAGGAAAAAAGCGAGGAACTGATAACTCACCTCAGCACTATCGGGTGGCAGATGCGTTTAGGGGGCAAACCCCCCGACCTCTGCTTTGCCTCATCGGGTTGAGGCCGTTTCGAGCCTGCCCCTGCTCCTAGGTAGAGGGGCTTGATCCCCTTGACTCTTGGGGCATGACGGCAGAGCCACCCACCTCCGCTGACATCTCAGGCATGGCAGCAGAGCCACCCGCCCCCATTTACTCCTAAGGGAGGCTGATGGTACGTCCCACCTCCATCGGCTCCCTAGATGTACCCTCCCCTCTGTGGAACGGGAAGGGTCCCGACTCCTGCAAGGACAAACCAATACCTGTCAGTGCATCCTCATTCTCTAGGATGTCCCACTCGACATCGCTGGCTACCTCATCATCGTCATCGATGTCGGTGTCCTCCCCCCGTTCCCACGCCTACAGCTTCCGCTGCCTCTTCCTCTTCTTGTCCTCCGTCACCTTCCTCAGTCACTCGCCCTCAGTGCGATTCACCGCCCTCATGGATGAATCCCTTGGCAATGATGCTAGGTGATCCATGAAGATGAGGTCCCTTAGCTGGTCTCACCCCTCTCAAAGTTAGTATCAAGAGGTCAGAAAATCTATTGAAGAGAAGGCATGAGAAAGGTAAACTTACAAAGACGACGTGGCCTGGTTTCGGCCGCACTAGAGGATGTCCTGGCACCAAGGAGACAAAATCGAGGGGGGCACCCGTGTCATGCTGCGAGAGCTCTATTGCCTCCTTGATGCGTTGCACGATCTCGGAGTTGAGGAGCGCCCCCTTAGCGAGAACCATTCCATCAAACAATGCCTCGGGCACCATCGCGTATAGCGGGAGCGCGCCCATCATCAATCGCGCCACCCTCCTTGTGTGGTAGGCCCTAATGATGCCTGACCCCTTCAAGCCATTCTCCTTGAGGATGTGGATGGCGGTGATGTGGTCCTAGATCTTCTTCTTGTCCTTCTCCAGGACGCCCCACTTCCTCCACGACTTCGGGGCCTCTTCGATCAGGCGCTCGGTGAACTTCGGCAGAGGGGCATCATTCTTAAGGTAGAACCACTACGAGTGCCACCCTTTGTTGGACGTTGATAGCCACATCGATGGGTACTCGCCGACCTAATTGTTCCAGAGCTAGATGCCGGCGCACCCCATCGGCATATGCAGCTTCTGCCTAACGTTCTTCTCCCTCTTCTTCTAGAGGGTGACGGCGAAGAAGTATCTCTATAAATCAAAGTGGGGGCTAATCCCTAGGAACCCCTCGCATAGGGCGACGAACGCCACCATGTGCTGGATCCCATTGGGATTGAGATGCTACACTTTGATCTTGTAGTAGTGCAGCAGCCCATGAAGAAATCTATGGGCAGGGGTCACAAACCCACGCTCGTGGAAGTAGGCAAATGACACCACATAGCCATCGAGCGGCGATGGCACGTCCATCTCGCCGGGCTGCAGCCACTCCTCGGTCATGGTCTACGCATGGAGAAGACCACGACGGATGAGCCCTCCATGTGCAGGAAGGTGATGTCAGAGCGGCACCATGGATCCATTAGAGATGGGGGCAGGTGGATGCGAGCTCGACAACGGCAGGGATACGGAGACAGGAAACATGAGCGATTGGTGGTGGTGGTCGTGGCTACGGTGGCAAGGATGCAAGGTATGGAATTCGAGGGGCGAACCCTTTGGTTTTACAGAGGCGATGGATGCGAGGAAACCAACCACCCACCTAGATCTTTACACCCACCATGATCTACCGCAACGTCCAGCCATGGGACCTACACACGCAATCTCTGTCTGTTCCCTCGAAAAACTTGCCGGACATTTTGCCTCTCCGAACAGGCCACGACTCATCATGAGTAAGAGGAATACGGATCTAAAAGCGCCTCTATGGCTCGACTAGGCCCAGGAGTTTGTAGGTTGGCCCATCGACGGGTTCGACAACCACTCTAGGGACCTTTAGGGTGAGAGGTGGAAAGGGATAGGGCCCGCTAGCAGCCAGTACCCAGGCGCACGAGTGCCGTGGGCATCCCAACCCACGTTCAAGTCTCGACCTGTTACGATCCATGGTTTTTTTCGAAGAAAGGTACTTAGCCCTCGGGACCGATCGGACAGACTCGAGGACTATATGGATTGACCGATGAGAATCTAGGGTCAGTCACCAAGCTGACCCAAGCTAGATCCCCACGAATGAAATGCCAGGGGCCCCACTCAGACTAGCCCATTAATAGCTCACCAGGTGCCATGATTCGTCCTTAGAGGAAAATCGTGGCACGGCTCGGCCCCTCCGTTTTTATCAGAAAAAACACTTGAGGGAAGACAATCATAAAGACAAACCGATCCTCGACCAGGCCCCTACTACGGGAGGGGGCTCGAGGAAAGGGAATCGCCACCCTAGGTCATGCTATGGGCAACAAAAGAAGGCTAAGACCTTCAAAGTCCTCCCATTTGGAAAAGCCTCCGATGGAGTATTCTACTCCTCTATAGGCTCGGGGGCTACTATCGGGGACCAATAATTGGGTACCCAAAGAGGAGGAGCTAATAACCATCAAGGTTGATTCATCCGAGCAGTTAAGAGCGTGACTATAGCTCCAACTGACCCCTAGGTGCACAAGCTCCACCTCGTCAGGCCTCTAGGGGTGGGCTCTGCCTCGTCCGACATCGAGGCCATGAGCTCTGTCTTGCTCGACCTCTGAGGGCTGACTCTACCTCGCCCAGCCTCTGAGGGCAGGCTACGCCTCGCCCAACCTCTAGGGACGAGCTCTGCCTCACCCGACCTCTAGGGGTGGGCTCTGCCTTACCCGACCCTTGGGTTTGTGCTCCGCCTCACCTGGCCTCTGAGGGTGGCCTCTGTCTCGCCCATCCTTTGGGGCGGGCTCTGCCTCACCCAACCCTTGGGGGTGGGCTCTGCCTCGCCCAACCTTTGAGGGCGGGCTCTGCCTTGCTCAACCTCTGAGGGTGGGCTCCATCTCGCCCTACACCGAGGCCGCAGGCTCTGCCTCGCCCGACCTCTAAGGACTGGCTTCATCTCACCCGACACTGAGGCAACGGGCTCCACCTCACCCAACCTCTAAGGGCTGGCTCCGCCTCGCTTGGCCTCTGGGGGCGGGCTCCATCTCGCCTGACCTCTGAGGGCTTACTTCACCTCGCCTAGCCTCTAAGGATGGGCTACGCCTCGCCTGACATCGAGGCCACAGGCTCTGCCTCACCCGACCTCTAAGGGCTACCTCTACCTCGAATGACACCGAGGCTGCAGGCTCCGCCTTGCTAAAAGCTCTAGTTTGGTTTTGGTGAATTGATGAAACCCTAAGTGCTAGCCTAGTTTATCAACGTGATTATGAGATAGGTGGCACATTCCAAGTGGTGGAGCAAATGAAGATCATGACATGATGATGGTGATGCCATGGTGATGATCAAATGCTTGGACTTGGAAAAGAGGAAAGAAAAACAAAAAGCTCAAGGCAAAGGTGAAATTGATAGGAGCTTTTTGGTTTAGTGATTGAGACACTTAGAGAGTGTGATCACATTTAGGATTGATAGCCGTACTATTAAGAGGGGTGAAACTTGTATCGAAATGCGGTTATCAAAGTGCCACTAGATGTTCTAACTCATTGCATATGCATTTAGGATCTAATGGAGTGCTAACACCCTTAAAAACATTTGTGAAAATATGCTAACACACATGCACAAAGGTGATACACATTGTGTTTAGCACTTGGGAGCAAGGGTTCGAAACTTCACCGGCGGTGCCACCGGCGCCCTATACAAGAAAGATAGGGTTTTCATAGAGTGCATCGGACGCTGGGGTCCTACGTTCAGTCAGTGGCGTGCAGTGAAGGCTGCCCTCGGTCTCTTGACCAGACATAGGTGACCGAACTCTAGCTGAACACTATTTAGTGTCCGGTCCTACTGATGTGGCGGTGCACAGAGAAGACGATGAGTGACCGAACGCTGGGTGAGTCCGGTCGGGCGTGACTAGATGTGTCCGGTCGTGAGTGGAACCTTACTGGAAATGACCGAACGCTGTGGTCATATGTCCAGTCACTTTCAGCAACGCTTCTGGTCATAACTTAAATGTACCGATGATCGTTGAGATCGGGCGATCTGCATTTGAAGCAGGGGCCACGTGGCATGCATCGCGCTACCGGACGCTAGGTCCTGCATCCGGTCGATCTGACTAGCGCATCCGGTCACCCTATGTTTTCACTGGACTGAGGAGCCAACGGCTCTATTTCATGGGGCTTCTATTTAAGCCCCATGGTCGGCTCAAGCTCACTCTCTTGACCATTTGCATTGACATAGCAAACTTGTGAGCTTAGCCAAAGCCCTCCCACTCATCTCCATCATTGATTCATCATCTTTGTGAGATTGGGAGAGAATCCAAGTGCATTGCTTGTGTGATTGCATCTAGAGGCACTTGGTGTTCGTGTTTCGTTGTGGGATTCACTTGTTGCTCTTGGTGGTTGCCGCCACCTAGATGGCTTGGTGTAGTGGAGGAGGATTGGCACGAGTTGGTGATTGTTCGTGGCCATCTCCCGGTGATTGTGAGGGGACTTGTGATTTCTCCAGTGGAACGCTGAAAGGTAACCCTATTGGATTGCTCATGTCATTGAGTTACCTCACTTGTGGGTAGGTTCTTGCGGTGTCCAATTGTGTGGACGAGGTTCGTGCAACACCTCTTAGCCGTCGAACCACTAAGTTTTGGTCGACATAACGGGGACGTAGCGTGTTGACAAGCACGTGAACCTCGAGAGAAAATTAGTTGTCTCTTGCCCTTTGGTATTCTCCCAGTGATTGAGTTAGTATTCATCTTGTGATTGGTTCACTCCTCTATGTGGTGGTATAATCACCTTACTTACTCATTTACATACCCGCAAACTAGTTGTAGTAAGCTCTTTAGTGTAGCTAGAATTAAGAGCTTGCTTTGTAGCTTAAGTTCATCTAGTGGAGCTCTTTAATGTAATAAGTATGAGAGCTCTTAATGAGTAGTGACCTAGTAAATTGTGTGTCTAGTGATCATAGTAACTAGAATTATTAGATAGGTGGTTTGCAACTCTTGTAGAGCTAGAGTAAGTTTGATTTTCGCTATTTGTCATACTAATCAAATTACTCTAGTTGGTTTGTGGATTTTTAAATAGGCTATTCACCCCCCTCTAGCCATATTAGGACCTTTCACTCGCCCGACCTCTGGGGCGGGCTCCGCCTCGCTCGACCCTTGGGTTTGCGCTCCGCCTCGCCCAGCCTTTGGGGCGGGTTCTGCCTCGCCCAACACCGAGGCCGCGGGCTCCGCCTCGCCCGACCTCTAGGGATGGGCTTTGCCTTGCCCGACCTCTAGGGACAGGCTCTGTCTCATCCGATCTTTGAGGGATGGCTCTGCCTCGCCCGACCCTTAGGTTTGTGCTCCACCTAGCCCGGCCTCTGGAGGAGACTCCGCCTCGACCGACCCCAAGGCTAGGGGATCCATCTCGCCCAACAGAGACCCATACCACTGCCAACCACTCTAGGTCCAAGCGAAAGGGCCTGGGTCAAAGCTCTAACACCAGGGAGGTGACCGGGACGCCCCGATATAACCCATGGCCGTGATGGTCCATACCTAGGGACTCACATCAGGAACAGCATCGAGCGTACCGGTGTTGTTCTACCTAACCCTCGTATGAGCACTATTAGGCGTGTCAGTCCACCATGACATCCGCCAGGACAGAGTAGAGCGCCATGACCGAAAGACGGCGCTTACGCATGGCGCTAGTGACAGACAGGGCCGCGACATGGAGCTATCCCTGTTGATGTCTACAGGGTCGATGGGACCCGCATGAAGGAAAAGAAGGACCCGGCGATCCTGGAGGACTTCTCCTTCTCATTCTCCTCTTTTCCCTCCACTGTAACCCTTGCTTTCCCTTGACCTATAAAAGGGAAAGCAGGGCGTCCCATAAGGGGTATCGCAACACATCGCATCGATTCGGACTGGAACCCATCTAACCCTAAACCGATCATAACACACAAGCACACAGTCGAGAAGCGACCGAGCTCTCGACACCCGTTCGCTCCTCTCATCAGAGACTTGGGACATGTCCATCTCTCGACCGTTTGTAACCCCTACTATGAACTTTCAGTGCTAGTAACACGAGCAGCAGCAACGAACTAGATGTAGGGATATTCTACCCGAACCAGTATAAACCTCGTGTCCTCTTAACACATCATCCGAGCTAGACGCGCAATATTAGAAATTTACTAGTCGGTGGCAACTCGAAACACCGACATAACGCACAGGTCCAACAACCCAAAGCATCCCAAATCAAATCAAATCTGGGGATTATGCTCAATCTATCCCCTCGATGATATCTCACGTGGGTTATGCCCCCTTTGTGACAAACGAAGCTTGGCAGGGATCTGGTCGTCCATGGAGGACGAGGATCAGTAGCCTTGCACCGCACCACTATCCATGGACGAGTACCATCGGCACGTCTACGGTGGAACGCTGAAAGGTAACCCTATTGGATTACTCGTGTCATTGAGTTACCTCACTTGTGGGTAGGTTCTTGTGGTGTCCAATTGTGTGGACGAGGTTTATGCAACACCTCTTAGCCATCGAACCACTAAGTGTTGGTCGACATAATGGGGACATAGCGTGTTGACAAGCACGTGAACCTCAGGAGAAAATTAGTTGTCTCTTACCCTTTGGTATTCTCCCGGTGATCGAGTTAGTATTTATCTTGTGATTGGTTCACTCCTCTACGTGGTGGTATAATCACCTTACTTACTCATTTACATACCCGCAAACTAGTTGTAGTAAGCTCTTTAGTGTAGCTAGAATTGAGAGCTTGCTTTGTAGCTTAAGTTCATCTAGTGGAGCTCTTTAGTGTAACAAGTGTGAGAGCTCTTAATGAGTAGTGACCTAGTAAATTGTGTGTCTAGTGATCATAGTAACTAGAATTATTGGATAGGTGGCTTGCAACCCTTGTAGAGCTACAGTAAGTTTGCTTTTCGCAATTTGTCATACTAATCAAATTACTCTAGTTGGTTTGTGGATTTTTAAATAGGCTATTCACCCCCCCCCCTCTAGCCATATTAGGACCTTTCACTCACCTAACCTCTGGGGCGGGCTTCGCCTCGCTCGACCCTTGGGTTTGCGCTCCGCCTCGCCCGACCTCTGAGGGTGGGCTCTGCCTCGCCCGGCCTTTGGGGCGGGCTCCACCTCGCCCGACCTCTAGGGATGGGCTTTGCCTCGCCCGACCTCTAGGGACAGGCTCCATCTCGTCCGATCTTTGAGGGATGGCTCCGCCTCGCCCGACCGTTAGGTTTGCACTCCGCCTAGCCCAGCCTCTGGAGGGGACTCCGCCTCGACCGACCCCAAGGCTAGGGGATCCATCTCGCCCAACGGAGACCCATACCGCCGACAACCACTCTAGGTCCAAGCGAAAGGGCCTGGGTCAAAGCTCTGACACCAAGGAGGTGACCGGGACGCCCTGATATAACCCATGGCCGTGATGGTCCATACCTGGGGACTCACATCAGGAACAGCGTCGGGCGTACCGGTGCTGTTCTACCTAACCCTTGTACGAGCACTATTAGGCGCGTCAGTCCACCACGACATCCGCTAGGACGGAGTGGAGCGCCATGACCGGAAGACGATGCTTGCACATGGCGCCAGTGATGGACAGGGCCACGATGTGGAGCTATCCCTATTGACGTCTACAGGGTCGGCGGGACCCACGTGAAGGAAAAGAAGGACCCGGTGATCCTAGAGGACTTCTCCTTCTCATTCTCCTATTTTCCCTCCACTGTAACCCGTGCTTTCCCTTGACCTATAAAAGGGAAAGCAGAGCATCCCATAAGGGGTATCGCAACACATCACATTGATTCAGACTGGAACCCATCTAACCCTAAACTAATCAGAACACATAAGCACACAGCCGGGAAGAGACCGAGCTCTCGACACCCGTTTGCTCCTCTCATCAGAGACTTGGGACATGTCCATCTCTCGACCGTTTGTAACCCCTACTGCAAACTTTCAACATGTACTTGGTTAGAAGAAAGTGGAGCTTGGACACGCACAATATAGTAGCAAGGAATAGTAATATTCGGAACTAAATAGGAAAGCTGAATAAGTATCCCGAGTACTTGTCTTAGTTGCTGACCTATTAACGTTCTAAGTACCAGATGTATCAAGTGATGTGAATAGTAGGAATATGATTAGGAACAAGGCGAAAATCAGCACACGTAAACACAGCTCAAATGGCGCTCCATATGTGCTCCTCTAGATATTGTTTCACTTTTGCCCCTCTCTTTTTTCTCTATTTTTTGGCTGTCGTTGTTTTTTTAGGATTCATTGACTTTTTCTTTTTATTTTTTTGATATTTTTTCTTCACTTAGGAGCACAAAAGAAGTAACCACAGAAAATATGAGCCTAAACAAGTGAAAGGCGTGGCCTGTGGAAAATTTAGAAGATGTGCTCAAAATTGACAAAAAGCTTGTGACCACAAAAGAGGATCTTGTGACCAGTTTTTGGCCAAAATAAAAATTTTCAAACCCAAACACTGGGGACAGACGGATGTGAAATTTTTTCTGATCGATTTTGATATATGGAACGTCAAAATCCGAGTTCGTATGCGAAAACTAGACCAGTTTTAAGAGCTGACTCCGAATTAGAGGACAAAACGAGAACAATGCGCGCAAAAGTTGTTGCGGCGGCTATGGATAGATGCAAACAGTGAAGATAAGTGTAAGAAATTAGATGGCGTGGACTAGGGTTTGATGGATACAAAGGAAACACAGCAAGACTTGAAGGTGTTCATGGATTATGATGAACAACAAAGGGAAAGATACAAACTGGACTAAAAACGATCTAAAACCAGCAAACCAGAACCTACCCTAGGACACAAACTCAACAACGCGAAACTGAGATGAAATTACGTGACACAATGAGGCTATAGGACAGGGAATATGAGGCAGTGTATATTTTTTTGGCTTTTGTGGACTATAGGTAAAGCAAAAATAGTAATAATCTAAAAGGAAAAATAAAAGTATACCTAACGGGCAATAAGGTCTCTGATATCACTTAATGTAGACAAGGTCCTATCTTCCGATTGGTATGATAGTATCGATTGGTGGAGACTCGACGTTAATGATCTAGGCTTCGAACTAAGACTGATTTGGACCCTCGCAACCATTACACTGAAAGGATCAAGATACCCAAGAGGGGGGGGGGGTGAATTGGGCTAATTCTAAATTTTCTTGCAATAATTAAATCCTACGGTTAGCCTAATTAACCCCTTGTGCCGAGAAAAATATTTCTATTAATCTAACACACAAAAGAACTTGCAACCTATGTTCCAAACTTACTCTAGCATGGCAATTCTATGAATGTAAAGACAAGTATTGAATTGCTCAAAGTAAATGCTCAAAGTAAATAGAGAGAGAGGAACGCGGTGATGTTTTGCCGAGGTATCGGAGAGTCGTCACTCCTCACTAGTCCTCGTTGGAGCACCCGCGCAAGGGTGTAGCTCTCCCTTGATCCACGCAAGGATCAAGTGCTCTCTATGGGTTGATTCTTCAACACTCCGTCGTGGTGAATCACCCAAAACCGCTCACAACTTGAGTTGGGTCACCCACAAGCTCTGTCGGGTGATCATCAAGCTCCCAATCACCACCAAGCCATCTAGGTGATGGCGATCACCAATAGTAACAAGCACGAACTCTCACTTGACCACTCGAAGCCTAATGAGAACGGTGGATGCACACTTTGCTACTCTTGATTCACTAATGAGACTACTCTCCTGGATTCATGAATCTCAATCACCTCACTAGGACCTTGCTCTTCTTGGCACTCACAAACGTGTTTCTCAGCTGTTGGAATGAGCAAAAAGTGACTCCACACACGAGTGGAGCTTCTATTTATAAGGCAGCCTGAAAAACAAACCGTTATGTGCCTCTGCGGGGTGACCGAACGCTCTGGTCATGTTGACCGGACTCTCTAGTCAGTTCAACCCGCACACCAGTGTTTAAGTGTTGACCGGACGTTAGTAGGGTCCGATCACCACTGACTGGATGTGTCCAGTCGCATGAAACCCTCACTAGATGCTTACTGTACTCGACCGGATGCTGGATCCTTAGGGTCCGGTCAGCATTGACCGAACGCGTCCGGTCGTAGATTCACTCTTCTGGAACCTTACTGGAGTCGACCGGACACTGCCGCTCAGCGTTCGGTCACACCGAACGCAATCTCCTTGATCAAATGAACTGACTGGACCCTGCGGCCAGCGTCCGGTCGCACCGGAGACAGCGTCTGGTCAGCATTTGACCCTCCATTCACTTCCAACTCTCGAACATATGTGAATGAAATCTGCTCCATAGGATCATAGGGTGTTGTGGAGCTACCTAGTGCTAGTTTTAACAAGTGTGCACCACACCTAACTCACTAGACTCATCTAGGTCAAGCTATCCATCCATACCCCCCTTAATAGTACGGCCAAAGGAAAAACAAAGTCCTAAACTACTCTAAGTGTCTCTCCAACTCCAATCGACACTTAGAACTAGTCATCCTTAACCTTGTCGTCCATCCTTTGAAAACCAAAATGATTTCCATCGTAGGGGCATGACCACCTTGATTTTCCAATTGATCTCCATTACCATGACCTAACTTAATTGCCTCTACAAAACACATGTTAGTCATAGTAATTTTGTATTATCATTAATCACCGAAACCCAACAAGGGGCCTAGATGCTTTCAATCTCTCCCTTTTTGATGATTGATGACAATACCACCTCAAGTATGTGAAAGAGTAAGGTTTTTGACATGCTTGGTTCATATAAGCTTTTGTCAATAAGAACAAAAGAGTTAGGCAAGCTTATATGACCCAAGCCAACACGATGTACTCAAAAGATATGAAATAAGCATGAGTATAAGTAATAAAGCTCATTTGCATCAGAGTATAAACGCGAAAGCAAAGCAAATGAGCATAGCACAAGTGATATGACATATAAAGGAATTCAAAGTAGAGAGCACACATGTCATCACGTAGATATCACTATCACATAGATATAATAGTAAACATGGATGCATACTGTATCACACACATAGAAACTCCAAATGTAATAGATAATAAGCTAATAATAGATAACTAGCTCCCCCTAAATGTCGCTCCCCCTGAGTCTACATACTCGAACCCTCTCCCCCTTTGGCGTCAAACACCAAAACCTAAGGGTCGATCGATGGGGCTGCAGCGGACGAGCCGGGCGCTGAGGTACGAGGAGCAAGATGAAACTGGGCGCCATCATCATCTAACCCTGAGCTCTGTACTGACTGACCCTCTATGGCTGGAAGTGTCTCTGAAGCGGTCTAGGTCTGAGCTAGGGCAGGTGCTGCCTGTGATGCTGCTGGTATATCTGTCGTAGGATCTAAAGATGTGACAGAAGAAGGGAGCCTCTGAGTAGTCACAGCGATAGGAGCTACTGTAGAAGGACCTGGGGCATACATATGCGGTGGTGTAGGCATCCCTATCAACTCGCTGAAAGATGCTCCAAGACTCCTGGAGACTGATGTGTCAGGCACAAATAGCGAGGGTGACTGGTCTGGTGTGAAGCCTGTATGATATGGTGTGAACTACGGGGCTACCATTAGCGAGAATAACCACTGGGACACCTATACTATGGGAGAGGCAAATAGAGCTGGAGGCTGTCCCTGACTCTGAAGCCCACTAGGCTGTACTGCTGGAGTCATCGTAGTGGTGGCAGGCTGAGCAAGCTGGGGTGAAGGCTATGACTGTGGAGCCCCAAGTGTTGTTACTACATGCTACATAAATCCCATAAGCTGCTGCTGCATGAGTAATTACTGCTGCTGCTGCTGGAGGACCTGCTACTGTCGCTGGAACTCGTCCTGACGAGCCTAAAACTGTGCAAAGTTGGTAGCGGTCTCCTAAGCCAGTCGTGCCTGATCCTGCTGCATGCGCTCAAGAATAGCAATCAAAGCAGGATCCGTCTACGGTGCAGGTGGAGCGGAGCTAGAACTGCCAGCCTCTGCATCGTGTCTGCGTGGAGACATCTGAGGAATAGGCAGGTAGTCATCATCTGAACTGTTACTAGACTCGCTCCTCTCCTCCTAAGCCTCAAGCTACTCCTCCTCAGCAGTGGCTATGCCTCTGATAATCTCATCCTACTGAGCTGTGGACTCTGGTACATCTGGATGACGGCAAGACTGAGTGGGTGCCTATGGTGTGCTATGCCTGATCCTCTATGACATGTTATAAGCTGGAAACTCTATGGTGGCACCTCTGTACTCTACAACCATCTCTGGTGTCCTAACATGCACAGCCTTAAGCATAAGGAATGTGATCCAATGTGCATATGGAAGCTGCCTGTGACCCTTGAAGCCCTCAGCTATCGTGTCCTCCATCTCAGATAGAAGAAGATCCCAAATATCGAACACTGTCTACTGCATTAGGGCATTGAGGAGCCAAAGCTGTAGGCGAGTCAGACCCTCTCTGTATCCCATCTTGGGAAGTAGTGTCCTCCTGATGATAGCCTCTAGCACTCGAGCTGTAGGGGTAAGATCACTGGGGTTCCTCCTTGACCCCTCACCAAAGGGCTCCTTGAAGCAATGGCGCACAAGATCTATAGAGGGCACCAAACCACCATGAGGGCGCCTGGGAGGCTGTTGCTGTCCATAACAAACCTCATGTAACCTGACAGGCTACTCCTGTAACCTCAGTATCTCCCTAGCCCTCTAACTCATCATCCTATAGTCTCTGCCTCTAAATGCAAAGTGAATATATCTATGTTGTGGGTCAATATAGAGCGAAGCATAGAATTGCCGAACCCATGATGGTACATACAATCCTGTCCGGCCAATCAGATCTATCAACCCCGGTAGATATGCAAGATAGGGGCGAATGTGCTCTCTAGCTGCTGTGACTATAGCCTCAATGCTGCAAACCCGCTGAGATCTAAAAACTGCTCTACTGTTCAGATATGCATTGTAGAAGTCTTCCTAGAGCGGTGTATAGAATCCCTCTGAAGCTCTCTCATCCCTCCTGGGTGGAAACCACACATCAAACTCTATAAAGTGAAGCTGCTGAACCTGCTTGGCCGTGGCGGCCCTCAAGTCAAGGTGGGTCACTGGAGGTGGACCCTATGGATGAGGTGGTGGATGTGATCCCCTCCACTGTGTCGGCGGCCTCAGTGACACTGGAACCTGGGTATGACCAGAGCGACATAGCTATGGCTGGGGTGCCTGCTCAGTCTCCTCGGCCTGCTAGCCCTCCTCACCCTCCTAAGGCTGCTGTGACTGCTGTCCCTCCTGTGTCTCCTGAGCTGGCTGAGGCTCTGCTAGTGGGGGCTGCTGTTGTGACTCCTGCTATGACTCCCCTTGAGGTTGAGGATCCACAATGGGAAGATGTTGTCCTACCATCATGACAGTGCCAGATGGACTACCATGAAGTCACTCAATCTCCTTAAGGCTGCCCTACGCGTCTGGTGCTAGATGATCTGTAATGACAACTCCACTGCGGGCACCTCCTCTCTCAGCACGCTCTGCGGCCTCAGCAACTGCTGCTGCTCTTGCTATCTCTGCATCAGGGTACTTGCGCTTCTTTGATGCAACCTGCTTCATCGCCTTGCCTTTAGTTCCTACAGGCAAGCGAGGTGGAGGCCTCCGATCATCATCTCCTGGACCACCACCTACATTCTTGGTGCGAGCCATCTGATCTGACTAGAATCACTGCCACTGACAAGTTCAACTGTCCACTGACACTTTTGAGGCTTGGCCTCGATCCGTACTCGCGAGCTTGGCTCTGAGTTGACTGTCAACTGCCACTAACACCTCAACGGCACCGACTCGCTGCATGATGGAATAGATAGATATACAAGTAAATACGATATATCTAATAGATGCGAAACCCTATGAGAGCAAGCAATTTATATGCGAAATAGAAGCGAGTGGCTTGCTACCTAATGAACTGACGATCCGAGAAGAGAAAAGAAGAGACGTCACACGGGGAACCTTTGGAACTGGCTAGGGTTAGGGTTGAGCGGTGAATTGACAGCCTGGCGTGAAGCAATGGGTGAGAATCGCACTGCGGCTGTGAATCGGCGATGTGGACTGACGGTGGCGCTAGGGCACCAGGACTTGGCTCGGCGGTGCTATGGATAGGGCGCTGGTGGTGCGGGAGCAGTCGGCGGCATGCATGTGGGCGGGCTGCAGTGTGCACGCGGGCTAGCGGTGGCACTGGCGTGGCGAGCTGGCGCGGGGCAATGCTATGCGGACATGACGGCGGTGGAGCTGGCGCGATGGTGCTGGCGCAGAGGAGCTACAGCGGCGTCGGCGTGGGGAAGCAGGCTAGGGCAAAGGCAGATGCGGTGCTAGGTACGGCCGAATTGATTATAAAGGGGTCCCAACGAGACAGAATAGGAAACGAAAACAGAGATCAAAGTCTGCACAATATCTACAGACCAGACGCTCCGGTGGTAGCGACCGGACACTACCACCCAGCGTCCGGTCGATTCCAGAGAGGTCCAATTCCTCTGAAATCGCGACTGGACGCGTCTGGTGGTCCATGACCGGACGCAGCCAGAGTCCGGTTAGTTGCCCTTAACGCCATGTAGATCGACCGAACGCTGGAACCCTTCCTGACCGGACACTCAAAAGTAGAGTTCGGTCACTCCTTTAGCTTCTGTTCACCTCCTGTGAACTGACAGGATGCTAGACTATAGAGTCCGGTGCAGCGTTCGGTCACCCTTTTCTAGCAAATCTTCAATGTTCCTTCGTGCTGCCTGTTCCCAATCAAGTCCCAACTTGAAATAATATCCAAATAAACACCAATTGGGACTGATGTGAGTGACCTCTCTCAAACCCTCATATTTTTCAAAAATATTTTGCCTTAGGCTATAATTCTTTTTAAGAAAATAGGCAATAAGAGGGCAAATGGAACAAAACGATAAAACAACATCCATGCATATGCAATACTTGTAAGTAAATCAAGTTACTTGTCAAGTTTGATCCAAGGTTAAGCTTCTTCACACGCTTTTCGGTGGTTATCTTAACCATGTTAGACAAGCCCTATATGCATTACTAAAAATTAAACATGTTGTATATTACAATGAATGCAAGGGACAACACAAGCTCATTTTTTTTGTGAAGTTACTAAAATCAAGTACATTGAGCTCATTCCGCAATCTACAAAAACTAGCCTCATCTAGCGGTTTAGTGAAGATATCCGCTAATTGATCTTCGGTTCTTACACCTTCTAGTGATATATTATTTTTAGCAACATGATCTCTTAGAAAGTGATGGCAGATATCTATGTGCTTGGTGCGAAAGTATTGAACCGGATTATTTGCAAGTTTTACTGCACTTTCATTGTCGCACAAAAGAGGTACCTTTTCTAGAACTACATCATAGTCTAGCAAAGTTTGTTTCATGTATAATATTTGTGCACAACAAGCACCCGTGGCAATATATTCCGCTTCGGCGGTGGATAAAGCCACACTATTTTATTTCTTGGAGGACCAAGACACAAGTGATCTACCAAGCAAATGGCACCCTCCGGATGTGCTCTTTCTATCAACTTTGTATCCGGCATAATCCGAATCGGAATAGCCAACTAATTCAAATATAGCTC